>NW_027475131.1:3088750-3397625 GCF_051020985.1 Nomia melanderi
TCATGGGGCCGGATACTCAGGGTCAGTGAAAAATCCAATATATATGTGGTGATATCTCGGGTGCTATTACAGATAGCGCAATAAATCAAAGTGAATTATCTGCAGTAGGCCCTGGCGCATGAATCCGTGCAGCGGGAACGACCTCGGACCACCAGGGGCCGAGAAAACCACAGTCTCATGGGGCCGGACACTCAGGGTCAGGGGAAAATCCAATATAGATCTGGTGATATCTCAGGTGCTATTACAGATAGCGCAATAAATCAAAGTGCATTGTCTGTAGGAGGCCCTGGCGCATGAATCTGTGCAGCGGGAACGACCTCGGACCACCAGGGGCCGAAAAAACCACAGTCTCATGGGGCCGGACACTCAGGGTCAGGATAAAATGCAATATATATCTAGGTGATATCTCGGGTGCTATTACAGATAGCGCAATAAATCAAAGTGCATTGTCTGTAGGAGGCCCTGGCGCATGAATCTGTGCAGCGGGAACGACCTCGGAACACCAGGGACCGAGAAAACCACCGTCTCATGGGGCCGTACACTCAGTGTCAGTGAAAAATCCAATATATATGTGGTGATATCTCGGGTGCTATTACAGATAGCGCAATAAATCAAAGTGAATTATCTGTAGGAGACCCTGGCGCATGAACCTGTGCAGCGGGAACGACCTCGGACCAATAGGGGCCGAGAATACCACAGTCTCATGGGGCCGGACACTCAGGGTCAGGGGAAAATCCAATATAGATCTGGTGATATCTCGGGTGCTATTACAGGTAGCGCAATAAATCAAAGTGCATTACCTGTAGGAGGCCCTGGCGCATGAATCTGTGCAGCGGGAACGTCCTCGGACCTCCAGGGGCCGAGACAACGACCGTCTCATGGGGCCGGACTCTCAGGGTCAGGGTAAAATCCAATATATATCTGGTGATACCTCGGGTGCTATTACAGATAGCGCAATAAATCAAAGTGCATTGTCTGTAGGAGGCCCTGGCGCATGAATCTGTGCAGCGGGAACGACCTCGGACCACCAGGGGCCGAGAAAAGCACAGTCTCATGGGGCCGGACACTCAGGGTCAGGGTAAAATCCAATATATATCTGGTGATATCTCGGGTTCTATTAGAGATAGCGCAATAAACCAAAGTGAATTATCTGCAGGAGGCCCTGGCGCATGAATTTGTGCAGCGGGAACGACCTCGGACCACCAGGGGCCGAAAAAACCACAGTCTCATTGGGCCGGTCACTCAGGGTCTGGGGAAAATCCAATATATATCTGGTGATATCTCGGGTGCTATTACAGATAGCGCAATAAATCAAAGTGCATTGTCTGTAGGAGGCCCTGGCGCATGAATCTGTGCAACGGGAACGACCTCGGACCACCAGGGGCCGAGAAAACCACAGTCTCATGGGGCCGGACACTCAGGGACAGGGGAAAATCCAATATATATCTGGTGATATCTCGGGTGCTATTAGAGATAGCGCAATAAACCAAAGTGCATTGTCTGTAGGAGGCCCTGGCGCATGAATCTGTGCAGCGGGAACGACCTCGGAACACCAGGAACCGAGAAAACCACCGTCTCATGGTGCCGGATACTCAGGGTCAGGGGAAAATCCAATATAGATCTGGTGATATCTCGGGTGCTATTACAGATAGCGCAATAAATCAAAGTGCATTACCTGTAGGAGGCCCTGGCGCATGAATCTGTGCAGCGGGAACGTCCTCGGACCTCCAGGGGCCGAGACAACGACCGTCTCATGGGGCCGGACACTCAGGGTCAGGGTAAAATCCAATATATATCTGGTGATATCTCGGGTGCTATTACAGATAGCGCAATAAATCAAAGTGCGTTGTCTGTAGGAGGCCCTGGCGCATGAATCTGTGCAGCGGGAACGACCTCGGACGACCAGGGGCCGAGAAAACCACAGTCTCATGGGGCCGGACACTCAGGGTCAGGGGAAAATCCAATATATATCTGGTGATATCTCGGGTGCTATTACAGATAGCGCAATAAACCAAAGTGAATTATCTGCAGGAGGCCCTGGCGCATGAATCTGTGCAACGGGAACGACCTCGGACCACCAGGGGCCGAGAAAACCACAGTCTCATGTGGCCGGACACTCAGGGTCAGTGGAAAATCCAATATATATCTGGTGATATCTCGGGTGCTATTACAGATAGCGCAATAAATCAAAGTGCATTGTCTGTAGGAGGCCCTGGCGCATGAATCTGTGCAGCGGGAAAGACCTCGGACCACCAGGGGCCGAGAAAAGCACAGTCTCATGGGCCCGGACACTCAGGGTCAGTGAAAAATCCAATATATATCTGCTGATATCTCGGGTGCTATTACAGATAGCGCAATAAACCAAAGTGCATTGTCTGTAGGAGGCCTTGGCGCATGAATCTGTGCAGCGGGATCGACCTGGGAACACCAGGGTCCGAGAAAACGACCGTCTCATGGGGCCGGACACTCAGCGTCAGTGAAAAATCCAATATATATCTGCTGATATCTCGGGTGCAATTACAGATAGCGCAATAAATCAAAGTGCATTGTCTGTAGGAGGCCCTGGCGCATGAATCTGGGCAGCGGGAACGACGTCGGACCACCAGGGGCCGAAAAAACCACAGTCTCATGGGGCCGGTCACTCAGGGTCAGGGGAAAATCCAATATATATCTGGAGATATCTCTGGTGCTATTACAGATAGCGCAATAAACCAAAGTGCATTGTCTGTAGGAGGCCCTGGCGCATGAATCTGTGCAGCGGGAACGACCTCGGAACACCAGGAACCGAGAAAACCACCGTCTCATGGGGCCGGATACTCAGGTTCAGTGAAAAATCCAATATATATGTGGTGATATCTCGGGTGCTATTACAGATAGCGCAATAAATCAAAGTGCATTGTCTGTAGGAGACCCTGGCGCATGAATCTGTGCAGCGGGAACGACCTCGGACCACCAGGGGCCGAGAAAAGCACAGTCTCATGGGGCCGGACACTCAGGGTCAGGGTAAAATCCAATATATATCTGGTGATATCTCGGGTGCTATTAGAGATAGCGCAATAAACCAAAGTGAATTATCTGCAGGAGGCCCTGACGCATGAATCTGTGCAGCGGGAACGACCTCGGACCACCAGGGGCCGAAAAAACCACAGTCTCATGGGGCCGGTCACTCAGGGTCAGGGGAAAATCCAATATATATCTGGTGATATCTCGGGTGCTATTACAGATAGCGCAATAAATCAAAGTGCATTGTCTGTAGGAGGCCCTGGCGCATGAATCTGTGCAGCGGGAACGACCTCGTACCACCAGGGGCCGAAAAAACCACAGTCTCATGGGGCCGGTCACTCAGGGTCAGAGGAAAATCCAATGTATATCTGGTGATATCTCGGGTGCTATTACAGATAGCGCAATAAATCAAAGTGAATTATCTGCAGTAGGCCCTGGCGCATGAATCTGTGCAGCGGGAACGACCTCGGACCACCAGGGGCCGAGAAAACCACAGTCTCATGGGGCCGGACACTCAGGGTCAGGGGAAAATCCAATATAGATCTGGTGATATCTTGGGTGCTATTACAGATAGCGCAATAAACCAAAGTGAATTATCTGCAGGAGGCCCTGGCGCATGAATCTGTGCAACGGGAACGACCTCGGACCACCAGGGGCCGAGAAAACCACAGTCTCATGGGGCCGAACACTCAGGGTCAGGGGAAAATCCAATATAGATCTGGTGATATCTCGGGTGCTATTACAGATAGCGCAATAAATCAAAGTGCATTACCTGTAGGAGGCCCTGGCGCATGAATCTGTGCAGCGGGAACGTCCTCGGAACTCCAGGGGCCGAGACAACGACCGTCTCATGCGGCCGGACACTCAGGGTCAGGGGAAAATCCAATATATATCTGGTGATATCTCGGGTGCTATTACAGATAGCGCAATAAATCAAAGTTCATTGTCTGTAGGAGGCCCTGGCGCATGAATCTGTGCAACGGGAACGACCTCGGACCACCAGGGGCCGAGAAAAGCACAGTCTCATGGGGCCGGACACTCAGGGTCAGGGTAAAATCCAATATATATCTGGTGATATCTCGGGTGCTATTAGAGATAGCGCAATAAACCAAAGTGAATTATCTGCAGGAGGCCCTGGCGCATGAATCTGTGCAGCGGGAACGACCCCTGACCACCAGGGGCCGAAAAAACCACAGTCTCATTGGGCCGGTCACTCAGGGTCTGGGGAAAATCCAATATATATCTGGTGATATCTCGGGTGCTATTACAGATAGCGCAATAAATCAAAGTGCATTGTCTGTAGCAGGCCCTGGCGCATGAATCTGTGCAACGGGAACGACCCCGGACCACCAGTGGCCGAGAAAACCACAGTCTCATGGGGCCGGACACTCAGGGTCAGGGGAAAATCCAATATATATCTGGTGATATCTCGGGTGCTATTAGAGATAGCGCAATGAACCAAAGTGCATTGTCTGTAGGAGGCCCTGGCGCATGAATCTGTGCAGCGGGAACGACCTCGGAACACCAGGGACCGAGAAAACCACCGTCTCATGGGGCCGGATACTCAGGGTCAGTGAAAAATCCAATATATATGTGGTGATATCTCGGGTGGTATTACAGATAGCGCAATAAATCAAAGTGCATTGTCTGTAGGAGGCCCTGGCGCATGAATCTGTGCAACGGGAACGACCCCGGACCACCAGTGGCCGAGAAAACCACAGTCTCATGGGGCCGGACACTCAGGGTCAGGGGAAAATCCAATATATATCTGGTGATATCTCGGGTGCTATTAGAGATAGCGCAATAAACCAAAGTGCATTGTCTGTAGGAGGCCCTGGCGCATGAATCTGTGCAGCGGGAACGACCTCGGAACACCAGGGACCGAGAAAACCACCGTCTCATGGGGCCGGATACTCAGGGTCAGTGAAAAATCCAATATATATGTGGTGATATCTCGGGTGGTATTACAGATAGCGCAATAAATCAAAGTGAATTATCTGCAGTAGGCCCTGGCGCATGAATCTGTGCAGCGGGAACGACCTCGGACCACCAGGGGCCGAGAAAACCACAGTCTCATGGGGCCGGACACTCAGGGTCAGGGGAAAATCCAATATAGATCTGGTGATATCTCGGGTGCTATTACAGATAGCGCAATAAATCAAAGTGAATTATCTGCAGGAGGCCCTGGCGCATGAATCTGTGCAACGGGAACGACCTCGGGCCACCAGGGGCCGAGAAAACCACAGTCTCATGGGGCCGGAAACTCAGGGTCAGGGGAAAATCCAATAAAGATCTGGTGATATCTCGGGTGCTATTACAGGTAGCGCAATATATCAAAGTGCATTACCTGTAGGAGGCCCTGGCGCATGAATCTGTGCAGCGGGAACGTCCTCGGACCTCCAGGGGCCGAGACAACGACCGTCTCATGGGGCCGGACACTCAGGGTCAGGGTAAAATCCAATATAGATCTGGTGATATCTCGGGTGCTATTACAGATAGCGCAATAAATCAAAGTGCATTACCTGTAGGAGGCCCTGACGCATGAATCTGTGCAGCGGGAACGACCTCGGACCACCAGGGGCCGAGAAAAGCACAGTCTCATGGGCCCGGACACTCAGGGTCAGTGAAAAATCCAATATATATCTGCTGATATCTCGGGTGCTATTACAGATAGCGCAATAAATCAAAGTGAATTATCTGCAGTAGGCCCTGGCGCATGAATCTGTGCAGCGGGAACGACCTCGGACCACCAGGGGCCGAGAAAACCACAGTCTCATGGGGCCGGACACTCAGGGTCAGGGGAAAATCCAATATAGATCTGGTGATATCTCGGCTGCTATTACCGATAGCGCAATAAATCAAAGTGCATTGCCTGTAGGAGGCCCTGGCGCATGAATCTGTGTAGCGGGAACGACCTCGAACGACCAGGGGCCGAGAAAACCACAGTCTCATGGGGCCGGTCACTCAGGGTCAGGGGAAAATCCAATATATATCTGGTGATATCTCGGGTGCTATTAGAGATAGCGCAATACAAGAAAGTGAATTATCTGCAGGAGGCCCTGGCGCATGAATCTGTGCAGCGGGAACGACCTCGGAACACCAGGGACCGAGAAAACCACCGTCTCATGGGGCCGGACATTCAGGGTCAGTGAAAAATCCAATATATATGTGGTGATATCTCGGGTGCTATTACAGATAGCGCAATAAATCAAAGTGCATTGTCTGTAGGAGACCCTGGCGCATGAACCTGTGCAGCGGGAACGACCTCGGACCACCAGGGGCCGAGAAAACGACCGTCTCATGGGGCCGGACGCTCAGGGTCAGTGAAAAATCCAATATATATCTGGTGATATCTCGGGTGCTATTAGAGATAGCGCAATAAACCAAAGTGAATTATCTGCAGGAGGCCCTGGCGCATGAATCTGTGCAACGGGAACGACCTCGGACCACCAGGGGCCGAGAAAACGACCGTCTCATGGGGCCGGACACTCAGGGTCAGGGTAAAATCCAATATATATCAGGTGATATCTCGGGTGCTATTACAGATAGCGCAATAAATCAAAGTGCATTGTCTGTAGGAGGCCCTGGCGCATGAATCTGTGCAGCGGGAACGACCTCGGACCACCAGGGGCCGAGAAAAGCACAGTCTCATGGGGCCGGACACTCAGGGTCAGGGTAAAATCCAATATATATCTGGTGATATCTCGGGTGCTATTAGAGATAGCACAATAAACCAAAGTGAATTATCTGCAGGAGGACCTGGCGCATGAATCTGTGCAGCGGGAACGACCTCGGACCACCAGGGGCCGAGAAAACGACCGTCTCATGGGGCCTGACACTCAGGGTCAGTGAAAAATCCAATATATATCTGCTGATATCTCGGGGCTATTACAGATAGCGCAATAAATCAAAGTGCATTGTCTGTAGGAGGCCCTGGCGCATGAATCTGTGCAGCGGGAACGACCTCGGACCACCAGGGGCCGAGAAAACCACAGTCTCATGGGGCCGGACACTCAGGGTCAGGGGAAAATCCAATATATATCTGGTGATATCTCGGGTGCTATTAGAGGTAGCGCAACAAACCAAAGTGAATTATCTGCAGGAGGCCCTGGCGCATGAATCTGTGCAACGGGAACGACCTCGGACCACCAGGGGCCGAGAAAACCACAGTCTCATGGGGCCGGACACTCAGGGTCAGGGGAAAATCCAATATAGATCTGGTGATATCTCGGGTGCTATTAGAGATAGCGCAATAAACCAAAGTGAATTATCTGCAGGAGGCCCTGGCGCATGAATCTGTGCAACGGGAACGACCTCGGACCACCAGGGGCCGAGAAAACCACAGTCTTATGGGACCGGACACTCAGGGTCAGTGGAAAATCCAATATAGATCTGGTGATATCTCGGGTGCTATTACAGGTAGCGCAATAAATCAAAGTGCATTACCTGTAGGAGGCACTGGCGCATGAATCTGTGCAGTGGGAACGTCCTCGGACCTCCAGGGGCCGAGACAACGACCGTCTCATGGGGCCGGACACTCATGGTCAGGGTAAAATCCAATATATATCTGGTGATGTCTCGGGTGCTATTACAGATAGCGCAATAAATCAAAGTGCATTGTCTGTAGGAGGCCCTGGCGCATGTATCTGTGCAGCGGGAACGACCTCGGACCACCAGGGGCCGAGAAAAGCACAGTCTCATGGGGCCGGACACTCAGGGTCAGGGTAAAATCCAATATATATCTGGTGATATCTCGGGTGCTATTAGAGATAGCACAATAAACCAAAGTGAATTATCTGCAGGAGGCCCTGGCGCATGAATCTGTGCAGCGGGAACGACCTCGGACCACCAGGGGCCGAGAAAACGACCGTCTCATGGGGCCGGACACTCAGGGTCAGTGAAAAATCCATTATATATCTGCTGATATCTCGGGTGCTATTACAGATAGCGCAATAAATCAAAGTGCATTGTCTGTAGGAGGCCCTGGCGCATGAATCTGTGCAGCGGGAACGACCTCGGACCACCAGGGGCCGAGAAAACCACAGTCTCATGGGGCCGGACACTCAGGGTCAGGGGAAAATCCAATATATATCTGGTGATATCTCGGGTGCTATTAGAGGTAGCGCAATAAACCAAAGTGAATTATCTGCAGGAGGCCCTGGCGCATGAATCTGTGCAGCGGGAACGACCTCGGACCACCAGGGGCCGAAAAAACCACAGTCTCATGGGGCCGGACACTCAGGGTCAGGGGAAAATCCAATATATATCTGGTGATATCTCGGGTGCTATTAGAGATAGCGCAATAAACCAAAGTGAATTATCTGCAGGAGGCCATGGCGCATGAATCTGTGCAGCGGGAACGACCTCGGAACACCAGGGACCGAGAAAACCACCGTCTCATGGGGCCGGACATTCAGGGTCAGTGAAAAATCCAATATATATGTGGTGATATCTCGGGTGCTATTACAGATAGCGCAATAAATCAAAGTGCATTGTCTGTAGGAGGCCCTGGCGCATGAATCTGTGCAGCGGGAACGACCTCGGACCACCAGGGGCCGAGAAAACCACAGTCTCATGGGGCCGGACACTCAGGGTCAGGGGAAAATCCAATATATATCTGGTGATATCTCGGGTGCTATTAGAGGTAGCGCAATAAACCAAAGTGAATTATCTGCAGGAGGCCCTGGCGCGTGAATCTGTGCAGCGGGAACGACCTCGGACCACCAGGGGCCGAAAAAACCACAGTCTCATGGGGCCGGACACTCAGGGTCAGGGTAAAATCCAATATATATCTGGTGATATCTCGGGTGCTATTACAGATAGCGCAATAAATCAAAGTGCATTGTCTGTAGGAGGCCCTGGCGCATGACTCTGTGCAGCGGGAACGACCTCGGACCACCAGGGACCGAGAAAACGACCGCCTCATGGAGCCGGACACTCAGGGTCAGTGAAAAATCCAATATATATCTGGTGATATCTCGGGTGCTATTAGAGATAGCGCAATACAACAAAGTGAATTATCTGCAGGAGGCCCTGGCGCATGAATCTGTGCAGCGGGAACGACCTCGGAACACCAGGGACCGAGAAAACCACCGTCTCATGGGGCCGGACATTCAGGGTCAGTGAAAAATCCAATATATATGTGGTGATATCTCGGGTGCTATTACAGATAGCGCAATAAATCAAAGTGCATTGTCTGTAGGAGACCCTGGCGCATGAACCTGTGCAGCGGGAACGACCTCGGACCACCAGGGGCCGAGAAAACGACCGTCTCATGGGGCCGGACGCTCAGGGTCAGTGAAAAATCCAATATATATCTGGTGATATCTCGGGTGCTATTAGAGATAGCGCAATAAACCAAAGTGAATTATCTGCAGGAGGCCCTGGCGCATGAATCTGTGCAACGGGAACGACCTCGGACCACCAGGGGCCGAGAAAACGACCGTCTCATGGGGCCGGACACTCAGGGTCAGGGTAAAATCCAATATATATCAGGTGATATCTCGGGTGCTATTACAGATAGCGCAATAAATCAAAGTGCATTGTCTGTAGGAGGCCCTGGCGCATGAATCTGTGCAGCGGGAACGACCACGGACCACCAGGGGCCGAGAAAAGCACAGTCTCATGGGGCCGGACACTCAGGGTCAGGGGAAAATCCAATATATATCTGGTGATATCTCGGGTGCTATTAGAGGTAGCGCAATAAACCAAAGTGAATTATCTGCAGGAGGCCCTGGCGCATGAATCTGTGCAGCGGGAACGACCTCGGACCACCAGGGGCCGAGAAAACCACAGTCTTATGGGACCGGACACTCAGGGTCAGTGGAAAATCCAATATAGATCTGGTGATATCTCGGGTGCTATTACAGGTAGCGCAATAAATCAAAGTGCATTACCTGTAGGAGGCACTGGCGCATGAATCTGTGCAGCGGGAACGTCCTCGGACCTCCAGGGGCCGAGACAACGACCGTCTCATGGGGCCGGACACTCATGGTCAGGGTAAAATCCAATATATATCTGGTGATGTCTCGGGTGCTATTACAGATAGCGCAATAAATCAAAGTGCATTGTCTGTAGGAGGCCCTGGCGCATGTATCTGTGCAGCGGGAACGACCTCGGACCACCAGGGGCCGAGAAAAGCACAGTCTCATGGGGCCGGACACTCAGGGTCAGGGTAAAATCCAATATATATCTGGTGATATCTCGGGTGCTATTAGAGATAGCACAATAAACCAAAGTGAATTATCTGCAGGAGGCCCTGGCGCATGAATCTGTGCAGCGGGAACGACCTCGGACCACCAGGGGCCGAGAAAACGACCGTCTCATGGGGCCGGACACTCAGGGTCAGTGAAAAATCCATTATATATCTGCTGATATCTCGGGTGCTATTACAGATAGCGCAATAAATCAAAGTGCATTGTCTGTAGGAGGCCCTGGCGCATGAATCTGTGCAGCGGGAACGACCTCGGACCACCAGGGGCCGAGAAAACCACAGTCTCATGGGGCCGGACACTCAGGGTCAGGGGAAAATCCAATATATATCTGGTGATATCTCGGGTGCTATTAGAGGTAGCGCAATAAACCAAAGTGAATTATCTGCAGGAGGCCCTGGCGCATGAATCTGTGCAGCGGGAACGACCTCGGACCACCAGGGGCCGAAAAAACCACAGTCTCATGGGGCCGGACACTCAGGGTCAGGGGAAAATCCAATATATATCTGGTGATATCTCGGGTGCTATTAGAGATAGCGCAATAAACCAAAGTGAATTATCTGCAGGAGGCCCTGGCGCATGAATCTGTGCAGCGGGAACGACCTCGGAACACCAGGGACCGAGAAAACCACCGTCTCATGGGGCCGGACATTCAGGGTCAGTGAAAAATCCAATATATATGTGGTGATATCTCGGGTGCTATTACAGATAGCGCAATAAATCAAAGTGCATTGTCTGTAGGAGGCCCTGGCGCATGAATCTGTGCAGCGGGAACGACCTCGGACCACCAGGGGCCGAGAAAACCACAGTCTCATGGGGCCGGACACTCAGGGTCAGGGGAAAATCCAATATATATCTGGTGATATCTCGGGTGCTATTAGAGGTAGCGCAATAAACCAAAGTGAATTATCTGCAGGAGGCCCTGGCGCGTGAATCTGTGCAGCGGGAACGACCTCGGACCACCAGGGGCCGAAAAAACCACAGTCTCATGGGGCCGGACACTCAGGGTCAGGGTAAAATCCAATATATATCTGGTGATATCTCGGGTGCTATTACAGATAGCGCAATAAATCAAAGTGCATTGTCTGCAGGAGGCCCTGGCGCATGACTCTGTGCAGCGGGAACGACCTCGGACCACCAGGGACCGAGAAAACGACCGCCTCATGGAGCCGGACACTCAGGGTCAGTGAAAAATCCAATATATATCTGGTGATATCTCGGCTGCTATTACAGATAGCGCAATAAATCAAAGTGCATTGTCTGTAGGAGGCCCTGGTGCATGAATCTGTGCAGCGGGAACGACCTTGGAACACCAGGGACCGAGAAAACCACCGTCTCATGGGGCCGGACACTCAGGGTCAGGGGAAAATCCAATATATATCTGGTGATATCTCGGGTGCTATTAGAGATAGCGCAATAAACCAAAGTGAATTATCTGCAGGAGGCCCTGGCGCATGAATCTGTGCAGCGGGAACGACCTCGGAACACCAGGGACCGAGAAAACCACCGTCTCATGGGGCCGGACATTCAGGGTCAGTGAAAAATCCAATATATATGTGGTGATATCTCGGGTGCTATTACAGATAGCGCAATAAATCAAAGTGCATTGTCTGTAGGAGACCTTGGCGCATGAACCTGTGCAGCGGGAACGACCTCGGACTACCAGGGGCCGAGAAAACGACCGTCTCATGGGGCCGGACGCTCAGGGTCAGTGAAAAATCCAATATATATCTGGTGATATCTCGGGTGCTATTAGAGATAGCGCAATAAACCAAAGTGAATTATCTGCAGGAGGCCCTGGCGCATGAATCTGTGCAACGGGAACGACCTCGGACCACCAGGGGCTGAGAAAACCACAGTCTCATGGGGCCGGACACTCAGGGTCAGGGGAAAATCCAATATAGATCTGGTGATATCTCGGGTGCTATTAGAGATAGCGCAATAAACCAAAGTGAATTATCTGCAGGAGGCCCTGGCGCATGAATCTGTGCAACGGGAACGTCCTCGGACCTCCAGGGGCCGAGACAACGACCGTCTCATGGGGCCGGACACTCAGGGTCAGGGTAAAATCCAATATATATCTGGTGATATCTCGGGTGCTATTACAGATAGCGCAATAAATCAAAGTGCGTTGTCTGTAGGAGGCCCTGGCGCATGAATCTGTGCACCGGGAACGACCTCGGACCACCAGGGGCCGAGAAAAGCACAGTCTCATGGGGCCGGACACTCAGGGTCAGGGTAAAATCCAATATATATCTGGTGATATCTCGGGTGCTATTAGAGATAGCACAATAAACCAAAGTGAATTATCTGCAGGAGGCCCTGGCGCATGAATCTGTGCAGCGGGAACGACCTCGGACCACCAGGGGCCGAGAAAACGACCGTCTCATGGGGCCGGACACTCAGGGTCAGTGAAAAATCCAGTATATATCTGCTGATATCTCGGGTGCTATTACAGATAGCGCAATAAATCAAAGTGCATTGTCCGTAGGAGTCCCTGGCGCATGAATCTGTGCAGCGGGAACGAGCTCGGACCACCAGGGGCCGAGAAAACCACAGTCTCATGGGGCCGGACACTCAGGGTCAGGGGAAAATCCAATATATATCTGGTGATATCTCGGGTGCTATTAGAGGTAGCGCAATAAACCAAAGTGAATTATCTGCAGGAGGCCCTGGCGCATGAATCTGTGCAGCGGGAACGACCTCGGACCACCAGGGGCCGAAAAAACCACAGTCTCATGGGGCCGGACACTCAGGGTCAGGGTAAAATCCAATATATATCTGGTGATATCTCGGGTGCTATTACAGATAGCGCAATAAATCAAAGTGCATTGTCTGTAGGAGGCCCTGGCGCATGAATCTGTGCAGCGGGAACGACCTCGGACCACCAGGGGCCGAGAAAACGACCGTCTCATGGGGCCGGACACTCAGGGTCAGTGAAAAATCCATTATATATCTGCTGATATCTCGGGTGCTATTACAGATAGCGCAATAAATCAAAGTGCATTGTCTGTAGGAGGCCCTGGCGCATGAATCTGTCCAGCGGGAACGACCTCGGACCACCAGGGGCCGAGAAAACCACAGTCTCATGGGGCCGGACACTCAGGGTCAGGGGAAAATCCAATATATATCTGGTGATATCTCGGGTGCTATTAGAGGTAGCGCAATAAACCAAAGTGAATTATCTGCAGGAGGCCCTGGCGCATGAATCTGTGCAGCGGGAACGACCTCGGACCACCAGGGGCCGAGAAAACTACCGTCTCATGGGGCCGGTCACTCAGGATCAGTGAAAAATCCAATATATATCTGCTGATATCTCGGGTGCTATTACAGATAGCGCAATAAATCAAAGTGCATTGTATGTAGGAGGCCCTGGCACATGAATCTGTGCAGCGGGAACGACCTCGGACCACCAGGGGCCGAAAAAACCGCAGTCTCATGGGGCCGGACACTCAGGGTCAGGGTAAAATCCAATATATATCTGGTGATATCTCGGGTGCTATTACAGATAGCGCAATAAATCAAAGTGCATTGTCTGTAGTAGGCCCTGGCGCTTGAATCTGTGCAGCGGGAACGACCTCGGACCACCAGGGGCCGAGAAAACGACCGCCTCATGGGGCCGGACACTCAGGGTCAGTGAAAAATCCAATATATATCTGGTGATATCTCGATTGCTATTACAGATAGCGCAATAAACCAAAGTGAATTATCTGCAGGAGGCCCTGGCGCATGAATCTGTGCAGCGGGAACGACCTCGGACCACCAGGGGCCGAGAAAACTACCGTCTCATGGGGCCGGTCACTCAGGATCAGTGAAAAATCCAATATATATCTGCTGATATCTCGGGTGCTATTAGAGATAGCGCAATAAACCAAAGTGAATTATCTGCAGGAGGCCCTGGCGCATGAATCTGTGCAGCGGGAACGACCTCGGACCACCAGGGGCCGAGAAAACGACCGTCTCATGGGGCCGGACACTCAGGGTCATTGAAAAATCCAATATATATCTGCTGATATCTCGGGTGCTATTACAGATAGCGCAATAAATCAAAGTGCATTGTCTGTAGGAGGCCCTGGCGCATGAATCTGAGCAGCGGGAACGACCTCGGACCACCAGGGGCCGAAAAAACCGCAGTCTCATGGGGCCGGACACTCAGGGTCAGGGTAAAATCCAAAATATATCTGGTGATATCTCGGGTGCTATTACAGATAGCGCAATAAATCAAAGTGCATTGTCTGTAGGAGGCCCTGCCGCATGAATCTGTGCAGCGGGAACGACCTCGGACCTCCAGGGGCGAGACAACCACCTTCTCATGGGGCCGGGCACTCAGGGTCAGGGAAAAATCCAATATATAGCTGGTGATATCTCGGCTGCTATTACAGATAGCGCAATAAATCAAAGTGCATTACCTGTAGGAGGCCCTGCCGCATGAATCTGTGCAGCGGGAACGACCTCGGACCTCCAGGGGCGAGACAACCACCTTCTCATGGGGCCGGACACTCAGGGTCAGGGAAAAATCCAATATATAGCTGGTGATATCTCGGCTGCTATTACAGATAGCGCAATAAATCAAAGTGCATTACCTGTAGGAGGCCCTGGCGCATGAATCTGTGCAGCGGGAACGTCCTCGGACCTCCAGGGGCCGAGACAACGACCGTCTCATGGGGCCGGACACTCAGGGTCAGTGAAAAATCCAGTATATATCTGCTGATATCTCGGGTGCTATTACAGATAGCGCAATAAATCAAAGTGCATTGTCCGTAGGAGTCCCTGGCGCATGAATCTGTGCAGCGGGAACGACCTCGGACCACCAGGGGCCGAGAAAACCACAGTCTCATGGGGCCGGACACTCAGGGTCAGGGGAAAATCCAATATATATCTGGTGATATCTCGGGTGCTATTAGAGGTAGCGCAATAAACCAAAGTGAATTATCTGCAGGAGGCCCTGGCGCATGAATCTGTGCAGCGGGAACGACCTCGGACCACCAGGGGCCGAAAAAACCACAGTCTCATGGGGCCGGACACTCAGGGTCAGGGTAAAATCCAATATATATCTGGTGATATCTCGGGTGCTATTACAGATAGCGCAATAAATCAAAGTGCATTGTCTGTAGGAGGCCCTGGCGCATGAATCTGTGCAGCGGGAACGACCTCGGACCACCAGGGGCCGAGAAAACGACCGTCTCATGGGGCCGGACACTCAGGGTCAGTGAAAAATCCATTATATATCTGCTGATATCTCGGGTGCTATTACAGATAGCGCAATCAATCAAAGTGCATTGTCTGTAGGAGGCCCTGGCGCATGAATCTGTGCAGCGGGAACGACCTCGGACCACCAGGGGCCGAGAAAACCACAGTCTCATGGGGCCGGACACTCAGGGTCAGGGGAAAATCCAATATATATCTGGTGATATCTCGGCTGCTATTACCGATAGCGCAATAAATCAAAGTGCATTGTATGTAGGAGGCCCTGGCACATGAATCTGTGCAGCGGGAACGACCTCGGACCACCAGGGGCCGAAAAAACCGCAGTCTCATGGGGCCGGACACTCAGGGTCAGGGTAAAATCCAATATATATCTGGTGATATCTCGGGTGCTATTACAGATACCGCAATAAATCAAAGTGCATTGTCTGTAGTAGGCCCTGGCGCTTGAATCTGTGCAGCGGGAACGACCTCGGACCACCAGGGGCCGAGAAAACGACCGCCTCATGGGGCCGGACACTCAGGGTCAGTGAAAAATCCAATATATATCTGGTGATATCTCGATTGCTATTACAGATAGCGCAATAAACCAAAGTGAATTATCTGCAGGAGGCCCTGGCGCATGAATCTGTGCAGCGGGAACGACCTCGGACCACCAGGGGCCGAGAAAACTACCGTCTCATGGGGCCGGTCACTCAGGATCAGTGAAAAATCCAATATATATCTGCTGATATCTCGGGTGCTATTAGAGATAGCGCAATAAACCAAAGTGAATTATCTGCAGGAGGCCCTGGCGCAAGAATCTGTGCAGCGGGAACGACCTCGGACCACCAGGGGCCGAGAAAACGACCGTCTCATGGGGCCGGACACTCAGGGTCAGTGAAAAATCCAATATATATCTGCTGATATCTCGGGTGCTATTACAGATAGCGCAATAAATCAAAGTGCATTGTCTGTAGGAGGCCCTGGCGCATGAATCTGAGCAGCGGGAACGACCTCGGACCACCAGGGGCCGAAAAAACCGCAGTCTCATGGGGCCGGACACTCAGGGTCAGGGTAAAATCCAAAATATATCTGGTGATATCTCGGGTGCTATTACAGATAGCGCAATAAATCAAAGTGCATTGTCTGTAGGAGGCCCTGCCGCATGAATCTGTGCAGCGGGAACGACCTCGGACCTCCAGGGGCGAGACAACCACCTTCTCATGGGGCCGGACACTCAGGGTCAGGGAAAAATCCAATATATAGCTGGTGATATCTCGGCTGCTATTACAGATAGCGCAATAAATCAAAGTGCATTACCTGTAGGAGGCCCTGGCGCATGAATCTGTGCAGCGGGAACGTCCTCGGACCTCAAGGGGCCGAGACAACGACCGTCTCATGGGGCCGGACACTCAGGGTCAGGGTAAAATCCAATATATATCTGGTGATATCTCGGGTGCTATTAGAGATAGCGCAATAAACCAAAGTGCATTGTCTGTAGGAGGCCCTGGCGCATGAATCTGTGCAGCGGGAACGACCTCGGACCACCAGGGGCCGAAAAAACCACAGTCTCATGGGGCCGGACACTCAGGGTCAGTGAAAAATCCATTATATATCTGCTGATATCTCGGGTGCTATTACAGATAGCGCAATCAATCAAAGTGCATTGTCTGTAGGAGGCCCTGGCGCATGAATCTGTGCAGCGGGAACGACCTCGGACCACCAGGGGCCGAGAAAACCACAGTCTCATGGGGCCGGACACTCAGGGTCAGGGGAAAATCCAATATATATCTGGTGATATCTCGGGTGCTATTAGAGGTAGCGCAATAAACCAAAGTGAATTATCTGCAGGAGGCCCTGGCGCATGAATCTGTGCAGCGGGAACGACCTCGGACCCCCAGGGGCCGAGAAAACTACCGTCTCATGGGGCCGGTCACTCAGGATCAGTGAAAAATCCAATATATATCTGCTGATATCTCGGGTGCTATTACAGATAGCGCAATAAATCAAAGTGCATTGTCTGTAGTAGGCCCTGGCGCTTGAATCTGTGCAGCGGGAACGACCTCGGACCACCAGGGGCCGAGAAAACGACCGCCTCATGGGGCCGGACACTCAGGGTCAGTGAAAAATCCAATATATATCTGGTGATATCTCGATTGCTATTACAGATAGCGCAATAAACCAAAGTGAATTATCTGCAGGAGGCCCTGGCGCATGAATCTGTGCAGCGGGAACGACCTCGGACCACCAGGGGCCGAGAAAACTACCGTCTCATGGGGCCGGTCACTCAGGATCAGTGAAAAATCCAATATATATCTGGTGATATCTCGGGTGCTATTAGAGATAGCGCAATAAACCAAAGTGAATTATCTGCAGGAGGCCCTGGCGCATGAATCTGTGCAGCGGGAACGACCTCGGACCACCAGGGGCCGAGAAAACGACCGTCTCATGGGGCCGGACACTCAGGGTCAGGGTAAAATCCAATATATATCTGGTGATATCTCGGGTGCTATTACAGATAGCGCAATAAATCAAAGTGCATTGTCTGTAGGAGGCCCTGGCGCATGAATCTGTGCAGCGGGAACGACCTCGGACCTCCAGGGGCCGAGAAAACCACAGTCTCATGGGGCCGGACACTCAGGGTCAGGGGAAAATCCAATATATATCTGGTGATATCTCGGGTGCTATTAGAGATAGCGCAATAAACCAAAGTGAATTATCTGCAGGAGGCCCTGGCGCATGAATCTGTGCAGCGGGAACGACCTCGGACCACCAGGGGCCGAAAAAACCGCAGTCTCATCGGGCCGGACACTCAGGGTCAGGGTAAAATCCAATATATATCTGGTGATATCTCGGGTGCTATTACAGATAGCGCAATAAATCAAAGTGCATTGTCTGTAGGAGGCCCTGGCGCATGAATCTGTGCAGCGGGAACGACCTCGGACCACCAGGGGCCGAGAAAAACACAGTCTCATGGGGCCGGACACTCAGGGTCAGGGGAAAATCCAATATATATCTGGTGATATCTCGGGTGCTATTAGAGATAGCGCAATAAACCAAAGTGAATTGTCTGCAGGACTCCCTGGCGCATGAATCTGTGCTGCGGGAACGACCTCGGACCACCAGGGGCCGAAAAAACCACAGTCTCATGGGGCCGGAAACTCAGGGTCAGGGTAAAATCCAATATATATCTGGTGATATCTCGGGTGCTATTACAGATAGCGAAATAAATCAAAGTGCATTGTCTGTAGGAGGCCCTGGCGCATGAATCTGTGCAGCGGGAACGACCTCGGACCACCAGGGGCCGAGAAAACCACAGTCTCATGGGGCCGGACACTCAGGGTCAGGGGAAAATCCAATATATATCTGGTGATATCTCGGGTGTTATTAGAGATAGCGCAATAAACCAAAGTGCATTGTCTGTAGGAGGCCCTGGCGCATGAATCTGTGCAGCGGGAACGACCTCGGAACACCAGGGACCGAGAAAACCACCGTCTCATGGGGCCGTACACTCAGTGTCAGTGAAAAATCCAATATATATGTGGTGATATCTCGGGTGCTATTACAGATAGCGCAATAAATCAAAGTGCATTGTCTGTAGGAGACCCTGGCGCATGAACCTGTGCAGCGGGAACGACCTCGGACCACCAGGGTCCGAGAAAACGACCGTCTCATGGGGCCGGACACTCAGGGTCAGGGTAAAATCCAATATATATCTGGTGATATCTCGGGTGCTATTAGAGATAGCGCAATAAACCAAAGTGAATTGTCTGCAGGAGGCCCTGGCGCATGAATCTGTGCAGCGGGAACGACCTCGGACCACCAGGGGCCGAAAAAACCACAGTCTCATGGGGCCGGACACTCAGGGTCAGGGTAAAATCCAATATATATCTGGTGATATCTCGGGTGCTATTAGAGATAGCGCAATAAACCAAAGTGCATTGTCTGTAGGAGGCCCTGGCGCATGAATCTGTGCAGCGGGAACGACCTTGGAACACCAGGTACCGAGAAAACCACCGTCTCATGGGGCCGGACACTCAGGGTCAGTGAAAAATCCAATATATATGTGGTGATATCTCGGGTGCTATTACAGATAGCGCAATAAATCAATGTGCATTGTCTGTAGGAGACCCTGGCGCATGAACCTGTGCAGCGGGAACGACCTCGGACCACCAGGGGCCGAGAAAACCACAGTCTCATGGGGCCGGACACTCAGGGTCAGGGTAAAATCCAATATATATCTGGTGATATCTCGGGTGCTATTAGAGATAGCGCAATAAATCAAAGTGCATTGTCTGTAGGAGGCCCTGGCGCATGAATCTGTGCAGCGGGAACGACCTCGGACCACCAGGGGCCGAGAAAACCACAGTCTCATGGGGCCGGACACTCAGGGTCAGGGGAAAATCCAATATATATCTGGTGATATCTCGGGTGCTATTAGAGGTAGCGCAATAAACCAAAGTGAATTATCTGCAGGAGGCCCTGGCGCGTGAATCTGTGCAGCGGGAACGACCTCGGACCACCAGGGGCCGAAAAAACCACAGTCTCATGGGGCCGGACACTCAGGGTCAGGGTAAAATCCAATATATATCTGGTGATATCTCGATTGCTATTACAGATAGCGCAATAAATCAAAGTGCATTGTCTGTAGGAGGCCCTGGCGCATGAATCTGTGCAGCGGGAACGACCTCGGACCTCCAGGGGCGAGACAACCACCTTCTCATGGGGCCGGACACTCAGGGTCAGGGAAAAATCCAATATATATCTGGTGATATTTCGGCTGCTATTACAGATAGCGCAATAAATCAAAGTGCATTACCTGTAGGAGGCCCTGGCGCATGAATCTGTGCAGCGGGAACGTCCTCAGACCTCCAGGGGCCGAGACAACGACCGTCTCATGGGGCCGGACACTCAGGGTCAGGGTAAAATCCAATATATATCTGGTGATATCTCGGGTGCTATTAGAGATAGCGCAATAAACCAAAGTGAATTGTCTGCAGGAGGCCCTGGCGCATGAATCTGTGCTGCGGGAACGACCTCGGACCACCAGGGGCCGAAAAAACCACAGTCTCATGGGGCCGGAAACTCAGGGTCAGGGTAAAATCCAATATATATCTGGTGATATCTCGGGTGCTATTACAGATAGCGCAATAAACAAAGTGCATTGTCTGTAGGAGGCCCTGGCGCATGAATCTGTGCAGCGGGAACGACCTCGGACCACCAGGGGCCGAGAAAACCACAGTCTCATGGGGCCGGACACTCAGGGTCAGGGGAAAATCCAATATATATCTGGTGATATCTCGGGTGTTATTAGAGATTGCGCAATAAACCAAAGTGCATTGTCTGTAGGAGGCCCTGGCGCATGAATCTGTGCAGCGGGAACGACCTCGGAACACCAGGGACCGAGAAAACCACCGTCTCATGGGGCCGTACACTCAGTGTCAGTGAAAAATCCAATACATATGTGGTGATATCTCGGGTGCTATTACAGATAGCGCAATAAATCAAAGTGCATTGTCTGTAGGAGACCCTGGCGCATGAACCTGTGCAGCGGGAACGACCTCGGACCACCAGGGTCCGAGAAAACGACCGTCTCATGGGGCCGGACACTCAGGGTCAGGGTAAAATCCAATATATATCTGGTGATATCTCGGGTGCTATTAGAGATAGCGCAATAAACCAAAGTGAATTATCTGCAGGAGGCCCTGGCGCATGAATCTGTGCAGCGGGAACGACCTGGGACCACCAGGGGCCGAGAAAACGACCGTTTCATGGGGCCGGACACTCAGGGTCAGTGAAAAATCCAATATATATCTGCTGATATCTCGGGTGCTATTACAGATAGCGCAATAAATCAAAGTGCATTGTCTGTAGGAGGCCCTGGCGCATGAATCTGTGCAGCGGGAACGACCTCGGACCACCAGGGGCCGAAAAAACCGCAGTCTCATGGGGCCGGACACTCAGGGTCAGGGTAAAATCCAATATATATCTGGTGATATCTCGGGTGCTATTACAGATAGCGCAATAAATCAAAGTGAATTGTCTGCAGGAGGCCCTGGCGCATGAATCTGTGCAGCGGGAACGACCTCGGACCACCAGGGACCGAAAAAACCACAGTCTCATGGGGCCGGACACTCAGGGTCAGGGTAAAATCCAATATATATCTGGTGATATCTCGGGTGCTATTACAGATAGCGCAATAAATCAAAGTGCATTGTCTGTAGGAGGCCCTGCCGCATGAATCTGTGCAGCGGCAACGACCTCGGACCTCCAGGGGCGAGACAACCACCTTCTCATGGGGCCGGACACTCAGGGTCAGGGAAAAATCCAATATATAGCTGGTGATATCTCGGCTGCTATTACAGATAGCGCAATAAATCAAAGTGCATTACCTGTAGGAGGCCCTGGCGCATGAATCTGTGCAGCGGGAACGACCTCGGACCACCAGGGACCGAAAAAACCACAGTCTCATGGGGCCGGACACTCAGGGTCAGGGTAAAATCCAATATATATCTGGTGATATCTCGGGTGCTATTAGAGATAGCGCAATAAACCAAAGTGAATTGTCTGCAGGAGGCCCTGGCGCATGAATCTGTGCAGCGGGAACGACCTCGGACCACCAGGGACCGAAAAAACCACAGTCTCATGGGGCCGGACACTCAGGGTCAGGGTAAAATCCAATATATATCTGGTGATATCTCGGGTGCTATTAGAGATAGCGCAATAAACCAAAGTGCATTGTCTGTAGGAGGCCCTGGCGCATGAATCTGTGCAGCGGGAACGACCTTGGAACACCAGGGACCGAGAAAACCACCGTCTCATGGGGCCGGACACTCAGGGTCAGTGAAAAATCCAATATATATGTGGTGATATCTCGGGTGCTATTACAGATAGCGCAATAAATCAATGTGCATTGTCTGTAGGAGACCCTGGCGCATGAACCTGTGCAGCGGGAACGACCTCGGACCACCAGGGGCCGAGAAAACCACAGTCACATGGGGCCGGACACTCAGGGTCAGGGGAAAATCCAATATATATCTGGTGATATCTCGGGTGCTATTAGAGATAGCGCAATAAACCAAAGTGAATTATCTGCAGGAGGCCCTGGCGCATGAATCTGTGCAGCGGGAACGACCTCGGACCACCAGGGGCCGAGAAAACTACCGTCTCATGGGGCCGGTCACTCAGGATCAGTGAAAAATCCAATATATATCTGCTGATATCTCGGGTGCTATTACAGATAGCGCAATAAATCAAAGTGCATTGTATGTAGTTGGCCCTGGCGCATGAATCTGTGCAGCGGGAACGACCTCGGACCACCAGGGGCCGAAAAAACCGCAGTCTCATCGGGCCGGACACTCAGGGTCAGGGTAAAATCCAATATATATCTGGTGATATCTCGGGTGCTATTACAGATAGCGCAATAAATCAAAGTGCATTGTCTGTAGGAGGCCCTGGCGCATGAATCTGTGCAGCGGGAACGACCTCGGACCACCAGGGGCCGAGAAAACCACAGTCTCATGGGGCCGGACACTCAGGGTCAGGGGAAAATCCAATATATATCTGGTGATATCTCGGGTGCTATTAGAGATAGCGCAATAAACCAAAGTGAATTGTCTGCAGGAGGCCCTGGCGCATGAATCTGTGCTGCGGGAACGACCTCGGACCACCAGGAGCCGAAAAAACCACAGTCTCATGGGGCCGGAAACTCAGGGTCAGGGTAAAATCCAATATATATCTGGTGATATCTCGGGTGCTATTACAGATAGCGAAATAAATCAAAGTGCATTGTCTGTAGGAGGCCCTGGCGCATGAATCTGTGCAGCGGGAACGACCTCGGACCACCAGGGGCCGAGAAAACCACAGTCTCATGGGGCCGGACACTCAGGGTCAGGGGAAAATCCAATATATATCTGGTGATATCTCGGGTGTTATTAGAGATAGCGCAATAAACCAAAGTGCATTGTCTGTAGGAGGCCCTGGCGCATGAATCTGTGCAGCGGGAACGACCTCGGACCACCAGGGGCCGAGAAAACCACAGTCTCATGGGGCCGGACACTCAGGGTCAGGGGAAAATCCAATATATATCTGGTGATATCTCGGGTGTTATTAGAGATAGCGCAATAAACCAAAGTGCATTGTCTGTAGGAGGCCCTGGCGCATGAATCTGTGCAGCGGGAACGACCTCGGAACACCAGGGACCGAGAAAACCACCGTCTCATGGGGCCGTACACTCAGTGTCAGTGAAAAATCCAATATATATGTGGTGATATCTCGGGTGCTATTACAGATAGCGCAATAAATCAAAGTGCATTGTCTGTAGGAGATCCTGGCGCATGAACCTGTGCAGCGGGAACGACCTCGGACCACCAGGGTCCGAGAAAACGACCGTCTCATGGGGCCGGACACTCAGGGTCAGGGTAAAATCCAATATATATCTGGTGATATCTCGGGTGCTATTAGAGATAGCGCAATAAACCAAAGTGAATTGTCTGCAGGAGGCCCTGGCGCATGAATCTGTGCAGCGGGAACGACCTCGGACCACCAGGGGCCGAAAAAACCACAGTCTCATGGGGCCGGACACTCAGGGTCAGGGTAAAATCCAATATATATCTGGTGATATCTCGTGTGCTATTAGAGATAGCGCAATAAACCAAAGTGCATTGTCTGTAGGAGGCCCTGGCGCATGAATCTGTGCAGCGGGAACGACCTTGGAACACCAGGTACCGAGAAAACCACCGTCTCATGGGGCCGGACACTCAGGGTCAGTGAAAAATCCAATATATATGTGGTGATATCTCGGGTGCTATTACAGATAGCGCAATAAATCAATGTGCATTGTCTGTAGGAGACCCTGGCGCATGAACCTGTGCAGCGGGAACGACCTCGGACCACCAGGGGCCGAGAAAACCACAGTCTCATGGGGCCGGACACTCAGGGTCAGGGGAAAATCCAATATATATCTGGTGATATCTCGGGTGCTATTAGAGATAGCGCAATAAATCAAAGTGCATTGTCTGTAGGAGGCCCTGGCGCATGAATCTGTGCAGCGGGAACGACCTCGGACCACCAGGGGCCGAGAAAACCACAGTCTCATGGGGCCGGACACTCAGGGTCAGGGGAAAATCCAATATATATCTGGTGATATCTCGGGTGCTATTAGAGGTAGCGCAATAAACCAAAGTGAATTATCTGCAGGAGGCCCTGGCGCGTGAATCTGTGCAGCGGGAACGACCTCGGACCACCAGGGGCCGAAAAAACCACAGTCTCATGGGGCCGGACACTCAGGGTCAGGGTAAAATCCAATATATATCTGGTGATATCTCGATTGCTATTACAGATAGCGCAATAAATCAAAGTGCATTGTCTGTAGGAGGCCCTGGCGCATGAATCTGTGCAGCGGGAACGACCTCGGACCTCCAGGGGCCGAGAAAACCACAGTCTCATGGGGCCGGACACTCAGGGTCAGGGGAAAATCCAATATATATCTGGTGATATCTCGGGTGCTATTAGAGATAGCGCAATAAACCAAAGTGAATTATCTGCAGGAGGCCCTGGCGCATGAATCTGTGCAGCGGGAACGACCTCGGACCACCAGGGGCCGAAAAAACCGCAGTCTCATCGGGCCGGACACTCAGGGTCAGGGTAAAATCCAATATATATCTGGTGATATCTCGGGTGCTATTACAGATAGCGCAATAAATCAAAGTGCATTGTCTGTAGGAGGCCCTGGCGCATGAATCTGTGCAGCGGGAACGACCTCGGACCACCAGGGGCCGAGAAAAACACAGTCTCATGGGGCCGGACACTCAGGGTCAGGGGAAAATCCAATATATATCTGGTGATATCTCGGGTGCTATTAGAGGTAGCGCAATAAACCAAAGTGAATTATCTGCAGGAGGCCCTGGCGCGTGAATCTGTGCAGCGGGAACGACCTCGGACCACCAGGGGCCGAAAAAACCACAGTCTCATGGGGCCGGACACTCAGGGTCAGGGTAAAATCCAATATATATCTGGTGATATCTCGATTGCTATTACAGATAGCGCAATAAATCAAAGTGCATTGTCTGTAGGAGGCCCTGGCGCATGAATCTGTGCAGCGGGAACGACCTCGGACCTCCAGGGGCCGAGAAAACCACAGTCTCATGGGGCCGGACACTCAGGGTCAGGGGAAAATCCAATATATATCTGGTGATATCTCGGGTGCTATTAGAGATAGCGCAATAAACCAAAGTGAATTATCTGCAGGAGGCCCTGGCGCATGAATCTGTGCAGCGGGAACGACCTCGGACCACCAGGGGCCGAAAAAACCGCAGTCTCATCGGGCCGGACACTCAGGGTCAGGGTAAAATCCAATATATATCTGGTGATATCTCGGGTGCTATTACAGATAGCGCAATAAATCAAAGTGCATTGTCTGTAGGAGGCCCTGGCGCATGAATCTGTGCAGCGGGAACGACCTCGGACCACCAGGGGCCGAGAAAAACACAGTCTCATGGGGCCGGACACTCAGGGTCAGGGGAAAATCCAATATATATCTGGTGATATCTCGGGTGCTATTAGAGATAGCGCAATAAACCAAAGTGAATTGTCTGCAGGACTCCCTGGCGCATGAATCTGTGCTGCGGGAACGACCTCGGACCACCAGGGGCCGAAAAAACCACAGTCTCATGGGGCCGGAAACTCAGGGTCAGGGTAAAATCCAATATATATCTGGTGATATCTCGGGTGCTATTACAGATAGCGAAATAAATCAAAGTGCATTGTCTGTAGGAGGCCCTGGCGCATGAATCTGTGCAGCGGGAACGACCTCGGACCACCAGGGGCCGAGAAAACCACAGTCTCATGTGGCCGGACACTCAGGGTCAGGGGAAAATCCAATATATATCTGGTGATATCTCGGGTGTTATTAGAGATAGCGCAATAAACCAAAGTGCATTGTCTGTAGGAGGCCCTGGCGCATGAATCTGTGCAGCGGGAACGACCTCGGAACACCAGGGACCGAGAAAACCACCGTCTCATGGGGCCGTACACTCAGTGTCAGTGAAAAATCCAATATATATGTGGTGATATCTCGGGTGCTATTACAGATAGCGCAATAAATCAAAGTGCATTGTCTGTAGCAGACCCTGGCGCATGAACCTGTGCAGCGGGAACGACCTCGGACCACCAGGGGCCGAAAAAACCACAGTCTCATGGGGCCGGACACTCAGGGTCAGGGTAAAATCCAATATATATCTGGTGATATCTCGGGTGCTATTAGAGATAGCGCAATAAACCAAAGTGCATTGTCTGTAGGAGGCCCTGGCGCATGAATCTGTGCAGCGGGAACGACCTTGGAACACCAGGTACCGAGAAAACCACCGTCTCATGGGGCCGGACACTCAGGGTCAGTGAAAAATCCAATATATATGTGGTGATATCTCGGGTGCTATTACAGATAGCGCAATAAATCAATGTGCATTGTCTGTAGGAGACCCTGGCGCATGAACCTGTGCAGCGGGAACGACCTCGGACCACCAGGGGCCGAGAAAACCACAGTCTCATGGGGCCGGACACTCAGGGTCAGGGGAAAATCCAATATATATCTGGTGATATCTCGGGTGCTATTAGAGATAGCGCAATAAATCAAAGTGCATTGTCTGTAGGAGGCCCTGGCGCATGAATCTGTGCAGCGGGAACGACCTCGGACCACCAGGGGCCGAGAAAACCACAGTCTCATGGGGCCGGACACTCAGGGTCAGGGGAAAATCCAATATATATCTGGTGATATCTCGGGTGCTATTAGAGGTAGCGCAATAAACCAAAGTGAATTATCTGCAGGAGGCCCTGGCGCGTGAATCTGTGCAGCGGGAACGACCTCGGACCACCAGGGGCCGAAAAAACCACAGTCTCATGGGGCCGGACACTCAGGGTCAGGGTAAAATCCAATATATATCTGGTGATATCTCGATTGCTATTACAGATAGCGCAATAAATCAAAGTGCATTGTCTGTAGGAGGCCCTGGCGCATGAATCTGTGCAGCGGGAACGACCTCGGACCTCCAGGGGCGAGACAACCACCTTCTCATGGGGCCGGACACTCAGGGTCAGGGAAAAATCCAATATATATCTGGTGATATTTCGGCTGCTATTACAGATAGCGCAATAAATCAAAGTGCATTACCTGTAGGAGGCCCTGGCGCATGAATCTGTGCAGCGGGAACGTCCTCAGACCTCCAGGGGCCGAGACAACGACCGTCTCATGGGGCCGGACTCTCAGGGTCAGGGTAAAATCCAATATATATCTGGTGATATCTCGGGTGCTATTAGAGATAGCGCAATAAACCAAAGTGAATTGTCTGCAGGAGGCCCTGGCGCATGAATCTGTGCTGCGGGAACGACCTCGGACCACCAGGGGCCGAAAAAACCACAGTCTCATGGGGCCGGAAACTCAGGGTCAGGGGAAAATCCAGTATATATCTGGTGATATCTCGGGTGTTATTAGAGATAGCGCAATAAACCAAAGTGCATTGTCTGTAGGAGGCCCTGGCGCATGAATCTGTGCAGCGGGAACGACCTCGGAACACCAGGGACCGAGAAAACCACCGTCTCATGGGGCCGTACACTCAGGGTCAGGGTAAAATCCAATATATATCTGGTGATATCTCGATTGCTATTAGAGATAGCGCAATAAATCAAAGTGCATTGTCTGTAGGAGGCCCTGGCGCATGAATCTGTGCAGCGGGAACGACCTCGGAACACCAGGGACCGAGAAAACCACCGTCTCATGGGGCCGGTCACTCAGGATCAGTGAAAAATCCAATATATATCTGCTGATATCTCGGGTGCTATTAGAGATAGCGCAATAAACCAAAGTGAATTATCTGCAGGAGGCCCTGGCGCATGAATCTGTGCAGCGGGAACGACCTGGGACCACCAGGGGCCGAGAAAACGACCGTTTCATGGGGCCGGACACTCAGGGTCAGTGAAAAATCCAATATATATCTGCTGATATCTCGGGTGCTATTACAGATAGCGCAATAAATCAAAGTGCATTGTCTGTAGGAGGCCCTGGCGCATGAATCTGTGCAGCGGGAACGACCTCGGACCACCAGGGGCCGAAAAAACCGCAGTCTCATGGGGCCGGACACTCAGGGTCAGGGTAAAATCCAATATATATCTGGTGATATCTCGGGTGCTATTACAGATAGCGCAATAAATCAAAGTGCATTGTCTGTAGTAGGCACTGGCGCATGAATCTGTGCAGCGGGAACGACCTCGGACCTCCAGGGGCGAGACAACCACCTTCTCATGGGGCCGGACACTCAGGGTCAGGGAAAAATCCAATATATATCTGGTGATATCTCGGCTGCTATTACAGATAGCGCAATAAATCAAAGTGCATTACCTGTAGGAGGCCCTGGCGCATGAATCTGTGCAGCGGGAACGTCCTCGGACCTCCAGGGGCCGAGACAACGACCGTCTCATGGGGCCGGACACTCAGGGTCAGGGTAAAATCCAATATATATCTGCTGATATCTCGGGTGCTATTACAGATAGCGCAATAAATCAAAGTGCACTGTCTGTAGGAGGCCCTGGCGCATGAATCTGTGCAGCGGGAAAGACCTTGGACCACCAGGGGCCGAAAAAACCACAGTCTCATGGGGCCGGACACTCAGGGTCAGGGTAAAATCCAATATATATCTGGTGATATCTCGATTGCTATTAGGGATAGCGCAATAAATCAAAGTGCATTGTCTGTAGGAGGCCCTGGCGCATGAATCTGTGCAGCGGGAACGACCTCGGAACACCAGGGACCGAGAAAACCACCGTCTCATGGGGCCGGACACTCAGTGTCAGTGAAAAAACCAATATATATGTGGTGATATCTCGGGTGCTCTTACAGATAGCGCAATAAATCAAAGTGCATTGTCTGTAGGAGACCCTGGCGCATGAATCTGTGCAGCGGGAACGACCTCGGACCGCCAGGGGCCGAAAAAACCACAGTCTCATGGGGCCGGACACTCAGGGTCAGGGTAAAATGCAATATATATCTGGTGATATCTCGGGTGCTATTACAGATAGCGCTATAAATCAAAGTGCATTGTCTGTAGGAGGCCCTGGCGCATGAATCTGTGCAGCGGGAACGACCTCGGACCTCCAGGGATGAGACAACCACCTTCTCATGGGGCCGGACTCTCAGGGTCAGGGAAAAATCCAATATATATCTGGTGATATCTCGGGTGCCAATACAGATAGCGCAATAAATCAAAGTGCATTACCTGTAGGAGGCCCTGGCGCATGAATCTGTGCAGCGGGAACGTCCTCGGACCTCCAGGGGCCGAGACAACGACCGTCTCATGGGGCCGGACACTCAGGGTCAGGGTAAAATCCAATATATATCTGGGGATTTCTCGGGTGCTATTAGAGATAGCGCAATAAACCAAAGTGAATTGTCTGCAGGAGGCCCTGGCGCATGAATCTGTGCAGCGGGAAAGACATCGGACCACCAGGGGCCGAGAAAACCACAGTCTCATGGGGCCGGACACTCAGGGTCAAGGGAAAATCCAATATATATCTGGTGATATCTCGGGTGCTATTAGAGATAGCGCAATAAACCAAAGTGAATTATCTGCAGGAGGCCCTGGCGCATGAATCTGTGCAGCGGGAACGACCTCGGACCACCAGGGGCCGAGAAAACGACCGTCTCATGGGGCCGGACACTCAGGGTCAGTGAAAAATCCAATATATATCTGCTGATATCTCGGGTGCTATTACAGATAGCGCAATAAATCAAAGTGCATTGTCTGTAGGAGGCCCTGGCGCATGAATCTGAGCAGCGGGAACGACCTCGGACCACCAGGGGCCGAAAAAACCGCAGTCTCATGGGGCCGGACACTCAGGGTCAGGGTAAAATCCAAAATATATCTGGTGATATCTCGGGTGCTATTACAGATAGCGCAATAAATCAAAGTGCATTGTCTGTAGGAGGCCCTGCCGCATGAATCTGTGCAGCGGGAACGACCTCGGACCTCCAGGGGCGAGACAACCACCTTCTCATGGGGCCGGACACTCAGGGTCAGGGAAAAATCCAATATATAGCTGGTGATATCTCGGCTGCTATTACAGATAGCGCAATAAATCAATGTGCATTACCTGTAGGAGGCCCTGGCGCATGAATCTGTGCAGCGGGAACGTCCTCGGACCTCCAGGGGCCGAGACAACGACCGTCTCATGGGGCCGGACACTCAGGGTCAGGGTAAAATCCAATATATATCTGGTGATATCTCGGCTGCTATTACAGATAGCGCAATAAATCAATGTGCATTACCTGTAGGAGGCCCTGGCGCATGAATCTGTGCAGCGGGAACGTCCTCGGACCTCCAGGGGCCGAGACAACGACCGTCTCATGGGGCCGGACACTCAGGGTCAGGGTAAAATCCAATATATATCTGGTGATATCTCGGGTGCTATTAGAGATATCGCAATAAACCAAAGTGAATTGTCTGCAGGAGGCCCTGGCGCATGAACCTGTGCAGCGGGAACGACCTCGGACCACCAGGGGCCGAGAAAACCACAGTCTCATGGGGCCGGACACTCAGGGTCAGGGGAAAATCCAATATATATCTGGTGATATCTCGGGTGCTATTAGAGATAGCGCAATAAACCAAAGTGAATTATCTGCAGGAGGCCCTGGCGCATGAATCTGTGCAGCGGGAACGACCTCGGACCACCAGGGGCCGAGAAAACTACCGTCTCATGGGGCCGGTCACTCAGGATCAGTGAAAAATCCAATATATATCTGCTGATATCTCGGGTGCTATTACAGATAGCGCAATAAATCAAAGTGCATTGTATGTAGTTGGCCCTGGCGCATGAATCTGTGCAGCGGGAACGACCTCGGACCACCAGGGGCCGAAAAAACCGCAGTCTCATCGGGCCGGACACTCAGGGTCAGGGTAAAATCCAATATATATCTGGTGATATCTCGGGTGCTATTACAGATAGCGCAACAAATCAAAGTGCATTGTCTGTAGGAGGCCCTGGCGCATGAATCTGTGCAGCGGGAACGACCTCGGACCACCAGGGGCCGAGAAAACCACAGTCTCATGGGGCCGGACACTCAGGGTCAGGGGAAAATCCAATATATATCTGGTGATATCTCGGGTGCTATTAGAGATAGCGCAATAAACCAAAGTGAATTGTCTGCAGGAGGCCCTGGCGCATGAATCTGTGCTGCGGGAACGACCTCGGACCACCAGGGGCCGAAAAAACCGCAGTCTCATGGGGCCGGAAACTCAGGGTCAGGGTAAAATCCAATATATATCTGGTGATATCTCGGGTGCTATTACAGATAGCGAAATAAATCAAAGTGCATTGTCTGTAGGAGGCCCTCGCGCATGAATCTGTGCAGCGGGAACGACCTCGGACCACCAGGGGCCGAGAAAACCACAGTCTCATGGGGCCGGACACTCAGGGTCAGGGGAAAATCCAATATATATCTGGTGATATCTCGGGTGCTATTAGAGATAGCGCAATAAACCAAAGTGAATTATCTGCAGGAGGCCCTGGCGCATGAATCCGTGCAGCGGGAACGACCTCGGACCACCAGGGGCCGAGAAAACTACCGTCTCATGGGGCCGGTCACTCAGGATCAGTGAAAAATCCAATATATATCTGCTGATATCTCGGGTGCTATTAGAGATAGCGCAATAAACCAAAGTGAATTATCTGCAGGAGGCCCTGGCGCATGAATCTGTGCAGCGGGAACGACCTGGGACCACCAGGGGCCGAGAAAACGACCGTCTCATGGGGCCGGACACTCAGGGTCAGTGAAAAATCCAATATATATCTGCTGATATCTCGGGTGCTATTACAGATAGCGCAATAAATCAAAGTGCATTGTCTGTAGGAGGCCCTGGCGCATGAATCTGTGCAGCGGGAACGACCTCGGACCACCAGGGGCCGAAAAAACCGCAGTCTCATGGGGCCGGACACTCAGGGTCAGTGAAAAAACCAATATATATGTGGTGATATCTCGGGTGCTCTTACAGATAGCGCAATAAATCAAAGTGCATTGTCTGTAGGAGACCCTGGCGCATGAATCTGTGCAGCGGGAACGACCTCGGACCGCCAGGGGCCGAAAAAACCACAGTCTCATGGGGCCGGACACTCAGGGTCAGGGTAAAATGCAATATATATCTGGTGATATCTCGGGTGCTATTACAGATAGCGCTATAAATCAAAGTGCATTGTCTGTAGGAGGCCCTGGCGCATGAATCTGTGCAGCGGGAACGACCTCGGACCTCCAGGGATGAGACAACCACCTTCTCATGGGGCCGGACTCTCAGGGTCAGGGAAAAATCCAATATATATCTGGTGATATCTCGGGTGCCACTACAGATAGCGCAATAAATCAAAGTGCATTACCTGTAGGAGGCCCTGGCGCATGAACCTGTGCAGCGGGAACGTCCTCGGACCTCCAGGGGCCGAGACAACGACCGTCTCATGGGGCCGGACACTCAGGGTCAGGGTAAAATCCAATATATATCTGGGGATTTCTCGGGTGCTATTAGAGATAGCGCAATAAACCAAAGTGAATTGTCTGCAGGAGGCCCTGGCGCATGAATCTGTGCAGCGGGAAAGACATCGGACCACCAGGGGCCGAGAAAACCACAGTCTCATGGGGCCGGACACTCAGGGTCAAGGGAAAATCCAATATATATCTGGTGATATCTCGGGTGCTATTAGAGATAGCGCAATAAACCAAAGTGAATTATCTGCAGGAGGCCCTGGCGCATGAATCTGTGCAGCGGGAACGACCTCGGAACACCAGGGACCGAGAAAACCACCGTCTCATGGGGCCGGACACTCAGGGTCAGTGAAAAATCCAATATATATCTGGTGATATCTCGATTGCTATTACAGATAGCGCAATAAATCAAAGTACATTGTCTGTAGGAGGCCCTGGTGCATGAATCTGTGCAGCGGGAACGACCTCGGACCTCCAGGGGCGAGACAACCACCTTCTCATGGGGCCGGACACTCAGGGTCAGGGAAAAATCCAATATATATCTGGTGATATCTCGGCTGCTATTACAGATAGCGCAATAAATCAAAGTGCATTACCTGTAGGAGGCCCTGGCGCATGAATCTGTGCAGCGGGAACGTCCTCGGACCTCCAGGGGCCGAGACAACGACCGTCTCATGGGGCCGGACACTCAGGGTCAGGGTAAAATCCAATATATATCTGCTGATATCTCGGGTGCTATTACAGATAGCGCAATAAATCAAAGTGCATTGTCTGTAGGAGGCCCTGGCGCATGAATCTGTGCAGCGGGAACGACCTCGGACCACCAGGGGCCGAAAAAACCACAGTCTCATGGGGCCGGACACTCAGGGTCAGGGTAAAATCCAATATATATCTGGTGATATCTCGATTGCTATTAGAGATAGCGCAATAAACCAAAGTGCATTGTCTGTAGGAGGCCCTGGCGCATGAATCTGTGCAGCCGGAACGACCTCGGAACACCAGGGACCGAGAAAACCACCGTCTCATGGGGCCGGACACTCAGGGTCAGTGAAAAATCCAATATATATGTGGTGATATCTCGGGTGCTATTACAGATAGCGCAATAAATCAATGTGCATTGTCTGTAGGAGACCCTGGCGCATGAACCTGTGCAGCGGGAACGACCTCGGACCACCAGGGGCCGAGAAAACCACAGTCTCATGGGGCCGGACACTCAGGGTCAGGGGAAAATCCAATATATATCTGGTGATATCTCGGGTGCTATTACAGATAGCGCAATAAATCAAAGTGCATTACCTGTAGGAGGCCCTGGCGCATGAATCTGTGCAGCGGGAACGTCCTCGGACCTCCAGGGGCCGAGACAACGACCGTCTCATGGGGCCGGACACTCAGGGTCAGGGTAAAATCCAATATATATCTGGTGATATCTCGGGTGCTATTAGAGATAGCGCAATAAACCAAAGTGAATTGTCTGCAGGAGGCCCTGGCGCATGAATCTGTGCAGCGGGAAAGACCTCGGACCACCAGGGGCCGAAAAAACCACAGTCTCATGGGGCCGGACACTCAGGGTCAGGGTAAAATCTAATATAAATCTGGTGATATCTCGGGTGCTATTACAGATAGCGCAATAAATCAAAGTGCATTGTCTGTAGGAGGCCCTGGCGCATGAATTTGTGCAACGGGAACGACCTCGGACCACCAGGGGCCGAGAAAACCACAGTCTCATGGGGCCGGACACTCAGGGTCAGGGTAAAATCCAATATATATCTGGTGATATCTCGGGTGCTATTACAGATAGCGCAATAAATCAAAGTGCATTGTCTGTAGTAGGCACTGGCGCATGAACCTGTGCAGCGGGAACGACGTCGGACCACCAGGGGCCGAGAAAACGACCGTCTCATGGGGCCGGACACTCAGGGTCAGTGAACAATCCAATATATATCTGCTGATATCTCGGCTGCTATTACAGATAGCGCAATAAATCAAAGTGCATTGTCTGTCGGAGGCCCTGGCGCATGAATCTGTGCAGCGGGAACGACCTCGGAGCACAAGGGGCGAGACAACCACCTTCTCATGGGGCCGGACACTCAGGGTCAGGGAAAAATCCAATATATATCTGGTGATATCTCGGGTCCTATTACAGATAGCGCAATAAATCAAAGTGCATTACCTGTAGGAGGCCCTGGCGCATGAATCTGTGCAGCGGGAACGTCCTCGGACCTCCAGGGGCCGAGAAAACCACAGTCTCATGGTGCCGGACACTCAGGGTCAGGGTAAAATCCAATATATATCTGGTGATATCTCGGGTGCTATTACAGATAGCGCAATAAATCAAAGTGCATTGTCTGTAGGAGGCCCTGGCGCATGAATCTGTTCAGCGGGAACGACCTCGGACGACCAGGGGCCGAGAAAACCACAGTCTCATGGGGCCGGACACTCAGGGTCAGGGGAAAATCCAATATATATCTGGTGATATCTCGGGTGCTATTAGAGATAGCGCAATAAACCAATGTGAATTATCTGCAGGAGGCCCTGGCGCATGAATCTGTGCAACGGGAACGACCTCGGACCACCAGGGGCCGAGAAAACCACAGTCTCATGGGGCCGGACACTCAGGGTCAGGGGAAAATCCAATATATATCTGGTGATATCTCGGGTGCTATTACAGATACCGCAATAAATCAAAGTGCATTGTCTGTAGGAGACCCTGGCGCATGAATCTGTGCAGCGGAAACGACCTCGGACCACCAGCGGCCGAGAAAACGACCGCCTCATGGGGCCGGACACTCAGGGTCAGTGAAAAATCCAATATATATCTGGTGATATCTCGATTGCTATTACAGATAGCGCAATAAATCAAAGTGCATTGTCTGTAGGAGGCCCTGGCGCATGAATCTGTGCAGCGGGAACGACCTCGGACCTCCAGGGATGAGACAACCACCTTCTCATGGGGCCGGACTCTCAGGGTCAGGGAAAAATTCAATATATATCTGGTGATATCTCGGGTGCTATTACAGATAGCGCAATAAATCAAAGTGCATTACCTGTAGGAGGCCCTGGCGCATGAATCTGTGCAGCGGGAACGTTCTCGGACCTCCAGGGGCCGAGACAACGACCGTCTCATGGGGCCGGACACTCAGGGTCAGGGTAAAATCCAATATATATCTGATGATATCTCGGGTGCTATTAGAGATAGCGCAATAAACCAAAGTGAATTGTCTGCAGGAGGCCCTGGCGCATGAATCTGTGCAGCGGGAAAGACCTCGGACCACCAGGGGCCGAAAAAACCACAGTCTCATGGGGCCGGACACTCAGGGTCAGTGGAAAATCCAATATAGATCTGGTGATATCTCGGGTGCTATTACAGATAGCGCAATAAATCAAAGTGCATTGTCTGTAGGAGACCCTGGCGCATGAACCTGTGCAGCGGGAACGACCTCGGACCACCAGGGGCCGAGAAAACGACCGTCTCATGGGGCCGGACGCTCAGGGTCAGGGAAAAATCCAATATATAGGTGGTGATATCTCGGGTGCTATTACAGATAGCGCAATAAATGAAAGTGCATTGTCTGTAGGAGACCCTGGCGCATGAACCTGTGCAGCGGGAACGACCTCGGACCACCAGGGGCCGAGAAAACCACAGTCTCATGGGGCCGGACACACACTGTCAGTGAAAAATCCAATATATATCTGCTGATATCTCGGGTGCTATTAGAGATAGCGCAATAAACCAAAGTGAATTATCTGCAGGAGGCCCTGGTGCATGAATCTGTGCAGCGGGAACGACCGCGGACCACCAGGGGCCGAGAAAACGACCGTCTCATGGGGCCGGACACTCAGGGTCAGGGGAAAATCCAATATTTATCTGGTGATATCTCGGGTGCTATTACAGATAGCGCAATAAATCAAAGTGCATTGTCTGTAGGAGACCCTGGCGCATGAACCTGTGCAGCGGGAACGACCTCGGACCACCAGGGGCCGAGAAAACGACCGCCTCATGGGGCCGGACACTCAGGGTCAGTGAAAAATCCAATATATATCTGGTGATATCTCGATTGCTATTACAGATAGCGCAATAAATCAAAGTGCATTGTCTGTAGGAGGGCCTGGCGCATGAATCTGTGCAGCGGGAACGACCTCGGACCTCCAGGGATGAGACAACCACCTTCTCATGGGGCCGGACTCTCAGGGTCAGGGAAAAATCCAATATATATCTGGTGATATCTCGGGTGCTATTACAGATAGCGCAATAAATCAAAGTGCATTACCTGTAGGAGGCCCTGGCGCATGAATCTGTGCAGCGGGAACGTCCTCGGACCTCCAGGGGCCGAGACAACGACCGTCTCATGGGGCCGGACACTCAGGGTCAGTGAAAAATCCAATATATATCTGGTGATATCTCGATTGGTATTACAGATAGCGCAATAAATCAAAGTGCATTGTCTGCAGGAGGCCCTGGCGCATGAATCTGTGCAGCGGGAAAGACCTCGGACCACCAGGGGCCGAAAAAACCACAGTCTCATGGGGCCGGACACTCAGCGTCAGGGGAAAATCCAATATTTATCTGGTGATATCTCGGGTGCTATTACAGATAGCGCAATAAATGAAAGTGCTTTGTCTGCAGGAGGCCCTGGCGCATGAATCTGTGCAGCGGGAAAGACCTCGGACCACCAGGGACCGAAAAAACCACAGTCTCATGGGGCCGGACACTCAGCGTCAGGGGAAAATCCAATATTTATCTGGTGATATCTCGGGTGCTATTAGAGATAGCGCAATAAACCAAAGTGAATTATCTGCAGGAGGCCCTGGCGCATGAATCTGTGCAACGGGAACGACCTCGGGCCACCAGGGGCCGAGAAAACCACCGTCTCATGGGGCCGGACACTCAGACCAGGGGAAAATCCAATATTTATCTGGTGATATCTCGGGTGCTATTACAGATAGCGCAATAAATGAAAGTGCATTGTCTGCAGGAGGCCCTGGCGCACGAATCTGTGCAGCGGGAACATAGTCGGACCACCAGGGGCCGAGAAAACCACAGTCTCATGGGGCCGGACACTCAGGGTCAGGGAAAATCCAATATATATCTGGTGATATCTCGGGTGCTATTAGAGATAGAGCAATAAACCAAAGTGACTTATCTGCAGGAGGCCCTGGCGCATGAATCTGTGTAGCGGGAACAACCTCGGACCACCAGGGGCCGAGGAAACCACCGTCTCATGGGGCCGGACACTCAGGGTCAGGGAAAAATCCAATATATATCTGGTGATATCTCGGGTGCTATTACCGATAGCGCAATAAATCAAAGTGCATTGTCCGAAGGAGACCCTTGCGAATGAATCTGTTCAGCGGGAACGACCTCGGATCACCAGAGGCCGAGAAAACCACCGTCTCATGGGGCCGGACACTCAGGGTCAGGGAAAAATCCAATATATATCTGGTGATATCTCGGGTGCTATTACAGATGGCGCAATAAATCAAAGTGCATTGTCTGTAGGAGGCCCTGGCGCATGAATCTGTGCAGCGGGAACGACCTCGGACCACCAGGGGCCGAGAAAACTACCGTCTCATGGGGCCGGACACTCAGGGTCAGGGAAAAATCCAATATATATCTGGTGATATCTCGGGTGCTATTACAGATAGCGCAATAAATCAAAGTGAATTATCTGCAGGAGGCCCTGGCGCATAAATCTGTGCAGCGGGAATGACCTCGGACGACCAGGGGCCGAGAAAACCACCATCTCATGGGGCCGGACACTCAGGTTCAGGGGAAAATCCAATATATGTCTGGTGATATCTCGGATGCTATCAGAGATAGCGCAATAAACACAAGTGAATTATCTGCAGGAGGCCCTGCCGCATGAATCGGTGCAGCGGGAACGACCTCGGATCACCAGGGGCCGAGAAAACCACCATCTCATGGGGCCGGACACTCAGGTTCAGGGAAAAATCCAATACATATCTGGTGATATCTCGGGCGCTATTAGAGATAGCGCAATAAACCAAATTGAATTATCTGCAGGAGGCCCTGGCGCATGAATCTGTGCAGCGGGAACGACCTCGGTCCACCAGGCGCCGAGAAAACCACCGTCTCATGGGGCTGGACACTCAGGGTGAGGGAAATATCCAATATATATTTGGTGATATCTCGGGTGCTATTACAGATAGCGCAATAAATCAAAGTGCATTGTCAGTAGGAAGCCGTGGCGCATGAATCTGGGCAGCGGGAACGACCTCGGACTACCAGGGGCCGAGAAGACCACCGTCTCATGGGGCCGGCCACTCAGTGTCAGGGGAAAATCCAATATATATCTGGTGATGTCTCGGGTGCTATTAGAGATAGCGCAATAAGCCAAAGGGAATTATCTGCAGGAGGCCCTGGCGCATGAATGTGTGCAGCGGGAACGACCTCGGACCACCAGGGGCCGAGAAAACCACCGTCTCATGGGGCCGGACACTCTGGGACATTGAAAAATCCAATATATATGTGGTGATATCTCGGGTGCTATTACAGATAGCGCAATAAATCAAAGTGCATTGTCTGTAGGAGGCCCTGGCGCATGAATCTGTGCAGCGGGAACGACCTCGGACCACCAGGGGCCGAGAAAACTACCGTCTCATGGGTCCGGACACTCAGGGTCAGGGAAAAATCCAATATATATCTCGTGATATCTCGGGTGCTATTATAGATAGCGCAATAAACCAAAGTGAGTTATCTGTAGGAGGCCCTGGCGCATGAATCTGTGCAGCGGGAACGACCTCAGTCCACCAGGGGCCGAGAAAACCACCGTCCCGAGGGGCCGGACACTTAGGGTCAGTGAAAAATCCAATATATATCTGGTGATATCTCGGGTGCTATTACAGATAGCGCGATAAATCAAAGTGAATTATCTGCAGGAGGCCCTGGCGCATGAATCTGTGCAGCGGGAACGACCTCGGACCACCAGGGGCCGAGAAAACCACAGTCTCATGGGGCCGGACACTCAGGGTCAGGGGAAAATCCAATATATATCTGGTGATATCTCGGGTGCTATCAGAGTTAGCGCAATAAACAAAAGTGAATTATCTGCACGAGGCCCTGCCGCATGAATCGGTGCAGCGGGAACGACCTCGGATCACCAGGGGCCGAGAAAACCACCATCTCATGGGGCCGGACACTCAGGTTCAGGGGAAAATCCAATATATGTCTGGTGATATCTCGGGTGCTATTAGAGATAGCGCAATAAACCAAAGTGCATTGTCTGCAGGAAGCCCTGGCGCATGATTCTGTGCAGCGGGAACGACCTCGGACCACCAGGGGCCGAGAAAATCACCGTCTCATGGGGCCGGACTGTAAGGGTCAGGGAAAAACCCAATATATATCTGGTGATATCTAGGGTGCTATTAGAGATACCGCAATAAATCAAAGTGCATTGTCTGTAGGAGGCACTGGCGAATGAATCTGTGCAGCAGGAACGACCTCGGACCACCAGGGGCCGAGAAAATTAGTGATATTCGGAATCCGTCACCCAATGTCATGTAAAAATGCAGCATATATCTGGTGATATCTCGGGTGCTATTACAGATAGCGCAATAAATCAAAGTGCATTGTCTGTAGGAGGCCCTGGCGCACGAATCTGTGCAGCGGGAACGACCTCGGACCACCAGGCGCCGAGAAAACCACCGTCTCATGGGGCCGGACACTCAGGGTCAGGGAAAAATCCAATATATATCTGGTGATATCTCGGGTGCTATTACCGATAGCGCAATAAATCAAAGTGCATTGTCCGAAGGAGACCCTTGCGAATGAATCTGTTCAGCGGGAACGACCTCGGAGCACCAGAGGCCGAGAAAACCACCGTCTCATGGGGCCGGACACTCAGGGTCAGGGAAAAATCCAATATATATCTGGTGATATCTCGGGTGCTATTATAGATAGCGCAATAAACCAAAGTGAGTTATCTGTAGGAGGCCCTGGCGCAAGAATCTGTGCAGCGGGAACGACCTCGGACCACCAGGGGCCGAGAAAACCACCGTCCCGAGGGGCCGGACACTTAGGGTCAGTGAAACATCCAATATATATCTGGTGATATCTCGGGTGCTATTACAGATCGCGCAATAAAACAAAGTGAATTATCTGCAGGAGGCCCTGGCGCATGAATCTGTGCAACGGGAACGACCTCGGACCACCAGGGGCCGAAAAAACCACAGTCTCATGGGGCCGGACACTCAGGGTCAGGGAAAAATCCAATATATATCTGGTGATATCTCGGGTGCTATTAGAGATAGCGCAATAAGCCAAAGGGAATTATCTGCAGGAGGCCCTGGCGCATGAATGTGTGCAGCGGGAACGACCTCGGACCACCAGGGGCCGAGAAAACGACCGTCTCATGGGGCCGGACACTCAGGGTCAGTGAAAAATCCAATATATATCTGGTGATATCTCGGCTGCTATTACAGATAGCGCAATAAATCAAAGTGCATTGTCTGTAGGAGGCCCTGGCGCATGAATCTGTGCAGCGGGAACGACCTCGGAGCACCAGGGGCGAGACAACCACCTTCTCATGGGGCCGGACACTCAGGGTCAGGGAAAAATCCAATATATATCTGGTGATATCTCGGGTCCTATTACAGATAGCGCAATAAATCAAAGTGCATTACCTGTAGGAGGCCCTGGCGCATGAATCTGTGCAGCGGGAACGTCCTCGGACCTCCAGGGGCCGAGAAAACCACAGTCTCATGGGGCCGGACACTCAGGGTCAGGGAAAAATACAATATATATCTGGCGATATCTCGGGTGCTATTAGAGATAGCGCAATAAACCAAAGTGAATTATCTGCTGGAGGCCCTGGCGCATGAATCTGTGCAACGGGAACGACCTTGGACCACCAGGGGCCGAGAAAACCACAGTCTCATGCGGCCGTTCACTCAGGGTCAGGGAAAAATCCAATATATATCTGGTGATATCTCGGGTGCTATTAGAGATAGCGCAATAAACCAAAGTGAATTATCTGCAGGAGGCCCTGGCGCATGAATCTGTGCAGCGGGAACGACCTCGGACCACCAGGGGCCGAGAAAACGACCGTCTCATGGGGCCGGACACTCACTGTCAGTGAAAAATCCAATATATATCTGCTGATATCTCGGGTGCTATTAGAGATAGCGCAATAAATCAAAGTGCATTACCTGTAGGAGGCACTGGCGCATGAATCTGTGCAGCGGGAACGTCCTCGGACCTCCAGGGGCCGAGAAAACCACCGTCCCGAGGGGCCGGACACTTAGGGTCAGTGAAACATCCAATATATATCTGGTGATATCTCGGGTGCTATTACAGATCGCGCAATAAAACAAAGTGAATTATCTGCAGGAGGCCCTGGCGCAAGAATCTGTGCAACGGGAACGACCTCGGACCACCAGGGGCGAGACAACCACCTTCTCATGGGGCCGGACACTCAGGGTCAGGGAAAAATCCAATATATATCTGGTGATATCTCGGGTCCTATTACAGATAGCGCAATAAATCAAAGTGCATTACCTGTAGGAGGCCCTGGCGCATGAATCTGTGCAGCGGGAACGTCCTCGGACCTCCAGGGGCCGAGAAAACCACAGTCTCATGGGGCCGGACACTCAGGGTCAGGGAAAAATACAATATATAGGTGGTGATATCTCGGGTGCTATTACAGATAGCGCAATAAGCCAAAGTGCATTGTCTGTAGGAGACCCTGGCGCATGAACCTGTGCAGCGGGAACGACCTCGGACCACCAGGGGCCGAGAAAACCACAGTCTCATGCGGCCGTTCACTCAGGGTCAGGGAAAAATCCAATATATATCTGCTGATATCTCGGGTGCTATTACAGATAGCGCAATAAACCAAAGTGAATTATCTGCAGGAGGCCCTGGCGCATGAATCTGTGCAGCGGGAACGACCTCGGACCACCAGGGGCCGAGAAAACGACCGTCTCATGGGGCCGGACACTCACTGTCAGTGAAAAATCCAATATATATCTGCGGATATCTCGGGTGCTATTAGAGATAGCGCAATAAATCAAAGTGCATTACCTGTAGGAGGCCCTGGCGCATGAATCTGTGCAGCGGGAACGTCCTCGGACCTCCAGGGGCCGAGAAAACCACAGTCTCATGGGGCCGGACACTCAGGGTCAGGGGAAAATCCAATATAGATCTGGTGATATCTCGGGTGCTATTACAGATAGCGCAATAAATCAAAGTGCATTACCTGTAGGAGGCCCTGGCGCATGAATCTGTGCAGCGGGAACGTCCTCGGACCTCCAGGGGCCGAGACAACGACCGTCTCATGGGGCCGGACACTCAGGGTCAGGGTAAAATCCAATATATATCTGGTGATATCTCGGGTGCTATTACAGATAGCGCAATAAATCAAAGTGCATTGTCTGTAGGAGGCCCTGGCGCATGAATCTGTGCAACGGGAACGACCTCGGACCACCAGGGGCCGAGAAAACCACAGTCTCATGGGGCCGGACACTCAGGGTCAGGGGAAAATCCAATATATATATGGTGATATCTCGGGTGCTATTACAGATACCGCAATAAATCAAAGTGCATTGTCTGTAGGAGACCCTGGCGCATGAACCTGTGCAGCGGGAACGACCTCGGACCACCAGGGGCCGAGAAAACGACCGTCTCATGGGGCCGGACGCTCAGGGTCAGGGAAAAATCCAATATATAGGTGGTGATATCTCGGGTGCTATTACAGATAGCGCAATAAATGAAAGTGCATTGTCTGTAGGAGACCCTGGCGCATGAACCTGTGCAGCGGGAACGACCTCGGACCACCAGGGGCCGAGAAAACCACAGTCTCATGGGGCCGTTCACTCAGGGTCAGGGAAAAATCCAATATATATCTGGTAATATCTCGGGTGCTATTAGAGATAGCGCAATAAACCAAAGTGAATTATCTGCAGGAGGCCCTGGCGCATGAATCTGTGCAGCGGGAACGACCTCGGACCACCAGGGGCCGAGAAAACGACCGTCTCATGGGACCGGACTGTAAGGGTCAGGGAAAAACCCAATATATATCTGGTGATATCTAGGGTGCTATTAGAGATACCGCAATAAATCAAAGTGCATTGTCTGTAGGAGGCACTGGCGAATGAATCTGTGCAGCAGGAACGACCTCGGACCACCAGGGGCCGAGAAAATTAGTGATATTCGGAATCCGTCACCCAAGGTCATGTAAAAATGCAGAATATATCTGGTGATATCTCGGGTGCTATTACAGATAGCGCAATAAATCAAAGTGCATTGTCTGTAGGAGGCCCTGGCGCACGAATCTGTGCAGCGGGAACGACCTCGGACCACCAGGCGCCGAGAAAACCACCGTCTCATGGGGCCGGACACTCAGGGTCAGGGAAAAATCCAATATATATCTGGTGATATCTCGGGTGCTATTACCGATAGCGCAATAAATCAAAGTGCATTGTCCGAAGGAGACCCTTGCGAATGAATCTGTTCAGCGGGAACGACCTCGGATCACCAGAGGCCGAGAAAACCACCGTCTCATGGGGCCGGACACTCAGGGTCAGGGGAAAATCCAATATATATATGGTGATATCTCGGGTGCTATTACAGATACCGCAATAAATCAAAGTGCATTGTCTGTAGGAGACCCTGGCGCATGAACCTGTGCAGCGGGAACGACCTCGGACCACCAGGGGCCGAGAAAACGACCGTCTCATGGGGCCGGACGCTCAGGGTCAGGGAAAAATCCAATATATAGGTGGTGATATCTCGGGTGCTATTACAGATAGCGCAATAAATGAAAGTGCATTGTCTGTAGGAGACCCTGGCGCATGAACCTGTGCAGCGGGAACGACCTCGGACCACCAGGGGCCGAGAAAACCACAGTCTCATGGGGCCGTTCACTCAGGGTCAGGGAAAAATCCAATATATATCTGGTGATATCTCGGGTGCTATTAGAGATAGCGCAATAAACCAAAGTGAATTATCTGCAGGAGGCCCTGGCGCATGAATCTGTGCAGCGGGAACGACCTCGGACCACCAGGGGCCGAGAAAACGACCGTCTCATGGGGCCGGACACTCACTGTCAGTGAAAAATCCAATATATATCTGATGATATCTCGGGTGCTATTAGAGATAGCGCAATAAACCAAAGTGAATTATCTGCAGGAGGCCCTGGTGCATGAATCTGTGCAGCAGGAACGACCTCGGACCACCAGGGGCAGAGAAAACGACCGTCTCATGGGGCCGGACACTCAGGGTCAGGGGAAAATCCAATATTTATCTGGTGATATCTCGGGTGCTATTACAGATAGCGCAATAAATCAAAGTGCATTGTCTGTAGAAGGTCCTGGCGCACGAATCTGTGCAGCGGGAACGAACTCGGACCACCAGGGGCCGAGACAACCACCGTCTCATGGGGCCGGACACTGTGGGTCAGGGAAAAATCCAATATATATCTGGTGATATCTCGGGTGCTATTACAGATAGCGCAATAAATCAAAGTGCATTGTCTGTAGGAGGCCCTGGCGCATGAACCTGTGCAGCGGGAACGACCTCGGACCACCAGGGGCCGAGAAAACCACCGTCCCGAGGGGCCGGACACTTAGGGTCAGTGAAAAATCCAATATATATCTGGTGATATCTCGGGTGCTATTACAGATAGCGCAATAAATCAAAGTGAATTATCTGCAGGAGGCCCTGGCGCATGAATCTGTGAAAGGGGAACGACCTCGGACCACCAGGGGCCGATAAAACCACCGTCTCATGGGGCCGGACTCTCATGGTCAGGGAAAAATCCAATATATATCTGGTGATATCTCGGGTGCTATTACAGATAGCGCAATAAATCAAAGTGCACTGTCTGTAACGGGCCCTGGTGCATGAATCTGTGCAGCGGGAACGACCTCGGACCACCAGGGGCCGAGAAAACCACAGTCTCATGGGGCCGGACACTCAGGGTCAGGGGAAAATCCAATATATATCTAGTGATATCTCGGGTGCTATTAGAGATAGCGCAATAAACCAAAGTGAATTATCTGCAGGAGGCCCTGGCGCATGAATGTGTGCAGCGGGAACGACCTCGGACCACCAGGGGCCGAGAAAACCGCAGTCTCATGGGGCCGGACACTCAGGGTCAGGGAAAAATCCAATACATATCTGGTGATATCTCGGGCGCTATTAGAGATAGCGCAATAAACCAAAGTGAATTATCTGCAGGAGGCCCTGGCGCATGAATCTGTGCAGCGGGAACGACCTCGGTCCACCAGGGGCCGAGAAAACCACCGTCTCATGGGGCTGGACACTCAGGGTGAGGGAAATATAAAATATATATCTGGTGATATCTCGGGTGCTATTACAGATAGCGCAATAAATCAAAGTGCATTGTCAGTAGGATGCCCTGGCGCATGAATCTGGGCAGCGGGAACGACCTCGGACCACCAGGGGCCGAGAAAACCACAGTCTCATGGGGCCGGACACTCAGGGTCAGGGCAAAATCCAATACATATCTGGTGATATCTCGGGCGCTATTAGAGATAGCACAATAAACCAAAGTGAATTATCTGCAGGAGGCCCTGGCGCATGAATCTGTGCAGCGGGAACGACCTCGGTCCACCAGGGGCCGAGAAAACCACCGTCTCATGGGGCTGGACACTCGGGGTGAGGGAAATATCCAATATATATCTGGTGATATCTCGGGTGCTATTACAGATAGCGCAATAAATCAAAGTGCATTGTCAGTAGGAGGCCCTGGCGCATGAATCTGGGCAGCGGGAACGACCTCGGACCACCAGGGGCCGAGAAGACCACCGTCTCATGGGGCCGGCCACTCAGGGTCAGGGGAAAATCCAATATATATCTGGTGATATCTCGTGTGCTATTAGAGATAGCGCAATAAGCCAAAGGGAATTATCTGCAGGAGGCCCTGGCGCATGCATCTGTGCAGCGGGAACGACCTCGGACCACCAGGGGCCGAGAAAACTACCGTCTCATGGGGCCGGACACTCAGGGTCAGGGAAAAATCCAATATATATCTGGTGATATCTCGGGTGCTATTATAGATAGCGCAATAAACCAAAGTTAGTTATCTGTAGGAGGCCCTGGCGCATGAATCTGTGCAGCGGGAACGACCTCGGACCACCAGGGGCCGACAAAACCACCGTCCCGAGGGGCCGGACACTTAGGGTCAGTGAAAAATCCAATATATACCTGGTGATATCTTGGGTGCTATTACAGATATCGCAATAAATCAAAGTGAATTATCTGCAGGAGGCCCTGGCGCATGAATCTGTGCAACGGGAACGACCTCGGACCACCAGGGGCCGAAAAAACGACAGTCTCATGGGGCCGGACACTCAGGGTCAGGGAAAAATCCAATATATATCTGGTGATATCTTGGGTGCTGCTAGAGATAGCGCAATAAACCAAGTGAGTTATCTGCAGGAGGCCCTGGCGCATGAATCTGTGCAGCGGGAACGACCTCGGACCCGTAGGGGCCGAGAAAATCACCGTCTCATGGGGCCGGACAGTCAGGGTCAGGGAAAAATCCTATATATATCTGGTGATTTCTTGGGTGCTATTAGCGATAGCGCAATAAATCAAAGTGCATTGCCTGTAGGAGGCCCTGGCGCATGAATCTGTGCAGCGGGAACGACCTCGGACCACCAGGGGCCGAGAAAACAACCGTCTCATGGGGCCGGACACTCAGGGTCAGTGAAAAATCCAATATATACCTGGTGATATCTCGGCTGCTATTACAGATAGCGCAATAAATCAAAGTGCATTGTCTGTAGAAGGCACTGGCGCATGAATCTGTGAAGCGGGAACGACCTCGGACCACCAGAGACGAGACAACCACCATCTCATGGGGCCGGACACTCAGGGTCAGGGAAAAATCCAATATATATCTGGTGATATCTCGGGTGCTATTACAGATAGCGAAATAAATCAAAGTGCACTACTTCTAGGAGGCCCTGGCGCATGAATCTGTGCAGCGGGAACGACCTCGGACGACCAGGGGCCGAGAAAACCACAGTCTCATGGGGCCGGACACTCAGGGTCAGGGGACAATCCAATATATATCTGGTGATATCTCGGGCGCTATTAGAGATAGCGCAATAAACCAAAGTGAATTATCTGCAGGAGGCCCTGCCGCATGAATCGGTGCAACGGGAACGACCTCGGACCACCAGGGGCCGAGAAAACCACAGTCTCATGGGGCCGGACACTCAGGGTCAGTGAAAAATCCAATATATATCTGGTGATATCTCGGGTGCTATTAGTGATAGCGCAATAAACCAAAGTGAATTGTCTGCAAGAGGCCCTGGTGCATGAATCTGTGCAGCGGGAACGACCTCGGATCACCAGGGGCCGAGAAAACCACCATCTCATGGGGCCGGACACTCAGGTTCAGGGGAAAATCCAATATATATCTGGTGATATCTCGGGTGCTATTAGAGATAGCGCAATAAACCAAAGTGCATTGTCTGCAGAAAGCCCTGGCGCATGATTCTGTGCAACGGGAACGACCTCGGACCACCAGGGGCCGAGAAAACCACAGTCTCATGGGGCCGGACACTCAGGGTCAGGGGAAAATCCAATATATATCTGGTGATATCTCGGGTGCTATTACAGATAGCGCAATAAATCAAAGTGCATTGTCTGTAGGAGGCCCTGGCGCATGAATCTGTGCAGCGGGAACGACCTCGGACCACCAGGGGCCGAGAAAACAACCGTCTCATGGGGCCGGACACTCAGGGTCAGTGAAAAATCCAATATATACCTGGTGATATCTCGGCTGCTATTACAGATAGCGCAATAAATCAAAGTGCATTGTCTGTAGAAGGCACTGGCGCATGAATCTGTGAAGCGGGAACGACCTCGGACCACCAGAGACGAGACAACCACCATCTCATGGGGCCGGACACTCAGGGTCAGGGAAAAATCCAATATATATCTGGTGATATCTCGGGTGCTATTACAGATAGCGCAATAAATCAAAGTGCATTACTTGTAGGAGGCCCTGGCGCATGAATATGTGCAGCGGGAACGACCTCGGACCACCAGGGGCCGAGAAAACCACAGTCTCATGGGGCCGGACACTCAGGGTCAGGGGAAAATCCAATATATATCCGGTGATATCTCGGGTGCTATTAGAGATAGCGCAATAAACCAAAGTGAATTATCTGCAGGAGGCCCTGGCGCATGAATGTGTGCAGCGGGAACGACCTCGGACCACCAGGGGCCGAGAAAACCGCAGTCTCATGGGGCCGGACACTCAGGGTCAGGGAAAAATCCAATACATATCTGGTGATATCTCGGGCGCTATTAGAGATAGCGCAATAAACCAAAGTGAATTATCTGCAGGAGGCCCTGGCGCATGAATCTGTGCAGCGGGAACGACCTCGGTCCACCAGGGGCCGAGAAAACCACCGTCTCATGGGGCTGGACACTCAGGGTGAGGGAAATATAAAATATATATCTGGTGATATCTCGGGTGCTATTACAGATAGCGCAATAAATCAAAGTGCATTGTCAGTAGGATGCCCTGGCGCATGAATCTGGGCAGCGGGAACGACCTCGGACCACCAGGGGCCGAGAAAACCACAGTCTCATGGGGCCGGACACTCAGGGTCAGGGCAAAATCCAATACATATCTGGTGATATCTCGGGCGCTATTAGAGATAGCACAATAAACCAAAGTGAATTATCTGCAGGAGGCCCTGGGGCATGAATCTGTGCAGCGGGAACGACCTCGGTCCACCAGGGGCCGAGAAAACCACCGTCTCATGGGGCTGGACACTCGGGGTGAGGGAAATATCCAATATATATCTGGTGATATCTCGTGTGCTATTAGAGATAGCGCAATAAGCCAAAGGGAATTATCTGCAGGAGGCCCTGGCGCATGCATCTGTGCAGCGGGAACGACCTCGGACCACCAGGGGCCGAGAAAACTACCGTCTCATGGGGCCGGACACTCAGGGTCAGGGAAAAATCCAATATATATCTGGTGATATCTCGGGTGCTATTATAGATAGCGCAATAAACCAAAGTTAGTTATCTGTAGGAGGCCCTGGCGCATGAATCTGTGCAGCGGGAACGACCTCGGACCACCAGGGGCCGAGAAAACCACCGTCCCGAGGGGCCGGACACTCAGGGTCAGTGAAAAATCCAATATATATCTGGTGATATCTTGGGTGCTGCTAGAGATAGCGCAATAAACCAAGTGAGTTATCTGCAGGAGGCCCTGGCGCATGAATCTGTGCAGCGGGAACGACCTCGGACCCGTAGGGGCCGAGAAAATCACCGTCTCATGGGGCCGGACAGTCAGGGTCAGGGAAAAATCCTATATATATCTGGTGATTTCTTGGGTGCTATTAGCGATAGCGCAATAAATCAAAGTGCATTGCCTGTAGAAGGCCCTGGCGCATGAATCTGTGCAGCGGGAACGACCTCGGACCACCAGGGGCCGAGAAAACAACCGTCTCATGGGGCCGGACACTCAGGGTCAGTGAAAAATCCAATATATACCTGGTGATATCTCGGCTGCTATTACAGATAGCGCAATAAATCAAAGTGCATTGTCTGTAGAAGGCACTGGCGCATGAATCTGTGAAGCGGGAACGACCTCGGACCACCAGAGACGAGACAACCACCATCTCATGGGGCCAGACACTCAGGGTCAGGGAAAAATCCAATATATATCTGGTGATATCTCGGGTGCTATTACAGATAGCGCAATAAATCAAAGTGCATTACTTGTAGGAGGCCCTGGCGCATGAATCTGTGCAGCGGGAACGACCTCGGACGACCAGGGGCCGAGAAAACCACCATCTCATGGGGCCAGACACTCAGGTTCAGGGGAAAATCCAATATATATCTGGTGATATCTCGGGTGCTATTAGAGATAGCGCAATAAACCAAAGTGCATTGTCTGCAGAAAGCCCTGGCGCATGATTCTGTGCAACGGGAACGACCTCGGACCACCAGGGGCCGAGAAAACCACAGCCTCATGGGGCCGGACACTCAGGGTCAGGGGAAAATCCAATATATATCTGGTGATATCTCGGGTGCTATTACAGATAGCGCAATAAATCAAAGTGCATTGTCTGTAGGAGGCCCTGGCGCATGAATCTGTGCAGCGGGAACGACCTCGGACCACCAGGGGCCGAGAAAACAACCGTCTCATGGGGCCGGACACTCAGGGTCAGTGAAAAATCCAATATATACCTGGTGATATCTCGGCTGCTATTACAGATAGCGCAATAAATCAAAGTGCATTGTCTGTAGAAGGCACCGGCGCATGAATCTGTGAAGCGGGAACGACCTCGGACCACCAGAGACGAGACAACCACCATCTCATGGGGCCGGACACTCAGGGTCAGTGAAAAATCCAATATATATCTGGTGATATCTCGGGTGCTATTACAGATAGCGCAATAAATCAAAGTGCATTACTTGTAGGAGGCCCTGGCGCATGAATCTGTGCAGCGGGAACGACCTCGGACGACCAGGGGCCGAGAAAACCACAGTCTCATGGGGCCGGACACTCAGGGTCAGGGGACAATCCAATATATATCTGGTGATATCTCGGGCGCTATTAGAGATAGCGCAATAAACCAAAGTGAATTATCTGCAGGAGGCCCTGCCGCATGAATCGGTGCAACGGGAACGACCTCGGACCACCAGGGGCCGAGAAAACCACAGTCTCATGGGGCCGGACACTCAGGGTCAGTGAAAAATCCAATATATATCTGGTGATATCTCGGGTGCTATTAGTGATAGCGCAATAAACCAAAGTGAATTGTCTGCAAGAGGCCCTGGTGCATGAATCTGTGCAGCGGGAACGACCTCGGATCACCAGGGGCCGAGAAAACCACCATCTCATGGGGCCGGACACTCAGGTTCAGGGGAAAATCCAATATATATCTGGTGATATCTCGGGTGCTATTAGAGATAGCGCAATAAACCAAAGTGCATTGTCTGCAGAAAGCCCTGGCGCATGATTCTGTGCAACGGGAACGACCTCGGACCACCAGGGGCCGAGAAAACCACAGTCTCATGGGGCCGGACACTCAGGGTCAGGGGAAAATCCAATATATATCTGGTGATATCTCGGGTGCTATTACAGATAGCGCAATAAATCAAAGTGCATTGTCTGTAGGAGGCCCTGGCGCATGAATCTGTGCAGCGGGAACGACCTCGGACCACCAGGGGCCGAGAAAACAACCGTCTCATGGGGCCGGACACTCAGGGTCAGTGAAAAATCCAATATATACCTGGTGATATCTCGGCTGCTATTACAGATAGCGCAATAAATCAAAGTGCATTGTCTGTAGAAGGCACTGGCGCATGAATCTGTGAAGCGGGAACGACCTCGGACCACCAGAGACGAGACAACCACCATCTCATGGGGCCGGACACTCAGGGTCAGGGAAAAATCCAATATATATCTGGTGATATCTCGGGTGCTATTACAGATAGCGCAATAAATCAAAGTGCATTACTTGTAGGAGGCCCTGGCGCATGAATCTGTGCAGCGGGAACGACCTCGGACCTCCAGGGGCCGAGAAAACCACAGTCTCATGGGGCCGGACACTCAGGGTCAGGGGAAAATCCAATATATATCTGGTGATATCTCGGGTGCTATTAGAGATAGCGCAATAAACCAAAGTGAATTATCTGCAGGAGGCCCTGGCGCATGAATGTGTGCAGCGGGAACGACCTCGGACCACCAGGGGCCGAGAAAACCGCAGTCTCATGGGGCCGGACACTCAGGGTCAGGGAAAAATCCAATACATATCTGGTGATATCTCGGGCGCTATTAGAGATAGCGCAATAAACCAAAGTGAATTATCTGCAGGAGGCCCTGGCGCATGAATCTGTGCAGCGGGAACGACCTCGGTCCACCAGGGGCCGAGAAAACCACCGTCTCATGGGGCTGGACACTCAGGGTGAGGGAAATATAAAATATATATCTGGTGATATCTCGGGTGCTATTACAGATAGCGCAATAAATCAAAGTGCATTGTCAGTAGGATGCCCTGGCGCATGAATCTGGGCAGCGGGAACGACCTCGGACCACCAGGGGCCGAGAAAACCACCGTCTCATGGGGCCGGACACTCAGGGTCAGGGCAAAATCCAATACATATCTGGTGATATCTCGGGCGCTATTAGAGATAGCACAATAAACCAAAGTGAATTATCTGCAGGAGGCCCTGGGGCATGAATCTGTGCAGCGGGAACGACCTCGGTCCACCAGGGGCCGAGAAAACCACCGTCTCATGGGGCTGGACACTCGGGGTGAGGGAAATATCCAATATATATCTGGTGATATCTCGTGTGCTATTAGAGATAGCGCAATAAGCCAAAGGGAATTATCTGCAGGAGGCCCTGGCGCATGCATCTGTGCAGCGGGAACGACCTCGGACCACCAGGGCCCGAGAAAACTACCGTCTCATGGGGCCGGACACTCAGGGTCAGGGAAAAATCCAATATATATCTGGTGATATCTCGGGTGCTATTATAGATAGCGCAATAAACCAAAGTTAGTTATCTGTAGGAGGCCCTGGCGCATGAATCTGTGCAGCGGGAACGACCTCGGACCACCAGGGGCCGAGAAAACCACCGTCCCGAGGGGCCGGACACTTAGGGTCAGTGAAAAATCCAATATATACCTGGTGATATCTTGGGTGCTATTACAGATATCGCAATAAATCAAAGTGAATTATCTGCAGGAGGCCCTGGCGCATGAATCTGTGCAACGGGAACGACCTCGGACCACCAGGGGCCGAAAAAACGACAGTCTCATGGGGCCGGACACTCAGGGTCAGGGAAAAATCCAATATATATCTGGTGATATCTTGGGTGCTGCTAGAGATAGCGCAATAAACCAAGTGAGTTATCTGCAGGAGGCCCTGGCGCATGAATCTGTGCAGCGGGAACGACCTCGGACCCGTAGGGGCCGAGAAAATCACCGTCTCATGGGGCCGGACAGTCAGGGTCAGGGAAAAATCCTATATATATCTGGTGATTTCTTGGGTGCTATTAGCGATAGCGCAATAAATCAAAGTGCATTGCCTGTAGAAGGCCCTGGCGCATGAATCTGTGCAGCGGGAACGACCTCGGACCACCAGGGGCCGAGAAAACAACCGTCTCATGGGGCCGGACACTCAGGGTCAGTGAAAAATCCAATATATACCTGGTGATATCTCGGCTGCTATTACAGATAGCGCAATAAATCAAAGTGCATTGTCTGTAGAAGGCACTGGCGCATGAATCTGTGAAGCGGGAACGACCTCGGACCACCAGAGACGAGACAACCACCATCTCATGGGGCCAGACACTCAGGGTCAGGGAAAAATCCAATATATATCTGGTGATATCTCGGGTGCTATTACAGATAGCGCAATAAATCAAAGTGCATTACTTGTAGGAGGCCCTGGCGCATGAATCTGTGCAGCGGGAACGACCTCGGACGACCAGGGGCCGAGAAAACCACCATCTCATGGGGCCAGACACTCAGGTTCAGGGGAAAATCCAATATATATCTGGTGATATCTCGGGTGCTATTAGAGATAGCGCAATAAACCAAAGTGCATTGTCTGCAGAAAGCCCTGGCGCATGATTCTGTGCAACGGCAACGACCTCGGACCACCAGGGGCCGAGAAAACCACAGTCTCATGGGGCCGGACACTCAGGGTCTGGGCAAAATCCAATATATATCTGGTGATATCTCGGGTGCTATTAGAGATAGCGCAATAAACCAAAGTGAATTATCTGCAGGAGGCCCTGGCGCATGAATCTGTGCAGCGGGAACGACCTCGGTCCACCAGGGGCCGAGAAAACAACCGTCTCATGGGGCCGGACACTCAGGGTCAGTGAAAAATCCAATATATATCTGGTGATATCTCGGCTGCTATTACAGATAGCGCAATAAATCAAAGTGCATTGTCTGTAGAAGGCACTGGCGCATGAATCTGTGCAGCGGGAACGACCTCGGGCCACCAGGGGCGAGACAACCACCGTCTCATGGGGCCGGACACTCAGGGTCAGGGAAAAATCCAATATATATCTGGTGATATCTCGGGTGCTATTACAGATAGCGCAATAAATCAAAGTGCATTACTTGTAGGAGGCCCTGGCGCATGAATCTGTGCAGCGGGAACGACCTCGGACCAGCAGGGGCCGAGAAAACCAGTCTCATGGGGCCGGACACTCAGGGTCAGGGCAAAATCCAATATATATCTGGTGATATCTCGGGTGCTATTACAGATAGAGCAATAAATCAAAGTGCATTGTCTGTTGGAGGACCTGGCCCATGATTCTGCGCGGCGGGAACAACCTCGGACCACCAGGGGCCGAGAAAACCACAGTCTCATGGGGCCGGACACTCATGGTCAGGGCAAAATCCAATATATATCTGGTGATATCTCGGGAGCTATTAGAGATAGCGCAATAAACCAAAGTGAATTATCTGCAGGAGCCCCTGGCGCATGTATCTGTGCAACGGGAACGACCTCGGACCACCAGGGGCCGAAAAAACCACAGTCTCATGGGGCCGGACACTCAGGGTCAGGGAAAAATCCAATATATATCTGGTGATATCTTGGGTGCTGTTAGAGATAGCGCAATAAACCAAAGTGAATTATCTGCAGGAGGCACTGGCGCATGAATCTGTGCAGCGGGAACGACCTCGGACCCGTAGGGGCCGAGAAAATCACCGTCTCATGGGGCCGGACAGTCAGGGTCAGGGAAAAATCCTATATATATCTGGTGATATCTTGGGTGCTATTAGAGATAGCGCAATAAATCAAAGTGCATTGTCTGTAGAAGGCCCTGGCGCATGAATCTGTGCAGCGGGAACGACCTCGGACCACCAGGGGCCGAGAAAACAACCGTCCCATGGGGCCGGACACTCAGGGTCAGTGAAAAATCCAATATATATCTGGTGACATCTCGGCTGCTATTACAGATAGCGCAATAAATCAAAGTGCATTGTCTGTAGAAGGCACTGGCGCATGAATCTGTGCAACGGAACGACCTCGGACCACCAGGGGCCGAGAAAACCACAGTCTCATGGGGCAGGACACTCAGGGTCAGGGGAAAATCCAATATATATCTGGTGATATCTCGGGTGCTATTAGAGATAGCGCAATAAACCAAAGTGAATTATCTGCAGGAGGCCGTGGCGCATGAATCTGTGCAACGGAACGACCTCGGACCACCAGGGGCCGAGAAAACCACAGTCTCATGGGGCCGGACACTCAGGGTCAGGGGAAAATCCAATATATAACTGGTGATATCTCGGGTGCTATTACAGATAGCGCAATAAATCAAAGTGCATTGTCTGTAGGAGGCCCTGGTGCATGTATCTGTGCAGCGGGAACGACCTCGGACCACCAGGGGCCGAGAAAACCACAGTCTCATGGGGCCGGACACTCAGGGTCAGGGGAAAATCCAATATATATCTGGTGATATCTCGGGTGCTATTACAGATAGCGTAATAAATCAAAGTGCATTGTCTGTAGGCGGCCCTGGCGCATGTATCTGTGCAGCGGGAACGACCTCGGACCACCAGGGGCCGAGAAAACCACAGTCTCATGGGGCCGGACACTCTGGGTCAGGGGAAAATCCTATATATATCTGGTGATATCTCGGGTGCTATTACAGATAGAGCAATAAATCAAAGTGCATTGTCTGTAGGAGGCCCTGGCGCATGAATCCGTGCAGCGGGAACAACCTCGGACCACCAGGGGCCGAGAAAACCACAGTCTCATGGGGCCGGACACTCATGGTCAGGGAAAAGTCCAATATATAACTGGTGATATCTCGGGTGCTATTACAGATAGCGCAATAAACCAAAGTGAATTATCTGCAGGAGGCCCTGGCGCATGCATCTGTGCAGCGGGAACGACCTCGGACCGCCAGGGGCCGAGAAAACCACCGTCTCATGGGGCCGGTCACTCTGGGTCATTGAAAAATGCAATATATATGTGGTGATATCTCGGGTGCTATTACAGATAGCGCAATAAATCAAAGTGCATTGTCTGTAGGAGGCCCGGGCGCATGAATCTGTGCAGCGGGAACGACCTCGGACCACCAGGGGCCGAGAAAACTACAGTCTTATGCGGCCGCACACTCAGGGTCTGGGGAAAATCCAATATATATCTGGTGATATCTCGGGTGCTATTAGAGATAGCGCAATAAATCAAAGTGAATTGTCTGTAGGAGGCCCTGGCGCATGAACCTGTGCAGCGGGAACGACCTCGGACCACCAGGGGCCGAGAAAACTACAGTCTCATGGGGGCGGACACTCAGGGTCAGTGAAAAATCCAATATATACCTGGTGATATCTCGGCTGCTATTACAGATAGCGCAATAAATCAAAGTGCATTGTCTGTAGAAGGCACTGGCGCATGAATCTGTGAAGCGGGAACGACCTCGGACCACCAGAGACGAGACAACCACCATCTCATGGGGCCAGACACTCAGGGTCAGGGAAAAATCCAATATATATCTGGTGATATCTCGGGTGCTATTACAGATAGCGCAATAAATCAAAGTGCATTACTTGTAGGAGGCCCTGGCGCATGAATCTGTGCAGCGGGAACGACCTCGGACGACCAGGGGCCGAGAAAACCACCATCTCATGGGGCCGGACACTCAGGTTCAGGGGAAAATCCAATATATATCTGGTGATATCTCGGGTGCTATTAGAGATAGCGCAATAAACCAAAGTGCATTGTCTGCAGAAAGCCCTGGCGCATGATTCTGTGCAACGGGAACGACCTCGGACCACCAGGGGCCGAGAAAACCACAGTCTCATGGGGCCGGACACTCAGGGTCAGGGGAAAATCCAATATATATCTGGTGATATCTCGGGTGCTATTACAGATAGCGCAATAAATCAAAGTGCATTGTCTGTAGGAGGCCCTGGCGCATGAATCTGTGCAGCGGGAACGACCTCGGACCACCAGGGGCCGAGAAAACAACCGTCTCATGGGGCCGGACACTCAGGGTGAGGGAAATATCCAATATATATCTGGTGATATCTCGGGTGCTATTAGAGATAGCGCAATAAACCAAGTGAGTTATCTGCAGGAGGCCCTGGCGCCTGAATCTGTGCAGCGGGAACGACCTCGGAACACCAGGGTCCGAAAAAACCACAGTCTCATGGGGCCGGAAACTCAGGGTCAGGGGACAATCCAATATATATCTGGTGATATCTCGGGCGCTATTAGAGATAGCGCAATAAACCAAAGTGAATTATCTGCAGGAGGCCCTGCCGCATGAATCGGTGCAACGGGAACGACCTCGGACCACCAGGGGCCGAGAAAACCACAGTCTCATGGGGCCGGACACTCAGGGTCAGTGAAAAATCCAATATATATCTGGTGATATCTCGGGTGCTATTAGTGATAGCGCAATAAACCAAAGTGAATTGTCTGCAAGAGGCCCTGGTGCATGAATCTGTGCAGCGGGAACGACCTCGGATCACCAGGGGCCGAGAAAACCACCATCTCATGGGGCCGGACACTCAGGTTCAGGGGAAAATCCAATATATATCTGGTGATATCTCGGGTGCTATTAGAGATAGCGCAATAAACCAAAGTGCATTGTCTGCAGAAAGCCCTGGCGCATGATTCTGTGCAACGGGAACGACCTCGGACCACCAGGGGCCGAGAAAACCACAGTCTCATGGGGCCGGACACTCAGGGTCAGGGGAAAATCCAATATATATCTGGTGATATCTCGGGTGCTATTACAGATAGCGCAATAAATCAAAGTGCATTGTCTGTAGGAGGCCCTGGCGCATGAATTTGTGCAGCGGGAACAACCTCGGACCACCAGGGGCCGAGAAAACCAGTCTCATGGGGCCGGACACTCAGGGTCAGGGGAAAATCCAAAATATATCTGGTGATATCTCGGGTGCTATTAGAGATAGCGCAATAAACCAAAGTGAATTATCTGCAGGAGGCCCTGGCGCATGAATCTGTGCAACGGGGACGACCTCGAACCACCAGGAGCCGAGAAAACCACAGTCTCATGGGGCCGGACACTCAGGGTCTGGGCAAAATCCAATATATATCTGGTGATATCTCGGGTGCTATTAGAGATAGCGCAATAAACCAAAGTGAATTATCTGCAGGAGGCCCTGGCGCATGAATCTGTGCAGCGGGAACGACCTCGGTCCACCAGGGGCCGAGAAAACCACCGTCTCATGGGGCTGGACACTCAGGTTGAGGGAAATATCCAATATATATCTGGTGATATCTCGGGTGCTGTTAGAGATAACGCAATAAACCAAAGTGAATTATCTGCAGGAGGCCCTGGCGCATGAATCTGTGCAGCGGGAACGACCTCGGACCCGTAGGGGCCGAGAAAATCACCGTCTCACGGGGCCGGACAGTCAGGGTCAGGGAAAAATCCTATATATATCTGGTGATATCTTGAGTGCTATTAGAGATAGCGCAATAAATCAAAGTGCATTGTCTGTAGGAGGCCCTGGCGCATGAATCTGTGCAGCGGGAACGACCTCGGACCACCAGGGGCCGAGAAAACAACCGTCTCATGGGGCCGGACACTCAGGGTCAGTGAAAAATCCAATATATATCTGGTGATATCTCGGCTGCTATTACAGATAGCGCAATAAATCAAAGTGCATTGTCTGTAGAAGGCACTGGCGCATGAATCTGTGCAGCGGGAACGACCTCGGGCCACCAGGGGCGAGACAACCACCGTCTCATGGGGCCGGACACTCAGGGTCAGGGAAAAATCCAATATATATCTGGTGATATCTCGGGTGCTATTAGAGATAGCGCAATAAACGAAAGTGAATTATCTGCAGGAGGCCCTGGCGCATGAATCTGTGCAGCGGGAACGACCTCGGACCACCAGGAGCCGAGAAAACCACCGTCTCATGGGGCCGGACACACAGGGTCAGGGGAAAATCCAATAAATATCTGGTGATATCTCGGGTGCTATTAGAGATAGCGCAATAAATCAAAGTGCATTGTCTGTAGGAGGCCCTGGCGCATGAACCTGTGCAGCGGGAACGACCTCGGACCACCAGGGGCCGAGAAAACTACAGTCTCATGGGGGCGGACACTCAGGGTCTGGGGAAAATCCAATATATATCTGGTGATATCTCGGTTCCTATTACAGATAGCGAAATAAACCAAAGCGAATTATCTGCAGGAGGCCCTGGCGCATGAATCTGTGCAGCGGGAACGACCTCGGTCCACCAGGGGCCGAGAAAACCACCGTCTCATGGGGCTGGACACTCAGGGTGAGGGAAATATCCAATATATATCTGGTGATATCTCGGGTGCTATTACAGATAGCGCAATGAATCAAAGTGCATTGTCTGTAGGAGGCCCTGGCGCATGAATCTGTGCAGCGGGAACGACCTCGGACCACCAGGGGCCGAGAAAAACAACGTCTCATGGGGCTGGACACTCAGGGTGAGGGAAATATCCAATATATATCTGGTGATATCTCGGGTGCTATTAGAGATAGCGCAATAAACCAAGTGAGTTATCTGCAGGAGGCCCTGGCGCCTGAATCTGTGCAGCGGGAACGACCTCGGACCACCAGGGGCCGAGAAAACCACCGTCTCATGGGGCCGGACACTCAGGGTCAGGGGAAAATCCAATATATATCTGGTGATATTTCGGGTGCTATTAGAGATAGCGCAATAAACGAAAGTGAATTATCTGCAGGAGGCCCTGGCGCATGAATCAGTGCAGCGGGAACGACCTCGGACCACCAGGGGCCGAGAAAACCACCGTCACATGGGGCCGGACACTCAGGGTCAGGGGAAAATCCAATATATATCTGGTGATATCTCGGGTGGTATTACAGATAGCGCAATAAATCAAAGTGCATTGTCTGTAGGAGTCCCTGGCGCATTAATCTGTGCAGCGGGAACGACCTCGGACCACCAGGGGCCGAGAAAACCTAAGTCTCATGCGGCCGGACACTCAGGGTCTGGGGAAAATCCAATATATATCTGGTGATATCTCGGGTCCTATTACAGATAGCGAAATAAATCAAAGTGCATTGTCTGTGGGAGGCCCTGGTGCATGAATCTGTGCAGCGGGAACGGCCTCGGACCACCAGGGGCCGAGAAAACCACCGTCACATGGGGCCGGACACTCAGGGTCAGGGGAAAATCCAATATATATCTGGTGATATCTCGGGTGCTATTAGATACAGCGCAATAAACCAAAGTGAATTATCTGCAGGAGGCCCTGGCGCATGAATATGGGAAGCGGGAACGACCTCGGACCACCAGGGGCCGAGAAAACCACCGTCTCATGGGGCCGGACACTCAGAGTCAGGGGAAAATCCAATATATATCTGGTGATATCTCGGGTGCTATTAGAGATAGCGCAATAAACGAAAGTGAATTATCTGCAGGAGGCCCTGGCGCATGAATCTGTGCAGCGGGAACGACCTCGGACCACCAGGAGCCGAGAAAACCACCGTCTCATGGGGCCGGACACTCAGGGTCAGGGGAAAATCCAATATATATCTGGTGATATCTCGGGTGCTATTATAGATAGCGCAATAAACCAAAGTGAGTTATCTGTAGGAGGCCCTGGCGCATGCATCTGTGCAGCGGGAACGACCTCGGATCACCAGGGGCCGAGAAAACCACCGTCCCGATGGGCCGGACACTTAGGGTCTGTGAAAAATCCAATATATATCTGGTGATATCTCGGGTGCTATTACAGATAGCGCAATGAATCAAAGTGCATTGTCTGTAGGAGGCCCTGGCGCATGAATCTGTGCAGCGGGAACGACCTCGGACCACCAGGGGCCGAGAAAAACAACGTCTCATGGGGCTGGACACTCAGGGTGAGGGAAATATCCAATATATATCTGGTGATATCTCGGGTGCTATTAGAGATAGCGCAATAAACCAAGTGAGTTATCTGCAGGAGGCCCTGGCGCCTGAATCTGTGCAGCGGGAACGACCTCGGACCACCAGGGGCCGAGAAAACCACCGTCTCATGGGGCCGGACACTCAGGGTCAGGGGAAAATCCAATATATATCTGGTGATATTTCGGGTGCTATTAGAGATAGCGCAATAAACGAAAGTGAATTATCTGCAGGAGGCCCTGGCGCATGAATCAGTGCAGCGGGAACGACCTCGGACCACCAGGGGCCGAGAAAACCACCGTCTCATGGGGCTGGACACTCAGGGTGAGGGAAATATCCAATATATATCTGGTGATATCTCGGGTGCTATTAGAGATAGCGCAATAAACCAAGTGAGTTATCTGCAGGAGGCCCTGGCGCCTGAATCTGTGCAGCGGGAACGACCTCGGAACACCAGGGTCCGAAAAAACCACAGTCTCATGGGGCCGGACACTCAGGGTCAGGGGAAAATCCAATATATATCTGGTGATATCTCGGGTGCTATTAGATACAGCGCAATAAACCAAAGTGAATTATCTGCAGGAGGCCCTGGCGCATGAATCTGTGCAACGGGAACGACCTCGGACCACCAGGGGCCGAGAAAACCTAAGTCTCATGCGGCCGGACACTCAGGGTCTGGGGAAAATCCAATATATATCTGGTGATATCTCGGGTCCTATTACAGATAGCGAAATAAATCAAAGTGCATTGTCTGTGGGAGGCCCTGGTGCATGAATCTGTGCAGCGGGAACGGCCTCGGACCACCAGGGGCCGAGAAAACCACCGTCACATGGGGCCGGACACTCAGGGTCAGGGGAAAATCCAATATATATCTGGTGATATCTCGGGTGGTATTACAGATAGCGCAATAAATCAAAGTGCATTGTCTGTAGGAGTCCCTGGCGCATTAATCTGTGCAGCGGGAACGACCTCGGACCACCAGGGTCCGAGAAAACCACCGTCTCATTGAGCCGGACACTCAGGGTCAGGGGAAAATCCAATATATATCTGGTGATATCTCGGATGCTATTAGAGATAGCGCAAGAAACCAAGTGTGTTATCTGCAGGAGGCCCTGGCGCCTGAATCTGTGCAGCGGGAACGACCTCGGACCACCAGGGTCCGAGAAAACCACCGTCTCATGGGGCCCGACACTCAGGGTCAGGGGAAAATAAAATATATATCTGGTGATATTTCGGGTGCTATTAGAGATAGCGCAATAAACGAAAGTGACTTATCTGCAGGAGGCCCTGGCGCATGAATCAGTGCAGCGGGAACGACCTCGGACCACCAGGGGCCGAGAAAAACAACGTCTCATGGGGCTGGACACTCAGGGTGAGGGAAATATCCAATATATATCTGGTGATATCTCGGGTGCTATTAGAGATAGCGCAATAAACCAAGTGAGTTATCTGCAGGAGGCCCTGGCGCCTGAATCTGTGCAGCGGGAACGACCTCGGACCACCAGGGTCCGGAAAAACCAAAGTCTCATGGGGCCGGACACTCAGGGTCAGGGGAAAATCCAATATATATCTGGTGATATCTCGGGTGCTATTAGTGATAGCGCAATAAACCAAAGTGAATTATCTGCAGGAGGCCCTGACGCATGAATCTGTGCAACGGGAACGACCTCGGACCACCAGGGGCCGAGAAAACCACAGTCTCATGGGGCCGGACACTCAGGGTCAGGGGAAAATCCAATATATATCTGGTGATATCTCGGGTGCTATTACAGACAGCGCAATAAATCAATCGCATTGTCTGTAGGAGGCCCTGGCGCATGAATCTGTGCAGCGGGAACGACCTCGGACCAACAGGGGCCGAGAAAACCACAGTCTCATGGGGCCGGACACTCAGGGTCAGGGGAAAATCCAATATATATCTGGTGATATCTCGGGTGCTATTAGAGATAGCGCAATAAACCAAAGTGAATTATCTGCAGGAGGCCCTGGCGCATGAATCTGTGAAACGGGAACGACCTCGGACCACCAGGGGCCGTGAAAACCGCAGTCTCATGGGGCCGGACACTCAGGGTCAGGGGAAAATCCAATATATATCTGGTGATATTTCGGGTGCTATTAGAGATAGCGCAATAAACGAAAGTGAATTATCTGCAGGAGGCCCTGGCGCATGAATCAGTGCAGCGGGAACGACCTCGGACCACCAGGGGCCGAGAAAACCACCGTCTCATGGGGCTGGACACTCAGGGTGAGGGAAATATCCAATATATATCTGGTGATATCTCAGGTGCTATTAGAGATAGCGCAATAAACCAAGTGAGTTATCTGCAGGAGGCCCTGGCGCCTGAATCTGTGCAGCGGGAACGACCTCGGACCACCAGGGTCCGAAAAAACCACAGTCGCATGGGGCCGGACACTCAGGGTCAGGGGAAAATCCAATATATATCTGGTGATATCTCGGGTGCTATTAGATACAGCGCAATGAACCAAAGTGAATTATCTGCAGGAGGCCCTGGCGCATGAATATGGGAAGCGGGAACGACCTCGGACCACCAGGGGCCGAGAAAACCACCGTCTCATGGGGCCGGACACTCAGAGTCAGGGGAAAATCCAATATATATCTGGTGATATCTCGGGTGCTATTAGAGATAGCGCAATAAACGAAAGTGAATTATCTGCAGGAGGCCCTGGCGCATGAATCTGTGCAGCGGGAACGACCTCGGACCACCAGGAGCCGAGAAAACCACCGTCTCATGGGGCCGGACACTCAGGGTCAGGGGAAAATCCAATATATATCTGGTGATATCTCGGGTGCTATTATAGATAGCGCAATAAACCAAAGTGAGTTATCTGTAGGAGGCCCTGGCGCATGCATCTGTGCAGCGGGAACGACCTCGGATCACCAGGGGCCGAGAAAACCACCGTCCCGATGGGCCGGACACTTAGGGTCAGTGAAAAATCCAATATATATCTGGTGATATCTCGGGTGCTATTACAGATAGCGCAATAAATCAAAGTGCATTGTCAGTAGGAGGCCGTGGCGCATGAACCTGGGCAGCGGGAACGTCCACGGACCTCCAGGGGCCGAGATAACGACCGTCTCATGGGGCCGGACACTCAGGGTCAGTGAAAAATCCAATATATATCTGGTGATATCTCGGGTGCTATTACAGATAGCGCAATAAATCAAAGTGCATTGTCTGTAGGAAGCCCTGGCGCATGAATCTGTGCAGCGGGAACGACCTCGGACCACCAGGGGCCGAAAAAACCACAGTCTCATGGGGCCGCACACTCAGGGTCAGGGAAAAATCCCATATATATCTGGTGATATCTTGGGTGCTGTTAGAGATAGCGCAATAAACCAAAGTGAATTATCTGCAGGAGGCCCTGGCGCATGAATATGTGCAGCGAGAACAACCTCGGACCCGTAGGGGCCGAGAAAATCACCGTCTCATGGGGCCGGACAGTCAGGTTCAGGGAAAAATCCTATATATATCTGGTGATATCTTGGGTGCTATTAGAGATAGCGCAATAAATCAAAGTGCATTGTCTGTAGGAGGCCCTGGCGCATGAATCTGTGCAGCGGGAACGACCTCGGACCACCAGGGGCCGAGAAAACCACAGTCTCATGGGGCCGGACACTCAGGGTCAGGGGAAAATCCAATATATATCTGGTGATATCTCGGGTGCTATTAGAGATAGCGCAATAAACCAAAGTGCATTGTCAGTAGGAGGCCGTGGCGCATGAATCTGGGCAGCGGGAACGACCTCGGACCACCAGGGGCCGAGAAGACCACCGTCTCATGGGGCTGGACACTCAGGGTGAGGGAAATATCCAATATATATCTGGTGATATCTCGGGTGCTATTACAGATAGCGCAATAAATCAAAGTGCATTGTCAGTAGGAGGCCGTGGCGCATGAATCTGGGCAGCGGGAACGACCTCGGACCACCAGGGGCCGAGAAGACCACCGTCTCATGGGGCCGGCCACTCAGGGTCAGGGGAAAATCCAATATATATCTGGTGATATCTCGGGTGCTATTAGTGATAGCGCAATAAGCCAAAGGGAATTATCTGCAGGAGGCCCTGGCGCATGCATCTGTGCAGCGGGAACGACCTAGGACCACCAGGGGCCGAGAAAACCACCGTCTCATGGGGCCGGACACTCAGGGTAAGGGAAAAATCCAATATATATCTGGTGATATCTCGGGTGCTATTACAGATAGCGCAATAAATCAAAGTGCATTGTCTGTAGGAGGCCCTGGGGCATGAATCTGGCCAGCGGGAACTACCTCGGACCACCAGGGGCTGAGAAAACCACCGTCCCGAGGGGCCGGACACTTAGGGTCAGGGAAAAATCCCATATATATCTGGTGATATCTTGGGTGCTGTTAGAGATAGCGCAATAAACCAAAGTGAATTATCTGCAGGAAGCCCTGGCGCATGATTCTGTGCAGCGGGAACGACCTCGGACCACCAGGGGCCGAGAAAACCACCGTCTCATGGGGCCGGACTGTAAGGGTCCGGGAAAAACCCAATATATATCTGGTGATATCTCGGGTGCTATTAGAGATAGCGCAATAAACCAAAGTGAATTATCTGCAGGAGGCCCTGGCGCATGATTCTGTGCAACGGGAACGACCTCGGACCACCAGGGGCCGAGAAAACCACAGTCTAATGGGGCCGGACACTCAGGGTCAGGGCAAAATCCAATATATATCTGGTGATATTTCGGGTGCTATTAGAGATAGCGCAATAAACCAAAGTGAATTATCTGCAGGAGGCCCTGGCGCATGAATCTGTGAAGCGGGAACGACCTCGGACCACCAGGGGCCGAGAAAACCACCGTCTCATGGGGCCGGACACTCAGGGTCAGGGAAAAATCCAATATATATGTGGTGATATCTCGGGTGCTATTACAGATAGCGCAATAAATCAAAGTGCATTGTCTGTAGGAGGCCCTGTCGCATGAATCTGTGCAGCGGGAACCACCTCGGACCACCAGGGGCCGAGAAAACTACAGTCTCATGCGGCCGGACACTCAGGGTCTGGGGAAAATCCAATATATATCTGGTGATATCTCGGGTCCTATTACAGATAGGGAAATAAATCAAAGTGAATTATCTGCAGGAGTCCCTGGCGCATGAATCTGTGCAGCGGGAACGACCTCGGTCCACCAGGGGCCGAGAAAACTACCGTCTCATGGGGCCGGACACTCAGGGTCAGGGAAAAATCCAATATATATCTGGTGATATCTCGGGTGCTATTATAGATAGCGCAATAAACCAAAGTGAGTTATCTGTAGGAGGCCCTGGTGCATGAATCTGTGCAGCGGGAACGACCTCGGATCACCAGCGGCCGAGAAAACCACCGACACATGGGGCCGGACACCCTAGGTCATGTAAAAATCCAGCATATATCTGGTGATATCTCGGGTGCTATTGCAGATAGCGCAATAAATCAAAGTGCATTGTCTGTAGGAGGCCCTGGCGCATGAATCTGGGCAGCGGGAACGACCTCGGACGACCAGGGGCCGAGAAAACCACCGTCTCATGGGGCCGGACACTCAGGGTCAGGGAAAAATCCAATATATATCTGGTGATATCTTGGGTGCTATTACAGATAGCGCAATAAATCAAAGTGCGTTGTCTGTAGGAGGCCCTGGGGCATGAATCTGTGCAGCGGGAACGACCTCGGACCACTAGGGGCCGAGAAAACCACAGTCTCATGGGGCCGGACACTCAGGGTCAGGGGAAAATCCAATATATATCTGGTGATATCTCGGGTGCTATTACGGATAGCGCAATAAATCAAAGTGCATTGTCTGTAGGAGGCACTGGCGAATGAATCTGTGCAGCAGGAACGACCTCGGACCACCAGTGGCCGAGAAAATTACAGATATTCGGAATCCGTCACCCAAGGTCATGTAAAAATCCAGCATATATCTGGTGATATCTCGGGTGCTATTAGAGATAGCGCGATAAATCAAAGTGAATTATCTGCAGGAGGCCCTGGCGCATGAATGTGTGCAGCGGGAACGACCTCGGACCACCAGGGGCCGAGAAAACCACACCCTCATGGGGCCGGACACTCAGGGTCAGGGAAAAATCCAATATATATCTTGTGATATCTCGGGTGCTATTACAGATAACGCAATAAATCAAAGTGCGTTGTCTGTAGGAGGCTCTGGCGCATGAATCTGTGCAGCGGGAACGACCTCGGACCACTAGGGGCCGAGAAAACCACAGTCTCATGGGGCCGGACACTCAGGGTCAGTGGAAAATCCAATATATATCTGGTGATATCTCGGGTGCTATTACAGATAGCGCAATAAATCAAAGTGCGTTGTCTGTAGGAGGCCCTGGCGCATGAATCTGTGCAGCGGGAACGACCTCGGACCACCAGGGTCCGAGAAAACCACCGTCTCATGGGGCTGGACACTCAGGGTGAGGGAAATATCCAATATATATCTGGTGATATCTCGGGTGCTATTAGTGATAGCGCAATAAACCAAAGTGATTTGTCTGCAAGAGGCCCTGGTGCATGAATCTGTGCAGCGGGAACGACCTCGGATCACCGGGGGCCGAGAAAACCACCATCTCATGGGGCCGGACACTCAGGGTCAGGGGAAAATCCAATATATATCTGGTGATATCTCGGGTGCTATTAGTGATAGCGCAATAAACCAAAGTGAATTATCTGCAGGAGGCCCTGACGCATGAATCTGTGCAACGGGAACGACCTCGGACCACCAGGGGCCGAGAAAACTACCGTCTCATGGGGCCGGACACTCAGGGTCAGGGAAAAATCCAATATATATCTGGTGATATCTCGGGTGCTATTATAGATAGCGCAATAAACCAAAGTGAGTTATCTGTAGGAGGCCCTGGTGCATGAATCTGTGCAGCGGGAACGACCTCGGATCACCAGGGGCCGAGAAAACCACCGACACATGGGGCCGGACACCCTAGGTCCTGTAAAAATCCAGCATATATCTGGTGATATCTCGGGTGCTATTGCAGATAGCGCAATAAATCAAAGTGCATTGTCTGTAGGAGGCCCTGGCGCATGAATCTGGGCAGCGGGAACGTCCTCGGACGACCAGGGGCCGAGAAAACCACCGTCTCATGGGGCCGGACACTCAGGGTCCGGGAAAAGTCCAATATATATCTGGTGATATCTTGGGTGCTATTACAGATAGCGCAATAAATCAAAGTGCGTTGTCTGTAGGAGGCCCTGGGGCATGAATCTGTGCAGCGGGAACGACCTCGGACCACTAGGGGCCGAGAAAACCACAGTCTCATGGGGCCGGACACTCAGGGTCAGGGGAAAATCCAATATATATCTGGTGATATCTCGGGTGCTATTACGGATAGCGCAATAAATCAAAGTGCATTGTCTGTAGGAGGCACTGGCGAATGAATCTGTGCAGCAGGAACGACCTCGGACCACCAGTGGCCGAGAAAATTACAGATATTCGGAATCCGTCACCCAAGGTCATGTAAAAATCCAGCATATATCTGGTGATATCTCGGGTGCTATTAGAGATAGCGCGATAAATCAAAGTGAATTATCTGCAGGAGGCCCTGGCGCATGAATGTGTGCAGCGGGAACGACCTCGGACCACCAGGGGCCGAGAAAACCACAGTCTCATGGGGCCGGACACTCAGGGTCAGGGAAAAATCCAATATATATCTTGTGATATCTCGGGTGCTATTACAGATAGCGCAATAAATCAAAGTGCGTTGTCTGTAGGAGGCTCTGGCGCATGAATCTGTGCAGCGGGAACGACCTCGGACCACTAGGGGCCGAGAAAACCACAGTCTCATGGGGCCGGACACTCAGGGTCAGTGGAAAATCCAATATATATCTGGTGATATCTCGGGTGCTATTACAGATAGCGCAATAAATCAAAGTGCGTTGTCTGTAGGAGGCCCTGGCGCATGAATCTGTGCAGCGTGAACGACCTCGGACCACCAGGGTCCGAGAAAACCACCGTCTCATGGGGCTGGACACTCAGGGTGAGGGAAATATCCAATATATATCTGGTGATATCTCGGGTGCTATTACTGATAGCGCAATAAATCAAAGTGCATTGTCTGTGGGAGGCCGTGGCGCATGAACCTGGGCAGCGGGAACGACCTCGGACAACCAGGGGCCGAGAAGACCACCGTCTCATGGGGCCGGCCACTCAGGGTCAGGGGAAAATCCAATATATATCTGGTGATATCTCGGGTGCTATTAGAGATAGCGCAATAAGCCAAAGGGAATTATCTGCAGGAGGCCCTGGCGCAAGCATCTGTGCAGCGGGAACGACCTCGGTCCACCAGGGGCCGAGAAAACCACCGTCTCATGGGGCTGGACACTCAGGGTGAGGGAAATATCCAATATATATCTGGTGATATCTCGGGTGCTATTAGTGATAGCGCAATAAACCAAAGTGATTTGTCTGCAAGAGGCCCTGGTGCATGAATCTGTGCAGCGGGAACGACCTCGGATCACCGGGGGCCGAGAAAACCACAATCTCATGGGGCCGGACACTCAGGGTCAGGGGAAAATCCAATATATATCTGGTGATATCTCGGGTGCTATTAGTGATAGCGCAATAAACCAAAGTGAATTATCTGCAGGAGGCCCTGACGCATGAATCTGTGCAACGGGAACGACCTCGGACCACCAGGGGCCGAGAAAACCACAGTCTCATGGGGCCGGACACTCAGGGTCAGGGAAAAATCCAATATATATCTGGTGATATCTCGGGTGCTATTAGAGATAGCGCAATAAACCAAAGTGAATTATCTGCAGGAGGCCCTGGCGCATGATTCTGTGCAACGGGAACGACCTCGGACCACCAGGGGCCGAGAAAACCACAGTCTAATGGGGCCGGACACTCAGGGTCAGGGCAAAATCCAATATATATCTGGTGATATTTCGGGTGCTATTGCAGATAGCGCAATAAATCAAAGTGCATTGTCTGTAGGAGGCCCTGGCGCATGAATCTGGGCAGCGGGAACGACCTCGGACGACCAGGGGCCGAGAAAACCACCGTCTCATGGGGCCGGACACTCAGGGTCAGGGAAAAATCCAATATATATCTGGTGATATCTTGGGTGCTATTACAGATAGCGCAATAAATCAAAGTGCGTTGTCTGTAGGAGGCCCTGGGGCATGAATCTGTGCAGCGGGAACGACCTCGGACCACTAGGGGCCGAGAAAACCACAGTCTCATGGGGCCGGACACTCAGGGTCAGGGGAAAATCCAATATATATCTGGTGATATCTCGGGTGCTATTACGGATAGCGCAATAAATCAAAGTGCATTGTCTGTAGGAGGCACTGGCGAATGAATCTGTGCAGCAGGAACGACCTCGGACCACCAGTGGCCGAGAAAATTACAGATATTCGGAATCCGTCACCCAAGGTCATGTAAAAATCCAGCATATATCTGGTGATATCTCGGGTGCTATTAGAGATAGCGCGATAAATCAAAGTGAATTATCTGCAGGAGGCCCTGGCGCATGAATGTGTGCAGCGGGAACGACCTCGGACCACCAGGGGCCGAGAAAACCACACCCTCATGGGGCCGGACACTCAGGGTCAGGGAAAAATCCAATATATATCTTGTGATATCTCGGGTGCTATTACAGATAACGCAATAAATCAAAGTGCGTTGTCTGTAGGAGGCTCTGGCGCATGAATCTGTGCAGCGGGAACGACCTCGGACCACTAGGGGCCGAGAAAACCACAGTCTCATGGGGCCGGACACTCAGGGTCAGTGGAAAATCCAATATATATCTGGTGATATCTCGGGTGCTATTACAGATAGCGCAATAAATCAAAGTGCGTTGTCTGTAGGAGGCCCTGGCGCATGAATCTGTGCAGCGGGAACGACCTCGGACCACCAGGGTCCGAGAAAACCACCGTCTCATGGGGCTGGACACTCAGGGTGAGGGAAATATCCAATATATATCTGGTGATATCTCGGGTGCTATTAGTGATAGCGCAATAAACCAAAGTGATTTGTCTGCAAGAGGCCCTGGTGCATGAATCTGTGCAGCGGGAACGACCTCGGATCACCGGGGGCCGAGAAAACCACCATCTCATGGGGCCGGACACTCAGGGTCAGGGGAAAATCCAATATATATCTGGTGATATCTCGGGTGCTATTAGTGATAGCGCAATAAACCAAAGTGAATTATCTGCAGGAGGCCCTGACGCATGAATCTGTGCAACGGGAACGACCTCGGACCACCAGGGGCCGAGAAAACTACCGTCTCATGGGGCCGGACACTCAGGGTCAGGGAAAAATCCAATATATATCTGGTGATATCTCGGGTGCTATTATAGATAGCGCAATAAACCAAAGTGAGTTATCTGTAGGAGGCCCTGGTGCATGAATCTGTGCAGCGGGAACGACCTCGGATCACCAGGGGCCGAGAAAACCACCGACACATGGGGCCGGACACCCTAGGTCCTGTAAAAATCCAGCATATATCTGGTGATATCTCGGGTGCTATTGCAGATAGCGCAATAAATCAAAGTGCATTGTCTGTAGGAGGCCCTGGCGCATGAATCTGGGCAGCGGGAACGACCTCGGACGACCAGGGGCCGAGAAAACCACCGTCTCATGGGGCCGGACACTCAGGGTCAGGGAAAAATCCAATATATATCTGGTGATATCTTGGGTGCTATTACAGATAGCGCAATAAATCAAAGTGCGTTGTCTGTAGGAGGCCCTGGGGCATGAATCTGTGCAGCGGGAACGACCTCGGACCACTAGGGGCCGAGAAAACCACAGTCTCATGGGGCCGGACACTCAGGGTCAGGGGAAAATCCAATATATATCTGGTGATATCTCGGGTGCTATTACGGATAGCGCAATAAATCAAAGTGCATTGTCTGTAGGAGGCACTGGCGAATGAATCTGTGCAGCAGGAACGACCTCGGACCACCAGTGGCCGAGAAAATTACAGATATTCGGAATCCGTCACCCAAGGTCATGTAAAAATCCAGCATATATCTGGTGATATCTCGGGTGCTATTAGAGATAGCGCGATAAATCAAAGTGAATTATCTGCAGGAGGCCCTGGCGCATGAATGTGTGCAGCGGGAACGACCTCGGACCACCAGGGGCCGAGAAAACCACACCCTCATGGGGCCGGACACTCAGGGTCAGGGAAAAATCCAATATATATCTTGTGATATCTCGGGTGCTATTACAGATAACGCAATAAATCAAAGTGCGTTGTCTGTAGGAGGCTCTGGCGCATGAATCTGTGCAGCGGGAACGACCTCGGACCACTAGGGGCCGAGAAAACCACAGTCTCATGGGGCCGGACACTCAGGGTCAGTGGAAAATCCAATATATATCTGGTGATATCTCGGGTGCTATTACAGATAGCGCAATAAATCAAAGTGCGTTGTCTGTAGGAGGCCCTGGGGCATGAATCTGTGCAGCGGGAACGACCTCGGACCACTAGGGGCCGAGAAAACCACAGTCTCATGGGGCCGGACACTCAGGGTCAGGGGAAAATCCAATATATATCTGGTGATATCTCGGGTGCTATTACGGATAGCGCAATAAATCAAAGTGCATTGTCTGTAGGAGGCACTGGCGAATGAATCTGTGCAGCAGGAACGACCTCGGACCACCAGTGGCCGAGAAAATTACAGATATTCGGAATCCGTCACCCAAGGTCATGTAAAAATCCAGCATATATCTGGTGATATCTCGGGTGCTATTAGAGATAGCGCGATAAATCAAAGTGAATTATCTGCAGGAGGCCCTGGCGCATGAATGTGTGCAGCGGGAACGACCTCGGACCACCAGGGGCCGAGAAAACCACAGTCTCATGGGGCCGGACACTCAGGGTCAGGGAAAAATCCAATATATATCTTGTGATATCTCGGGTGCTATTACAGATAGCGCAATAAATCAAAGTGCGTTGTCTGTAGGAGGCTCTGGCGCATGAATCTGTGCAGCGGGAACGACCTCGGACCACTAGGGGCCGAGAAAACCACAGTCTCATGGGGCCGGACACTCAGGGTCAGTGGAAAATCCAATATATATCTGGTGATATCTCGGGTGCTATTACAGATAGCGCAATAAATCAAAGTGCGTTGTCTGTAGGAGGCCCTGGCGCATGAATCTGTGCAGCGTGAACGACCTCGGACCACCAGGGTCCGAGAAAACCACCGTCTCATGGGGCTGGACACTCAGGGTGAGGGAAATATCCAATATATATCTGGTGATATCTCGGGTGCTATTACTGATAGCGCAATAAATCAAAGTGCATTGTCTGTGGGAGGCCGTGGCGCATGAACCTGGGCAGCGGGAACGACCTCGGACAACCAGGGGCCGAGAAGACCACCGTCTCATGGGGCCGGCCACTCAGGGTCAGGGGAAAATCCAATATATATCTGGTGATATCTCGGGTGCTATTAGAGATAGCGCAATAAGCCAAAGGGAATTATCTGCAGGAGGCCCTGGCGCAAGCATCTGTGCAGCGGGAACGACCTCGGTCCACCAGGGGCCGAGAAAACCACCGTCTCATGGGGCTGGACACTCAGGGTGAGGGAAATATCCAATATATATCTGGTGATATCTCGGGTGCTATTAGTGATAGCGCAATAAACCAAAGTGATTTGTCTGCAAGAGGCCCTGGTGCATGAATCTGTGCAGCGGGAACGACCTCGGATCACCGGGGGCCGAGAAAACCACAATCTCATGGGGCCGGACACTCAGGGTCAGGGGAAAATCCAATATATATCTGGTGATATCTCGGGTGCTATTAGTGATAGCGCAATAAACCAAAGTGAATTATCTGCAGGAGGCCCTGACGCATGAATCTGTGCAACGGGAACGACCTCGGACCACCAGGGGCCGAGAAAACCACAGTCTCATGGGGCCGGACACTCAGGGTCAGGGAAAAATCCAATATATATCTGGTGATATCTCGGGTGCTATTAGAGATAGCGCAATAAACCAAAGTGAATTATCTGCAGGAGGCCCTGGCGCATGATTCTGTGCAACGGGAACGACCTCGGACCACCAGGGGCCGAGAAAACCACAGTCTAATGGGGCCGGACACTCAGGGTCAGGGCAAAATCCAATATATATCTGGTGATATTTCGGGTGCTATTAGAGATAGCGCAATAAACCAAAGTGAATTATCTGCAGGAGGCCCTGGCGCATGAATGTGTGCAGCGGGAACGACCTCGGGCCACCAGGGGCCGAGAAAACCGCCGTCTCATGGGGCCGGACACTCAGGGTCAGGGAAAAATCCAATATATATCTGGTGATATCACGGGCGCTATTACAGATAGCGCAACAAATCAAAGTGCATTGTCAGTAGGAGGCCGTGGCGCATGAATCTGGGCAGCGGGAACGACCTCGGACCACCAGGGGCCGAGAAGACCACCGTCTCATGGGGCCGGATACTCAGGGTCAGGGGAAAATCCAATATATATCTGGTGATATCTCGGGTGCTATTACAGATAGCGCAATAAATCAAAGTGTGTTGTCTGTAGGAGGCCCTGGTGCATGAATCTGTGCAGCGGGAACGACCTCGGACCACCAGGGTCCGAGAAAACCACCGTCTCATGGGGCCGCACACTCAGGGTCAGTGAGAAATCCAATATATATCTGGTGATATCTCGGGTGCTATTACAGATAGCGCAATAAATCAAAGTGAATTATCTGCAGGAGGACCAGGCGCATGAATCTGTGCAGCGGGAACGACCTCGGTCCACCAGGGGCCGAGAAAACCACCGTCTGATGGGGCTGGACACTCAGGGTGAGGGAAATATCCAATATATATCTGGTGATATCTCGGGTGCTATTACAGATAGCGCAATAAATCAAAGTGCATTGTCTGTAGGAGGCCCTGGCGCATGAATCTGTGAAGCGGGAACGACCTCGGACCACCAGGGGCCGAGAAAACCACCGTCTCATGGGGCCGGACACTCAGGGTCAGGGAAAAATCCAATATATATGTGGTGATATCTCGGGTGCTATTACAGATAGCGCAATAAATCAAAGTGCATTGTCTGTAGGAGGCCCTGTCGCATGAATCTGTGCAGCGGGAACCACCTCGGACCACCAGGGGCCGAGAAAACTACAGTCTCATGCGGCCGGACACTCAGGGTCTGGGGAAATATCCAATATATATCTGGTGATATCTCGGGTGCTATTAGTGATAGCGCAATAAACCAAAGTGATTTGTCTGCAAGAGGCCCTGGTGCATGAATCTGTGCAGCGGGAACGACCTCGGATCACCAGGGGCCGAGAAAACCACCATCTCATGGGGCCGGACACTCAGGGTCAGGGGAAAATCCAATATATATCTGGTGATATCTCGGGTGCTATTAGTGATAGCGCAATAAACCAAAGTGAATTATCTGCAGGAGGCCCTGACGCATGAATCGGTGCAACGGGAACGACCTCGGACCACCAGGGGCCGAGAAAACCACAGTCTCATGGGGCCGGACACTCAGGGTCAGGGGAAAATCCAATATATATCTGGTGATATCTCGGGTGCTATTACAGACAGCGCAATAAATCAATCGCATTGTCTGTAGGAGGCCCTGGCGCATGAATCTGTGCAGCGGGAACGACCTCGGACCACCAGGGGCCGAGAAAACCACAGTCTCATGGGGCCGGACACTCAGGGTCAGGGGAAAATCCAATATATATCTGGTGATATCTCGGGTGCTATTAGAGATAGCGCAATAAACCAAAGTGAATTATCTGCAGGAGGCCCTGGCGCATGAATCTGTGCAACGGGAACGACCTCGGACCACCAGGGGCCGAGAAAACCGCAGTCTCATGGGGCCGGACACTCAGGGTCAGGGGAAAATCCAATATATATCTGGTGATATTTCGGGTGCTATTAGAGATAGCGCAATAAACGAAAGTGAATTATCTGCAGGAGGCCCTGGCGCATGAATCAGTGCAGCGGGAACGACCTCGGACCACCAGGGGCCGAGAAAACCACCGTCTCATGGGGCTGGACACTCAGGGTGAGGGAAATATCCAATATATATCTGGTGATATCTCGGGTGCTATTAGAGATAGCGCAATAAGCCAAGTGAGTTATCTGCAGGAGGCCCTGGCGCCTGAATCTGTGCAGCGGGAACGACCTCGGACCACCAGGGTCCGAAAAAACCACAGTCGCATGGGGCCGGACACTCAGGGTCAGGAGAAAATCCAATATATATCTGGTGATATCTCGGGTGCTATTAGATACAGCGCAATAAACCAAAGTGAATTATCTGCAGGAGGCCCTGGCGCATGAATATGGGAAGCGGGAACAACCTCGGACCACCAGGGGCCGAGAAAACCACCGTCTCATGGGGCCGGACACTCAGAGTCAGGGGAAAATCCAATATATATCTGGTGATATCTCGGGTGCTATTAGAGATAGCGCAATAAACGAAAGTGAATTATCTGCAGGAGGCCCTGGCGCATGAATCTGTGCAGCGGGAACGACCTCGGACCACCAGGAGCCGAGAAAACCACCGTCTCATGGGGCCGGACACTCAGGGTCAGGGGAAAATCCAATATATATCTGGTGATATCTCGGGTGCTATTAGAGATAGCGCAATAAATCAAAATGCGTTGTCTGTAGGAGGCCCTGGCGCATGAACCTGTGCAGCGGGAACGACCTCGGACCACCAGGGGCCGAGAAAACTACAGTCTCATGGGGGCGGACACTCAGGGTCAGGGGAAAATCCAATATATATCTGGTGATATCTCGGGTGCTATTAGTGATAGCGCAATAAACCAAAGTGAATTATCTGCAGGAGGCCCTGACGCATGAATCGGTGCAACGGGAACGACCTCGGACCACCAGGGGCCGAGAAAACCACAGTCTCATGGGGCCGGACACTCAGGGTCAGGGGAAAATCCAATATATATCTGGTGATATCTCGGGTGCTATTACAGACAGCGCAATAAATCAATCGCATTGTCTGTAGGAGGCCCTGGCGCATGAATCTGTGCAGCGGGAACGACCTCGGACCACCAGGGGCCGAGAAAACCACAGTCTCATGGGGCCGGACACTCAGGGTCAGGGGAAAATCCAATATATATCTGGTGATATCTCGGGTGCTATTAGAGATAGCGCAATAAACCAAAGTGAATTATCTGCAGGAGGCCCTGGCGCATGAATCTGTGCAACGGGAACGACCTCGGACCACCAGGGGCCGAGAAAACCGCAGTCTCATGGGGCCGGACACTCAGGGTCAGGGGAAAATCCAATATATATCTGGTGATATTTCGGGTGCTATTAGAGATAGCGCAATAAACGAAAGTGAATTATCTGCAGGAGGCCCTGGCGCATGAATCAGTGCAGCGGGAACGACCTCGGACCACCAGGGGCCGAGAAAACCACCGTCTCATGGGGCTGGACACTCAGGGTGAGGGAAATATCCAATATATATCTGGTGATATCTCGGGTGCTATTAGAGATAGCGCAATAAGCCAAGTGAGTTATCTGCAGGAGGCCCTGGCGCCTGAATCTGTGCAGCGGGAACGACCTCGGACCACCAGGGTCCGAAAAAACCACAGTCGCATGGGGCCGGACACTCAGGGTCAGGAGAAAATCCAATATATATCTGGTGATATCTCGGGTGCTATTAGATACAGCGCAATAAACCAAAGTGAATTATCTGCAGGAGGCCCTGGCGCATGAATATGGGAAGCGGGAACAACCTCGGACCACCAGGGGCCGAGAAAACCACCGTCTCATGGGGCCGGACACTCAGAGTCAGGGGAAAATCCAATATATATCTGGTGATATCTCGGGTGCTATTAGAGATAGCGCAATAAACGAAAGTGAATTATCTGCAGGAGGCCCTGGCGCATGAATCTGTGCAGCGGGAACGACCTCGGACCACCAGGAGCCGAGAAAACCACCGTCTCATGGGGCCGGACACTCAGGGTCAGGGGAAAATCCAATATATATCTGGTGATATCTCGGGTGCTATTAGAGATAGCGCAATAAATCAAAGTGCATTGTCTGTAGGAGGCCCTGGCGCACGAATCTGTGCAGCGGGAACGACCTCGGACCACCAGGGGCCGAGAAAACCACCGTCTCATGGGGCTGGACACTCAGGGTGAGGGAAATATCCAATATATATCTGGTGATATCTCGGGTGTTATTACAGATAGCGCAATAAATCAAAGTGCATTGTCAGTAGGAGGCCGTGGCGCATGAATCTGTGCAGCGGGAACGACCTCGGACCACCAGGCGCCGAGAAGACCACAGTCTCATGGGTCCGGACACTCAGGGTCAGGGAAAAATCCCATATATATCTGGTGATATCTTGGGTGCTGTTAGAGATAGCGCAATAAACCAAAGTGAATTATCTGCAGGAGGCCCTGGCGCATGAATCTGTGCTGCGGGAACGACCTCGGTCCACCAGGGGCCGAGAAAACCACCGTCTCATGGGGCTGGACACTCAGGGTGAGGGAAATATCCAATATATATCTGGTGATATCTCGGGTGCTATTACAGATAGCGCAATAAATCAAAGTGCATTGTCAGTAGGAGGCCGTGGCGCATGAATCTGGGCAGCGGGAACGACCTCGGACCACCAGGGGCCTAGAAGACCACCGTCTCATGGGGCCGGCCACTCAGGGTCAGGGGAAAATCCAATATATATCTGGTGATATCTCGGGTGCTATTAGAGATAGCGCAATAAGCCAAAGGGAATTATCTGCAGGAGGCCCTGGCGCATGCATCTGTGCAGCGGGAACGACCTAGGACCACCAGGGGCCGAGAAAACCACCGTCTCATGGGGCCGGACACTCAGGGTAAGGGAAAAATCCAATATATATCTGGTGATATCTCGGGTGCTATTATAGATAGCGCAATAAACCAAAGTGAGTTATCTGTAGGAGGCCCTGGCGCATGAATCTGTGCAGCGGGAACTACCTCGGACCACCAGGGGCTGAGAAAACCACCGTCCCGAGGGGCCGGACACTTAGGGTCAGGGAAAAATCCCATATATATCTGGTGATATCTTGGGTGCTGTTAGAGATAGCGCAATAAACCAAAGTGAATTATCTGCAGGAAGCCCTGGCGCATGATTCTGTGCAGCGGGAACGACCTCGGACCACCAGGGGCCGAGAAAATCACCGTCTCATGGGGCCGGACTGTAAGGGTCCGGGAAAAACCCAATATATATCTGGTGATATCTAGGGTGCTATTAGAGATACCGCAATAAATCAAAGTGCATTGTCTGTAGGAGGCCCTGGCGAATGAATCTGTGCAGAGGGAACGACCTAGGACCACCAGGGGCCGAGAAAACCACCGTCTCATGGGGCCGGACACTCAGGGTAAGGGAAAAATCCAATATATATCTGGTGATATCTCGGTTCCTATTACAGATAGCGAAATAAATCAAAGTGCATTGTCTGTAGGAGGCCCGGGCGCATGAATCTGTGCAGCGGCAACGACCTCGGACCACCAGGGGCCGAGAAAACCACCGTCTCATGGGGCCGGACACTCAGGGTCAGGGAAAAATCCAATATATATCTGGTGATATCTCGGGTGCTATTAGAGATAGCGCAATAAACCAAAGTGAATTATCTGCAGGAGGCCCTGGCGCATGAATCTGTGCAACGGGAACGACCTCGGACCACCAGGGGCCGAGAAAACCACAGTCTAATGGGGCCGGACACTCAGGGTCAGGGCAAAATCCAATATATATCTGGTGATATTTCGGGTGCTATTACAGATAGCGCAATAAATCAAAGTGCGTTGTCTGTAGGAGGCTCTGGCGCATGAATCTGTGCAGCGGGAACGACCTCGGACCACTAGGGGCCGAGAAAACCACAGTCTCATGGGGCCGGACACTCAGGGTCAGGGGAAAATCCAATATATATCTGGTGATATCTCGGGTGCTATTACAGATAGCGCAATAAATCAAAGTGCGTTGTCTGTAGGAGGCCCTGGCGCATGAATCTGTGCAGCGGGAACGACCTCGGACCACCAGGGTCCGAGAAAACCACCGTCTCATGGGGCCGGACACTCAGGGTCAGGGGAAAATCCAATATATATCTGGTGATATCTCGGGTGCTATTACAGATAGCGCAATAAATCAAAGTGCGTTGTCTGTAGGAGGCCCTGGTGCATGAATCTGTGCAGCGGGAACGACCTCGGACCACCAGGGTCCGAGAAAACCACCGTCTCATGGGGCCGCACACTCAGGGTCAGTGAAAAATCCAATATATTTCTGGTGATATCTCGGGTGCTATTAGAGATAGAGCAATAAATCAAAGTGCATTGTCTGTAGGAGGCACTGGCGCATGAATCTGGGCAGCGGGAACGACCTCGGACCACCAGGGGCCGAGAAGACCACCGTCTCATGGGGCCGGCCACTCAGGATCAGGGGAAAATCCAATATATATCTGGTGATATCTCGGCTGCTATTAGAGATAGCGCAATAAGCCAAAGGGAATTATCTGCAGGAGGCCCTGGCGCAAGCATCTGTGCAGCGGGAACGACCTAGGACCACCAGGGGCCGAGAAAACCACCGTCTCATGGGGCCGGACACACAGGGTCAGGGGAAAATCCAAAATATATCTGGTGATATCTCGGGTGCTATTACAGATAGCGCAATAAATCAAAGTGCGTTGTCTGTAGGAGGCTCTGGCGCATGAATCTGTGCAGCGGGAACGACCTCGGACCACTAGGGGCCGAGAAAACCACAGTCTCATGGGGCCGGACACTCAGTGTCAGGGGAAAATCCAATATATATCTGGTGATATCTCGGGTGCTATTACAGATAGCGCAATAAATCAAAGTGCGTTGTCTGTAGGAGGCCCTGGCGCATGAATCTGTGCAGCGGGAACGACCTCGGACCACCAGGGTCCGAGAAAACCACCGTCTCATGGGGCCGGACACTCAGGGTCAGGGGAAAATCCAATATATATCTGGTGATATCTCGGGTGCTATTACAGATAGCGCAATAAATCAAAGTGCGTTGTCTGTAGGAGGCCCTGGCGCATGAATCTGTGCAGAGGGAACGACCTCGGACCACCAGGGGCCGAGAAAACCACCGTCTCATGGGGCCGGACACGCAGGGTCAGGGAAAAATCCAATATATATCTGGTGATATCTCGGGTGCTATTAGAGATAGCGCAATAAACCAAAGTGAATTATCTGCAGGAGGCCCTGGTGCATGCATCTGTGCAGCGGGAACGACCTCCGACCACCAGGGGCCGAGTAAACCACCGTCTCATGGGGCCGGACACTCAGGGTCAGGGGTAAATCCAATATATATGTGGTGATATCTCGGGTGCTATTACGGACAGCGCAATAAATCAAAGTGCATTGTCTGTAGGAGGCACTGGCGAATGAATCTGTGCAGCAGGAACGACCTCGGACCACCAGTGGCCGAGAAAATTACAGATATTCGGAATCCGTCACCCAAGGTCATGTAAAAATCCAGCATATATCTGGTGATATCTCGGGTGCTATTAGAGATAGCGCGATAAATCAAAGTGAATTATCTGCAGGAGGCCCTGGCGCATGAATGTGTGCAGCGGGAACGACCTCGGACCACCAGGGGCCGAGAAAACCACAGTCTCATGGGGCCGGCCACTCAGGTTCAGGGGAAAATCCAATATATATCTGGTGATATCTCGGGTGCTATTAGAGATAGCGCAATAAATCAAAGTGCGTTGTCTGTAGGAGGCCCTGGCGCATGAATCTGTGCAGCGGGAACGACCTCGGACCACTAGGGGCCGAGAAAACCACAGTCTCATGGGGCCGGACACTCAGGGTCAGGGGAAAATCCAATATATATCTGGTGATATCTCGGGCGCTATTAGAGATAGCGCAATAAACCAAAGTGAATTATCTGCAAGAGGCCCTGGCGCATGAATCTGTGCAGCGGGAACGACCTCGGTCCACCAGGGGCCGAGAAAACCACCGTCTCATGGGGCTGGACACTCAGGGTGAGGGAAATATCCAATATATATCTGGTGATATCTCGGGTGCTATTACAGATAGCGCAATAAATCAAAGTGCATTGTCAGTAGGAGGCCGTGGCGCATGAATCTGGGCAGCGGGAACGACCCTGGTCCACCATGGGCCGAGAAGACCACCGTCTCATGGGGCCGGCCACTCAGGGTCTGGGGAAAATCCAATATATATCTGGTGATATCTCGGGTGCTGTTAGAGATAGAGCAATAAGCCAAAGGGAATTATCTGCAGGAGGCCCTGGCGCAAGCATCTGTGCAGCGGGAACGACCTAGGACCACCAGGGGCCGAGAAAACCACCGTCTCATGGGGCCGGACACACAGGGTCAGGGGAAAATCCAAAATATATCTGGTGATATCTCGGGAGCTATTACAGACAGCGCAATAAATCAAAGTGCGTTGTCTGTAGGAGGCTCTGGCGCATGAATCTGTGCAGCGGGAACGACCTCGGACCACTAGGGGCCGAGAAAACCACAGTCTCATGGGGCCGGACACTCAGGGTCAGTGGAAAATCCAATATATATCTGGTGATATCTCGGGTGCTATTACAGATAGCGCAATAAATCAAAGTGCGTTGTCTGTAGGAGGCCCTGGCGCATGAATCTGTGCAGCGGGAACGACCTCGGACCACCAGGGTCCGAGAAAACCACCGTCTCATGGGGCCGGACACTCAGGGTCAGGGGTAAATCCAATATATATCTGGTGATATCTCGGGTGCTATTACAGATAGCGCAATAAATCAAAGTGCGTTGTCTGTAGGAGGCTCTGGCGCATGAATCTGTGCAGCGGGAACGACCTCGGACCACTAGGGGCCGAGAAAACCACAGTCTCATGGGGCCGGACACTCAGGGTCAGTGGAAAATCCAATATATATCTGGTGATATCTCGGGTGCTATTACTGATAGCGCAATAAATCAAAGTGCATTGTCTGTAGGAGGCCGTGGCGCATGAATCTGGGCAGCGGGAACGACCTCGGACCACCAGGGGCCGAGAAGACCACCGTCTCATTGGGCCGGCCACTCAGGGTCAGGGGAAAATCCAATATATATCTGGTGATGTCTCGGGTGCTATTAGAGATAGCGCAATAAGCCAAAGGGAATTATCTGCAGGAGGCCCTGGCGCATGAATCTGTGCAACGGGAGCGACCTCGGACCACCAGGGGCCGAGAAAACAACAGTCTCATGGGGCCGGACACTCAGGGTCAGGGGAAAATCCAATATATATCTGGTGATATCTCGGGTGCTATTACGGACAGCGCAATAAATCAAAGTGCATTGTCTGTAGGAGGCACTGGCGAATGAATCTGTGAAAGGGGAACGACCTCGGACCACCAGTGGCCGAGAAAATTACAGATATTCGGAATCCGTCACCCAAGGTCATGTAAAAATCCAGCATATATCTGGTGATATCTCGGGTGCTATTAGAGATAGCGCGATAAATCAAAGTGAATCATCTGCAGGAGGCCCTGGCGCATGAATGTGTGCAGCGGGAACGACCTCGGACCACCAGGGGCCGAGAAAACCGCAGACTCATGGGGCCGGACACTCAGGGTCAGGGAAAAATCCAATATATATCTGGTGATATCTCGGGTGCTATTAGAGATAGCGCAATTAACCAAAGTGAATTATCTGCAGGAGGCCCTGGCGCATGCATCTGTGCAGCGGGAACGACCTCGGACCACCAGGGGCCGAGAAAACCACCGCCTCATGGGGCCGGACACTCAGGGTCAGGGAAAAATCCAATATATATCTGGTGATATCTCGGGTGCTATTAGAGATAGCGCAATAAACCAAAGTGAATTATCTGCAGGAGGCCCTGGTGCATGCATCTGTGCAGCGGGAACGACCTCCGACCACCAGGGGCCGAGTAAACCACCGTCTCATGGGGCCGGACACTCAGGGTCAGGGAAAAATCTAATATATATCCGGTGATATCTCGGGTGCTATTACAGATAGCGCAATAAATCAAAGTGCATTGTCCGTAGGAGGCTCTGGCGCATGAATGTGTGCAGCGGGAACGACCTCGGACTACTAGGGGCGAAGAAAGCCACAGTCTCATGGGGCCGGACACTCAGGGTCAGGGGAAAATCCAATATATATCTCGTGATATCTCGGGTGCTATTACAGATAGCGCAATAAATCAAAGTGCGTTGTCTGTAGGAGGCCCTGGCGCATGAATCTGTGCAGCGGGAACGACCTCGGACCACTACGGGCCGAGAAAACCACAGTCTCATGGGGCCGGACACTCAGGGTCAGGGGAAAATCCAATATATATCTGGTGATATCTCGGGTGCTATTAGAGATAGCGCAATAAACCAAGTGAGTTATCTGCAGGATGCCCTGGCGCCTGAATCTGGGAAGCGGGAGCGTCCTCGGACCACCTGGGGCCGAGAAAACCACCGTCTCATGGGGCCGGACACCCAGAGTCAGGGGAAAATCCAATATATATCTGGTGATATCTCAGGTGCTATTAGAGATAGCGCAATAAACCAAAGTGAATTATCTGCAGGAGGCCCTCGCGCATGAATCTGTGCAGCGGGAATGACCTCGGTCCACCAGGGGCCGAGAAAACCACCGTCTCATGGGGCTGGACACTCAGGGTGAGGGAAATATCCAATATATATCTGGTGATATCTCGGGTGCTATTACAGATAGCGCAATAAATCAAAGTGCATTGTCTGTAGGAGGCCGTGGCGCATGAATCTGGGCAGCGGGAACGACCTCGGACCACCAGGGGCCGAGAAGACCACCGTCTCATGGGGCCGGCCACTCAGGGTCAGGGGAAAATCCAATATATATCTGGTGATATCTCGGGTGCTATTAGAGATAGCGCAATAAGCCAAAGGGAATTATCTGCAGGAGGCCCTGGCGCATGCATCTGTGCAGCGGGAACGACCTAGGACCACCAGGGGCCGAGAAAACCACCGTCTCATGGAGCCGGACACTCAGGGTCAGGGGAAAATCCAATATATATCTGGTGATATCTCGGGTGCTATTACAGATAGCGCAATAAATCAAAGTGCGTTGTCTGTAGGAGGCTCTGGCGCATGAATGTGTGCAGCGGGAACGACCTCGGACTACTAGGGGCCGAGAAAGCCACAGTCTCATGGGGCCGGACACTCAGGGTCAGGGGAAAATCCAATATATATCTGGTGATATCTCGGGTGCTATTACAGATAGCGCAATAAGCCAAAGGGAATTATCTGCAGGAGGCCCTGGCGCATGCATCTGTGCAGCGGGAGCGACCTAGGACCACCAGGGGCCGAGAAAACCACCGTCTCATGGGGCCGGACACTCAGGGTCAGGGGAAAATCCAATATATATCTGGTGATATCTCGGGTGCTATTACAGATAGCGCAATAAATCAAAGTGCATTGTCTGTAGGAGGCACTGGCGAATGAATCTGTGCAGCAGGAACGACCTCGGACCAACAGGGGCCGAGAAAATTACTGATATTCGGAATCCGTCACCCAAGGTCATGTAAAAATCCAGCATATATCTGGTGATATCTCGGGTGCTATTAGAGATAGCGCAATAAGCCAAAGGGAATTATCTGCAGGAGGCCCTGGCGCATGCATCTGTGCAGCGGGCACGACCAAGGACCACCAGGGGCCGAGAAAACCACCGTCTCATGTGGCCGGACACTCAGGGTCAGGGGAAAATCCAATATTTATCTTTTGATATCTCGGGTGCTATTACAGAGAGCGCAATAAATCATAGTGCGTTGTCTGTAGAAGGCCCTGGCGCATGAATCTGTGCAGCGGGAACGACCTCGAACCACTAGGGGACGAGAAAACCACAGTCTCATGGGGCCGGACACTCAGGGTCAGGGGAAAATCCAATATATATCTGGTGATATCTCGGGTGCTATTAGAGATAGCGCAATAAACCAAGTGAGTTATCTGCAGGAGGCCCTGGCGCCTGAATCTGGGAAGCGGGAGCGTCCTCGGACCACCTGGGGCCGAGAAAACCACCGTCTCATGGGGCCGGACACTCAGGGTCAGGGGAAAATCCAATATATATCTGGTGATATCTCGGGTGCTATTACAGATAGCGCAATAAATCAAAGTGCGTTGTCTGTAGGAGGCTCTGGCGCATGAATGTGTGCAGCGGGAACGACCTCGGACTACTAGGGGCCGAGAAAGCCACAGTCGCATGGGGCCGGACACTCAGGGTCAGGGGAAAATCCAATATATATCTGGTGATATCTCGGGTGCTATTACAGATAGCGCAATAAATCAAAGTGCGTTGTCTGTAGGAGGCCCTGGCGCATGAATCTGTGCAGCGGGAACGACCTCGGACCACCAGGGTCCGAGAAAACCACCGTCTCATGGGGCCGGACACTCAGGGTCAGGGGAAAATCCAATATATATCTGGTGATATCTCGGGTGCTATTACGGATAGCGCAATAAATCAAAGTGCATTGTCTGTAGGAGGCACTGGCGAATGAATCTGTGCAGCAGGAACGACCTCGGACCACCAGTGGCCGAGAAAATTACAGATATTCGGAATCAGTCACCCAAGGTCATGTAAAAATCCAGCATATATCTGGTGATATCTCGGGTGCTATTTGAGATAGCGCGATAAATCAAAGTGAATTATCTGCAGGAGGCCCTGGCGCATGAATCTGTGCAGCGGGAACGACCTCGGTCCACCAGGGGCCGAGAAAACCACCGTCTCATGGGGCTGGACACTCAGGGTGAGGGAAATATCCAATATATATCTGGTGATATCTCGGGTGCTATTACAGATAGCGCAATAAATCAAAGTGCATTGTCAGAAGGAAGCCGTGGCGCATGAATCTGGGCAGCGGGAACGACCTTGGACCACCAGGGGCCGAGAAGACCACCGTCTCATGGGGCCGGCCACTCAGGGTCTGGGGAAAATCCAATATATATCTGGTGATATCTCGGGTGCTATTAGAGATAGCGCAATAAATCAAAGTGCATTGTCTGTAGGAGGCCCTGGCGCATGATTCTGTGCAGCGGGAACGACGTCGGACCACCAGGGGCCGAGAAAATTACAGATTTTCGGTATCCGCCACCCAAAGTCATGTAAAAATCCAGCATATATATGGAGCTTTCTCGGGTGCTATTACAGATAGCGCAATAAATCAAAGTGCACTTTCTGTAGGAGGCCCTGGCGCATGAATCTGTGCAGCGGGAACGACCTCGGACCACCAGGGGCCGAGAAAACCACAGTCTCATGGGGCCGGACACTCAGGGTCAGGGGAAAATCCAATATATATCTGGTGATATCTCGGGTGCTATTAGAGATAGCGCAATAAACCAAGTGAGTTATCTGCAGGAGGCCCTGGCGCCTGAATCTGGGAAGCGGGAGCGTCCTCGGACCACCTGGGGCCGAGAAAACCACCGTCTCATGGGGCCGGACACCCAGAGTCAGGGGAAAATCCAATATATATCTGGTGATATCTCAGGTGCTATTAGAGATAGCGCAATAAACCAAAGTGAATTATCTGCAGGAGGCCCTCGCGCATGAATCTGTGCAGCGGGAATGACCTCGGTCCACCAGGGGCCGAGAAAACCACCGTCTCATGGGGCTGGACACTCAGGGTGAGGGAAATATCCAATATATATCTGGTGATATCTCGGGTGCTATTACAGATAGCGCAATAAATCAAAGTGCATTGTCTGTAGGAGGCCGTGGCGCATGAATCTGGGCAGCGGGAACGACCTCGGACCACCAGGGGCCGAGAAGACCACCGTCTCATGGGGCCGGCCACTCAGGGTCAGGGGAAAATCCAATATATATCTGGTGATATCTCGGGTGCTATTAGAGATAGCGCAATAAGCCAAAGGGAATTATCTGCCGGAGGCCCTGGCGCATGCATCTGTGCAGCGGGAACGACCTAGGACCACCAGGGGCCGAGAAAACCACCGTCGCATGGGGCCGGACACTCAGGGTCAGGGGAAAATCCAATATATATCTGGTGATATCTCGGGTGCTATTACAGATAGCGCAATAAATCAATGTGCGTTGTCTGTAGGAGGCTCTGGCGCATGAATGTGTGCAGCGGGAACGACCTCGGACTACTAGGGGCCGAGAAAGCCACAGTCTCATGGGGCCGGACACTCAGGGTCAGGGGAAAATCCAATATATATCTGGTGATATCTCGGGTGCTATTACAGATAGCGCAATAAATCAAAGTGCGTTGCCTGTAGGAGGCCCTGGCGCATGAATCTGTGCAGCGGGAACGACCTCGGACCACCAGGGTCCGAGAAAACCACCGTCTCATGGGGCCGGACACTCAGGGTCAGGGGAAAATCCAATATATATCTGGTGATATCTCGGGTGCTATTACAGATAGCGCAATAAATCAAGGTGCGTTGTCTGTAGGAGGCCCTGGCGCATGAATCTGTGCAGCGGGAACGACCTCGGACCGCTAGGGTCCGAGAGAACCACAGTCTCATGGGGCCGGACACTCAGGGTCAGGGGAAAATCCAATATGTATCTGGTGATATCTCGGGTGCTATTACGGATAGCGCAATAAATCAAAGTGCATTGTCTGTAGGAGGCACTGGCGAATGAATCTGTGCAGCAGGAACGACCTCGGACCACCAGTGGCCGAGAAAATTACAGATATTCGGAATCCGTCACCCAAGGTCATGTAAAAATCCAGCATATATCTGGTGATATCTCGGGTGCTATTAGAGATAGCGCGATAAATCAGAGTGAATTATCTGCAGGAGGCCCTGGCGCATGAATCTGTGCAGCGGGAACGACCTCGGTCCACCAGGGGCCGAGAAAACCACCGTCTCATGGGGCTGGACACTCAGGGTGAGGGAAATATCCAATATATATCTGGTGATATCTCGGGTGCTATTACAGATAGCGCAATAAATCAAAGTGCATTGTCAGAAGGAAGCCGTGGCGCATGAATCTGGGCAGCGGGAACGACCTTGGACCACCAGGGGCCGAGAAGACCACCGTCTCATGGGGCCGGCCACTCAGGGTCTGGGGAAAATCCAATATATATCTGGTGATATCTCGGGTGCTATTAGAGATAGCGCAATAAATCAAAGTGCATTGTCTGTAGGAGGCCCTGGCGCATGATTCTGTGCAGCGGGAACGACGTCGGGCCACCAGGGGCCGAGAAAATTAAAGATTTTCGGTATCCGCCACCCAAAGTCATGTAAAAATCCAGCATATATATGGAGCTTTCTCGGGTGCTATTACAGATAGCGCAATAAATCAAAGTGCACTGTCTGTAGGAGGCCCTGGCGCATGGATCTGTGCAGCGGGAACGACCTCGGACCACCAGGGGCCGAGAAAACCACAGTCTCATGAGGCCGGACACTCAGTGTCAGGGGAAAATCCAATATATATCTGGTGATATCTCGGGTGCTATTAGAGATAGCGCAATAAACCAAGTGAGTTATCTGCAGGAGGCCCTGGCGCCTGAATCTGGGAAGCGGGAGCGTCCTCGGACCACCTGGGGCCGAGAAAACCACCGTCTCATGGGGCCGGACACCCAGAGTCAGGGGAAAATCCAATATATATCTGGTGATATCTCAGGTGCTATTAGAGATAGCGCAATAAACCAAAGTGAATTATCTGCAGGAGGCCCTCGCGCATGAATCTGTGCAGCGGGAATGACCTCGGTCCACCAGGGGCCGAGAAAACCACCGTCTCATGGGGCTGGACACTCAGGGTGAGGGAAATATCCAATATATATCTGGTGATATCTCGGGTGCTATTACAGATAGCGCAATAAATCAAAGTGCATTGTCTGTAGGAGGCCGTGGCGCATGAATCTGGGCAGCGGGAACGACCTCGGACCACCAGGGGCCGAGAAGACCACCGTCTCATGGGGCCGGCCACTCAGGGTCAGGGGAAAATCCAATATATATCTGGTGATATCTCGGGTGCTATTAGAGATAGCGCAATAAGCCAAAGGGAATTATCTGCCGGAGGCCCTGGCGCATGCATCTGTGCAGCGGGAACGACCTAGGACCACCAGGGGCCGAGAAAACCACCGTCGCATGGGGCCGGACACTCAGGGTCAGGGGAAAATCCAATATATATCTGGTGATATCTCGGGTGCTATTACAGATAGCGCAATAAATCAAAGTGCGTTGTCTGTAGGAGGCCCTGGCGCATGAATCTGTGCAGCGGGAACGACCTCGGACCACCAGGGTCCGAGAAAACCACCGTCTCATGGGGCCGGACACTCAGGGTCAGGGGAAAATCCAATATATATCTGGTGATATCTCGGGTGCTATTACGGATAGCGCAATAAATCAAAGTGCATTGTCTGTAGGAGGCACTGGCGAATGAATCTGTGCAGCAGGAACGACCTCGGACCACCAGTGGCCGAGAAAATTACAGATATTCGGAATCAGTCACCCAAGGTCATGTAAAAATCCAGCATATATCTGGTGATATCTCGGGTGCTATTTGAGATAGCGCGATAAATCAAAGTGAATTATCTGCAGGAGGCCCTGGCGCATGAATCTGTGCAGCGGGAACGACCTCGGTCCACCAGGGGCCGAGAAAACCACCGTCTCATGGGGCTGGACACTCAGGGTGAGGGAAATATCCAATATATATCTGGTGATATCTCGGGTGCTATTACAGATAGCGCAATAAATCAAAGTGCATTGTCAGAAGGAAGCCGTGGCGCATGAATCTGGGCAGCGGGAACGACCTTGGACCACCAGGGGCCGAGAAGACCACCGTCTCATGGGGCCGGCCACTCAGGGTCTGGGGAAAATCCAATATATATCTGGTGATATCTCGGGTGCTATTAGAGATAGCGCAATAAATCAAAGTGCATTGTCTGTAGGAGGCCCTGGCGCATGATTCTGTGCAGCGGGAACGACGTCGGACCACCAGGGGCCGAGAAAATTACAGATTTTCGGTATCCGCCACCCAAAGTCATGTAAAAATCCAGCATATATATGGAGCTTTCTCGGGTGCTATTACAGATAGCGCAATAAATCAAAGTGCACTTTCTGTAGGAGGCCCTGGCGCATGAATCTGTGCAGCGGGAACGACCTCGGACCACCAGGGGCCGAGAAAACCACAGTCTCATGGGGCCGGACACTCAGGGTCAGGGGAAAATCCAATATATATCTGGTGATATCTCGGGTGCTATTAGAGATAGCGCAATAAACCAAGTGAGTTATCTGCAGGAGGCCCTGGCGCCTGAATCTGGGAAGCGGGAGCGTCCTCGGACCACCTGGGGCCGAGAAAACCACCGTCTCATGGGGCCGGACACCCAGAGTCAGGGGAAAATCCAATATATATCTGGTGATATCTCAGGTGCTATTAGAGATAGCGCAATAAACCAAAGTGAATTATCTGCAGGAGGCCCTCGCGCATGAATCTGTGCAGCGGGAATGACCTCGGTCCACCAGGGGCCGAGAAAACCACCGTCTCATGGGGCTGGACACTCAGGGTGAGGGAAATATCCAATATATATCTGGTGATATCTCGGGTGCTATTACAGATAGCGCAATAAATCAAAGTGCATTGTCTGTAGGAGGCCGTGGCGCATGAATCTGGGCAGCGGGAACGACCTCGGACCACCAGGGGCCGAGAAGACCACCGTCTCATGGGGCCGGCCACTCAGGGTCAGGGGAAAATCCAATATATATCTGGTGATATCTCGGGTGCTATTAGAGATAGCGCAATAAGCCAAAGGGAATTATCTGCCGGAGGCCCTGGCGCATGCATCTGTGCAGCGGGAACGACCTAGGACCACCAGGGGCCGAGAAAACCACCGTCGCATGGGGCCGGACACTCAGGGTCAGGGGAAAATCCAATATATATCTGGTGATATCTCGGGTGCTATTACAGATAGCGCAATAAATCAATGTGCGTTGTCTGTAGGAGGCTCTGGCGCATGAATGTGTGCAGCGGGAACGACCTCGGACTACTAGGGGCCGAGAAAGCCACAGTCTCATGGGGCCGGACACTCAGGGTCAGGGGAAAATCCAATATATATCTGGTGATATCTCGGGTGCTATTACAGATAGCGCAATAAATCAAAGTGCGTTGCCTGTAGGAGGCCCTGGCGCATGAATCTGTGCAGCGGGAACGACCTCGGACCACCAGGGTCCGAGAAAACCACCGTCTCATGGGGCCGGACACTCAGGGTCAGGGGAAAATCCAATATATATCTGGTGATATCTCGGGTGCTATTACAGATAGCGCAATAAATCAAGGTGCGTTGTCTGTAGGAGGCCCTGGCGCATGAATCTGTGCAGCGGGAACGACCTCGGACCGCTAGGGTCCGAGAGAACCACAGTCTCATGGGGCCGGACACTCAGGGTCAGGGGAAAATCCAATATGTATCTGGTGATATCTCGGGTGCTATTACGGATAGCGCAATAAATCAAAGTGCATTGTCTGTAGGAGGCACTGGCGAATGAATCTGTGCAGCAGGAACGACCTCGGACCACCAGTGGCCGAGAAAATTACAGATATTCGGAATCCGTCACCCAAGGTCATGTAAAAATCCAGCATATATCTGGTGATATCTCGGGTGCTATTAGAGATAGCGCGATAAATCAGAGTGAATTATCTGCAGGAGGCCCTGGCGCATGAATCTGTGCAGCGGGAACGACCTCGGTCCACCAGGGGCCGAGAAAACCACCGTCTCATGGGGCTGGACACTCAGGGTGAGGGAAATATCCAATATATATCTGGTGATATCTCGGGTGCTATTACAGATAGCGCAATAAATCAAAGTGCATTGTCAGAAGGAAGCCGTGGCGCATGAATCTGGGCAGCGGGAACGACCTTGGACCACCAGGGGCCGAGAAGACCACCGTCTCATGGGGCCGGCCACTCAGGGTCTGGGGAAAATCCAATATATATCTGGTGATATCTCGGGTGCTATTAGAGATAGCGCAATAAATCAAAGTGCATTGTCTGTAGGAGGCCCTGGCGCATGATTCTGTGCAGCGGGAACGACGTCGGGCCACCAGGGGCCGAGAAAATTAAAGATTTTCGGTATCCGCCACCCAAAGTCATGTAAAAATCCAGCATATATATGGAGCTTTCTCGGGTGCTATTACAGATAGCGCAATAAATCAAAGTGCACTGTCTGTAGGAGGCCCTGGCGCATGGATCTGTGCAGCGGGAACGACCTCGGACCACCAGGGGCCGAGAAAACCACAGTCTCATGAGGCCGGACACTCAGTGTCAGGGGAAAATCCAATATATATCTGGTGATATCTCGGGTGCTATTAGAGATAGCGCAATAAACCAAGTGAGTTATCTGCAGGAGGCCCTGGCGCCTGAATCTGGGAAGCGGGAGCGTCCTCGGACCACCTGGGGCCGAGAAAACCACCGTCTCATGGGGCCGGACACCCAGAGTCAGGGGAAAATCCAATATATATCTGGTGATATCTCAGGTGCTATTAGAGATAGCGCAATAAACCAAAGTGAATTATCTGCAGGAGGCCCTCGCGCATGAATCTGTGCAGCGGGAATGACCTCGGTCCACCAGGGGCCGAGAAAACCACCGTCTCATGGGGCTGGACACTCAGGGTGAGGGAAATATCCAATATATATCTGGTGATATCTCGGGTGCTATTACAGATAGCGCAATAAATCAAAGTGCATTGTCTGTAGGAGGCCGTGGCGCATGAATCTGGGCAGCGGGAACGACCTCGGACCACCAGGGGCCGAGAAGACCACCGTCTCATGGGGCCGGCCACTCAGGGTCAGGGGAAAATCCAATATATATCTGGTGATATCTCGGGTGCTATTAGAGATAGCGCAATAAGCCAAAGGGAATTATCTGCCGGAGGCCCTGGCGCATGCATCTGTGCAGCGGGAACGACCTAGGACCACCAGGGGCCGAGAAAACCACCGTCGCATGGGGCCGGACACTCAGGGTCAGGGGAAAATCCAATATATATCTGGTGATATCTCGGGTGCTATTACAGATAGCGCAATAAATCAATGTGCGTTGTCTGTAGGAGGCTCTGGCGCATGAATGTGTGCAGCGGGAACGACCTCGGACTACTAGGGGCCGAGAAAGCCACAGTCTCATGGGGCCGGACACTCAGGGTCAGGGGAAAATCCAATATATATCTGGTGATATCTCGGGTGCTATTACAGATAGCGCAATAAATCAAAGTGCGTTGCCTGTAGGAGGCCCTGGCGCATGAATCTGTGCAGCGGGAACGACCTCGGACCACCAGGGTCCGAGAAAACCACCGTCTCATGGGGCCGGACACTCAGGGTCAGGGGAAAATCCAATATATATCTGGTGATATCTCGGGTGCTATTACAGATAGCGCAATAAATCAAGGTGCGTTGTCTGTAGGAGGCCCTGGCGCATGAATCTGTGCAGCGGGAACGACCTCGGACCGCTAGGGTCCGAGAGAACCACAGTCTCATGGGGCCGGACACTCAGGGTCAGGGGAAAATCCAATATATATCTGGTGATATCTCGGGTGCTATTACGGATAGCGCAATAAATCAAAGTGCATTGTCTGTAGGAGGCACTGGCGAATGAATCTGTGCAGCAGGAACGACCTCGGACCACCAGTGGCCGAGAAAATTACAGATATTCGGAATCCGTCACCCAAGGTCATGTAAAAATCCAGCATATATCTGGTGATATCTCGGGTGCTATTAGAGATAGCGCGATAAATCAGAGTGAATTATCTGCAGGAGGCCCTGGCGCATGAATCTGTGCAGCGGGAACGACCTCGGTCCACCAGGGGCCGAGAAAACCACCGTCTCATGGGGCTGGACACTCAGGGTGAGGGAAATATCCAATATATATCTGGTGATATCTCGGGTGCTATTACAGATAGCGCAATAAATCAAAGTGCATTGTCAGAAGGAAGCCGTGGCGCATGAATCTGGGCAGCGGGAACGACCTTGGACCACCAGGGGCCGAGAAGACCACCGTCTCATGGGGCCGGCCACTCAGGGTCTGGGGAAAATCCAATATATATCTGGTGATATCTCGGGTGCTATTAGAGATAGCGCAATAAATCAAAGTGCATTGTCTGTAGGAGGCCCTGGCGCATGATTCTGTGCAGCGGGAACGACGTCGGGCCACCAGGGGCCGAGAAAATTACAGATTTTCGGTATCCGCCACCCAAAGTCATGTAAAAATCCAGCATATATATGGAGCTTTCTCGGGTGCTATTACAGATAGCGCAATAAATCAAAGTGCACTGTCTGTAGGAGGCCCTGGCGCATGGATCTGTGCAGCGGGAACGACCTCGGACCACCAGGGGCCGAGAAAACCACAGTCTCATGAGGCCGGACACTCAGTGTCAGGGGAAAATCCAATATATATCTGGTGATATCTCGGGTGCTATTAGAGATAGCGCAATAAACCAAGTGAGTTATCTGCAGGAGGCCCTGGCGCCTGAATCTGGGAAGCGGGAGCGTCCTCGGACCACCTGGGGCCGAGAAAACCACCGTCTCATGGGGCCGGACACCCAGAGTCAGGGGAAAATCCAATATATATCTGGTGATATCTCAGGTGCTATTAGAGATAGCGCAATAAACCAAAGTGAATTATCTGCAGGAGGCCCTCGCGCATGAATCTGTGCAGCGGGAATGACCTCGGTCCACCAGGGGCCGAGAAAACCACCGTCTCATGGGGCTGGACACTCAGGGTGAGGGAAATATCCAATATATGTCTGGTGATATCTCGGGTGCTATTACAGATAGCGCAATAAATCAAAGTGCATTGTCTGTAGGAGGCCCTGGCGCATGAGTCTGTGCAGCGGGAACGACCTCGGACCACCAGCGGCCGAGAAAACAACCGTCTCATGGGGCCGGACACTCAGGGTCGGGGAAAAATCCAATATATGTCTGGTGATATCTCGGGTGCTATTACAGATAGCGCAATAAATCAAAGTGCATTGTCTGTAGGAGGCCCTGGCGCATGAGTCTGGCCAGCGGGAACGACCTCGGACCACCAGCGGCCGAGAAAACAACCGTCTCATGGGGCCGGACACTCAGGGTCGGGGAAAAATCCAATATATATCTGGTGATATCTCGGGTGCTATTAGAGATAGCGCAATAAATCAAAATGCATTGTCTGTAGGAGGCCCTGGCGCATGAATCTGGCCAGCGGGAACGACCTCGGACCACCAGTGGCCGAGAAAATTACAGATATTCGAAATCCGTCACCCAAGGTCATGTAAAAATCCAGCATATATCTGGTGATATCTCGGGTGCTATTTTTGATAGCGCGATAAATCAAAGTGAATTATCTGCAGGAGGCCCTGGCGCATGAATGTGTGCAGCGGGAACGACCTCGGACCACCAGGGGCCGAGAAAACCGCAGTCTCATGGGGCCGGACACTCAGGGTCAGGGAAAAATCCAATATATATCTGGTGATATCTCGGGCGCTATTAGAGATAGCGCAATAAACCAAAGTGAATTATCTGCAGGAGGCCCTGGCGCATGAATCTGTGCAGCGGGAACGACATCGGTCCACCAGGGACCGAGAAAACCACCGTCTCATGGGGCTGGACACTCAGGGTGAGGGAAATATCCAATATATATCTGTTGATATCTCGGGTGCCATTACAGATAGCGCAATAAATCAAAGTGTATTGTCTGTAGGAGGCCGTGGCGCATGAATCTGGGCAGCGGGAACGACCTCGGACCACCAGGGGCCGAGAAGACCACCGTCTCATGGGGCCGGCCACTCAGGGTCTGGGGAAAATCCAATATATATCTGGTGATATCTCGGGTGCTATTAGAGATAGCGCAATAAATCAAAGTGCATTGTCTGTAGGAGGCCCTGGCGCATGATTCTGTGCAGCGGGAACGACGTCGGACCACCAGGGGCCGAGAAAATTACAGATTTTCGGTATCCGCCACCCAAAGTCATGTAAAAATCCAGCATATATATGGAGCTTTCTCGGGTGCTATTACAGATAGCGCAATAAATCAAAGTGCACTGTCTGTAGGAGGCCCTGGCGCATGAATCTGGGCAGCGGGAACGACCTCCGACCACCAGGGGCCGAGAAGACCACCGTCGCATGGGGCCGGACACTCAGGGTCAGGGGAAAATCCAATATATATCGGGTGATATCTCGGGTGCTATTACAGATAGCGCAATAAATCAAAGTGCATTGTCTGTAGGAGGCCCTGGCGCATGATTCTGTGCAGCGGGAACGACCTCGGACCACCAGCGGCCGAGAAAACAACCGTCTCATGGGGCCGGACACTCAGGGTCGGGGAAAAATCCAATATATATCTGGTGATATCTCGGGTGCTATTGCAGATAGCGCAATAAATCAAAGTGCATTGTCTGTAGGAGGCCCTGGCGCATGAGTCTGGCCAGCGGGAACGACCTCGGACCACCAGCGGCCGAGAAAACAACCGTCTCATGGGGCCGGACACTCAGGGTCGGGGAAAAATCCAATATATATCTGGTGATATCTCGGGTGCTATTAGAGATAGCGCAATAAATCAAAGTGCATTGTCTGTAGGAGGCCCTGTCGCATGATTCTGTGCAGCGGGAACGACGTCGGACCACCAGGGGCCGAGAAAATTACAGATTTTCGGTATCCGCCACCCAAAGTCATGTAAAAATCCAGCATATATATGGAGCTGTCTCGGGTACTATTACAGATAGCGCAATAAATCAAAGTGCACTGTCTGTAGGAGGCCCTGGCGCATGAATCTGGGCAGCGGGAACGACCTCGGACCACCAGGGGCCGAGAAAATCACCGTCTAACGGGGCCGGACACTCAGGCTCAGGGGAAAATCCAATATATATCTGGCGATATCTCGGGTGCTATTACAGATAGCGCAATAAATCAAAGTGCATGGTCTGTAGGAGACCCTGGCGCATGCATCTGGCCAGCGGGAACGACCTCGGACCACCAGGGGCCGAGAAAACCACAGTCTCATTGGTCCGGACACTCAGGGTCAGGGAAAAATCCAATATATATCTGGTGATATCTCGGGTGCTATTAGAGATAGCGCAATAAGCCAAAGGGAATTATCTGCCGGAGGCCCTGGCGCATGCATCTGTGCAGCGGGAACGACCTAGGACCACCAGGGGCCGAGAAAACCACCGTCTCATGGGGCCGGACACTCAGGGTCAGGGGAAAATCCAATATATATCTGGTGATATCTCGGGTGCTATTACAGATAGCGCAATAAATCAAAGTGCGTTGTCTGTAGGAGGCTCTGGCGCATGAATGTGTGCAGCGGGAACGACCTCGGACTACTAGGGGCCGAGAAAGCCACAGTCTCATGGGGCCGGACACTCAGGGTCAGGGGAAAATCCAATATATATCTGGTGATATCTCGGGTGCTATTACGGATAGCGCAATAAATCAAAGTGCATTGTCTGTAGGAGGCACTGGCGAATGAATCTGTGCAGCAGGAACGACCTCGGACCACCAGTGGCCGAGAAAATTACAGATATTCGGAATCCGTCACCCAAGGTCATGTAAAAATCCAGCATATATCTGGTGATATCTCGGGTGCTATTAGAGATAGCGCCATAAATCAAAGTGAATTATCTGCAGGAGGCCCTGGCGCATGAATCTGTGCAGCGGGAACGACCTCGGTCCACCAGGGGCCGAGAAAACCACCGTCTCATGGGGCTGGACACTCAGGGTGAGGGAAATATCCAATATATATCTGGTGATATCTCGGGTGCTATTACAGATAGCGCAATAAATCAAAGTGCATTGTCAGAAGGAAGCCGTGGCGCATGAATCTGGGCAGCGGGAACGACCTTGGACCACCAGGGGCCGAGAAGACCACCGTCTCATGGGGCCGGCCACTCAGGGTCTGGGGAAAATCCAATATATATCTGGTGATATCTCGGGTGCTATTAGAGATAGCGCAATAAATCAAAGTGCATTGTCTGTAGGAGGCCCTGGCGCATGATTCTGTGCAGCGGGAACGACGTCGGGCCACCAGGGGCCGAGAAAATTACAGATTTTCGGTATCCGCCACCCAAAGTCATGTAAAAATCCAGCATATATATGGAGCTTTCTCGGGTGCTATTACAGATAGCGCAATAAATCAAAGTGCACTGTCTGTAGGAGGCCCTGGCGCATGGATCTGTGCAGCGGGAACGACCTCGGACCACCAGGGGCCGAGAAAACCACAGTCTCATGGGGCCGGACACTCAGTGTCAGGGGAAAATCCAATATATATCTGGTGATATCTCGGGTGCTATTAGAGATAGCGCAATAAACCAAGTGAGTTATCTGCAGGAGGCCCTGGCGCCTGAATCTGGGAAGCGGGAGCGTCCTCGGACCACCTGGGGCCGAGAAAACCACCGTCTCATGGGGCCGGACACCCAGAGTCAGGGGAAAATACAATATATATCTGGTGATATCTCAGGTGCTATTAGAGATAGCGCAATAAACCAAAGTGAATTATCTGCAGGAGGCCCTCGCGCATGAATCTGTGCAGCGGGAATGACCTCGGTCCACCAGGGGCCGAGAAAACCACCGTCTCATGGGGCCGGACACTCAGGGTCAGGGGAAAATCCAATATATATCTGGTGATATCTCGGGTGCTATTACAGATAGCGCAATAAATCAAAGTGCGTTGTCTGTAGGAGGCCCTGGCGCATGAATCTGTGCAGCGGGAACGACCTCGGACCACCAGGGGCCGAGAAAATTACAGATTTTCGGTATCCGCCACCCAAAGTCATGTAAAAATCCAGCATATATATGGAGCTGTCCCGGGTACTATTACAGATAGCGCAATAAATCAAAGTGCACTGTCTGTAGGAGGCCCTGGCGCATGAATCTGGGCAGCGGGAACGACCTCGGACCACCAGGGGCCGAGAAAATTACAGATATTCGGAATCCGTCACCCAAGGTCATGTAAAAATCCAGCATATATCTGGTGATATCTCGGGTGCTATTAGAGATAGCGCGATAAATCAAAGTGAATTATCTGCAGGAGGCCCTGGCGCATGAATCTGTGCAGCGGGAACGACCTCGGTCCACCAGGGGCCGAGAAAACCACCGTCTCATGGGGCTGGACACTCAGGGTGTGGGAAATATCCAATATATATCTGGTGATATCTCGGGTGCTATTACAGATAGCGCAATAAATCAAAGTGCATTGTCAGAAGGAAGCCGTGGCGCATGAATCTGGGCAGCGGGAACGACCTTGGACCACCAGGGGCCGAGAAGACCACCGTCTCATGGGGCCGGCCACTCAGGGTCTGGGGAAAATCCAATATATATCTGGTGATATCTCGGGTGCTATTACAGATAGCGCAATAAATCAAAGTGCATTGTCTCTAGGAGGCCCTGGCGCATGATTCTGTGCAGCGGGAACGACGTCGGACCACCAGGGGCCGAGAAAATTACAGATTTTCGGTATCCGCCACCCAAAGTCATGTAAAAATCCAGCATATATATGGAGCTTTCTCGGGTGCTATTACAGATAGCGCAATAAATCAAAGTGCACTGTCTGTAGGAGGCCCTGGCGCATGAATCTGTGCAGCGGGAACGACGTCGGACCACCAGGGGCCGAGAAAATTACAGATTTTCGGTATCCGCCACCCAAAGTCATGTAAAAATCCAGCATATATATGGAGCTTTCTCGGGTGCTATTACAGATAGCGCAATAAATCAAAGTGCACTGTCTGTAGGAGGCCCTGGCGCATGAATCTGGGCAGCGGGAACGACCTCGGACCACCAGGGGCCGAGAAGACCACCGTCTCATGGGGCCGGACACTCAGGGTCAGGGGAAAATCCAATATATATCGGGTGATATCTCGGGTGCTATTACAGATAGCGCAATAAATCAAAGTGCATTGTCTGTAGGAGGCCCTGGCGCATGATTCTGTGCAGCGGGAACGACCTCGGACCACCAGCGGCCGAGAAAACAACCGTCTCATGGGGCCGGACACTCAGGGTCGGGGAAAAATCCAATATATGTCTGGTGATATCTCGGGTGCTATTACAGATAGCGCAATAAATCAAAATGCATTGTCTGTAGGAGGCCCTGGCGCATGAATCTGGCCAGCGGGAACGACCTCGGACCACCAGGGGCCGAGAAAATCACCGTCTAACGGGGCCGGACACTCAGGCTCAGGGGAAAATCCAATATATATCTGGCGATATCTCGGGTGCTATTAGAGATAGCGCGATAAATCAAAGTGAATTATCTGCAGGAGGCCCTGGCGCATGAATGTGTGCAGCGGGAACGACCTCGGACCACCAGGGGCCGAGAAAACCGCAGTCTCATGGGGCCGGACACTCAGGGTCAGGGAAAAATCCAATATATATCTGGTGATATCTCGGGCGCTATTAGAGATAGCGCAATAAACCAAAGTGAATTATCTGCAGGAGGCCCTAGCGCATGAATCTGTGCAGCGGGAACGACATCGGTCCACCAGGGGCCGAGAAAACCACCGTCTCATGGGGCTGGACACTCAGGGTGAGGGAAATATCCAATATATATCTGTTGATATCTCGGGTGCCATTACAGATAGCGCAATAAATCAAAGTGCATTGTCTGTAGGAGGCCGTGGCGCATGAATCTGGGCAGCGGGAACGACCACGGACCACCAGGGGCCGAGAAGACCACCGTCTCATGGGGCCGGCCACTCAGGGTCTGGGGAAAATCCAATATATATCTGGTGATATCTCGGGTGCTATTAGAGATAGCGCAATAAATCAAAGTGCATTGTCTGTAGGAGGCCCTGGCGCATGATTCTGTGCAGCGGGAACGACGTCGGACCACCAGGGGCCGAGAAAATTACAGATTTTCGGTATCCGCCACCCAAAGTCATGTAAAAATCCAGCATATATATGGAGCTTTCTCGGGTGCTATTACAGATAGCGCAATAAATCAAAGTGCACTGTCTGTAGGAGGCCCTGGCGCATGAATCTGGGCAGCGGGAACGACCTCCGACCACCAGGGGCCGAGAAGACCACCGTCTCATGGGGCCGGACACTCAGGGTCAGGGGAAAATCCAATATATATCGGGTGATATCTCGGGTGCTATTACAGATAGCGCAATAAATCAAAGTGCATTGTCTGTAGGAGGCCCTGGCGCATGATTCTGTGCAGCGGGAACGACCTCGGACCACCAGCGGCCGAGAAAACAACCGTCTCATGGCGCCGGACACTCAGGGTCGGGGAAAAATCCAATATATATCTGGTGATATCTCGGGTGCTATTGCAGATAGCGCAATAAATCAAAGTGCATTGTCTGTAGGAGGCCCTGGCGCATGAGTCTGGCCAGCGGGAACGACCTCGGACCACCAGCGGCCGAGAAAACAACCGTCTCATGGGGCCGGACACTCAGGGTCGGGGAAAAATCCAATATATATCTGGTGATATCTCGGGTGCTATTAGAGATAGCGCAATAAATCAAAGTGCATTGTCTGTAGGAGGCCCTGTCGCATGATTCTGTGCAGCGGGAACGACGTCGGACCACCAGGGGCCGAGAAAATTACAGATTTTCGGTATCCGCCACCCAAAGTCATGTAAAAATCCAGCATATATATGGAGCTGTCTCGGGTACTATTACAGATAGCGCAATAAATCAAAGTGCACTGTCTGTAGGAGGCCCTGGCGCATGAATCTGGGCAGCGGGAACGACCTCGGACCACCAGGGGCCGAGAAAATCACCGTCTAACGGGGCCGGACACTCAGGCTCAGGGGAAAATCCAATATATATCTGGCGATATCTCGGGTGCTATTACAGATAGCGCAATAAATCAAAGTGCATGGTCTGTAGGAGACCCTGGCGCATGCATCTGGCCAGCGGAAACGACCTCGGACCACCAGGGGCCGAGAAAACCACAGTCTCATTGGTCCGGACACTCAGGGTCAGGGAAAAATCCAATATATATCTGGTGATATCTCGGGTGCTATTACAGATAGCGCAATAAATCAAAGTGCGTTGTCTGTAGGAGGCCCTGGCGCATGAATCTGTGCAGCGGGAACGACCTCGGACCACTAGGGGCCGAGAAAACCACAGTCTCATGGTGCCGGACACTCAGGGTCAGGGGAAAATCCAATATATATCTGGTGATATCTCGGGTGCTATTACGGATAGCGCAATAAATCAAAGTGCATTGTCTGTAGGAGGCACTGGCGAATGAATCTGTGCAGCAGGAACGACCTCGGACCACCAGTGGCCGAGAAAATTACAGATATTCGGAATCCGTCACCCAAGGTCATGTAAAAATCCAGCATATATCTGGTGATATCTCGGGTGCTATTAGAGATAGCGCGGTAAATCAAAGTGAATTATCTGCAGGAGGCCCTGGCGCATGAATGTGTGCAGCGGGAACGACCTCGGACCACCAGGGGCCGAGAAAACCGCAGTCTCATGGGGCCGGACACTCAGGGTCAGGGAAAAATCCAATATATATCTGGTGATATCTCGGGCGCTATTAGAGATAGCGCAATAAACCAAAGTGAATTATCTGCAGGAGGCCCTGGCGCATGAATCTGTGCAGCGGGAACGACATCGGTCCACCAGGGGCCGAGAAAACCACCGTCTCATGGGGCTGGACACTCAGGGTGAGGGAAATATCCAATATATATCTGTTGATATCTCGGGTGCTATTACAGATAGCGCAATAAATCAAAGTGCATTGTCTGTAGGAGGCCGTGGCGCATGAATCTGGGCAGCGGGAACGACCTCGGACCACCAGGGGCCGAGAAGACCACCGTCTCATGGGGCCGGCCACTCAGGGTCTGGGGAAAATCCAATATATATCTGGTGATATCTCGGGTGCTATTAGAGATAGCGCAATAAATCAAAGTGCATTGTCTGTAGGAGGCCCTGGCGCATGATTCTGTGCAGCGGGAACGACGTCGGACCACCAGGGGCCGAGAAAATTACAGATTTTCGGTATCCGCCACCCAAAGTCATGTAAAAATCCAGCATATATATGGAGCTTTCTCGGGTGCTATTACAGATAGCGCAATAAATCAAAGTGCACTGTCTGTAGGAGGCCCTGGCGCATGAATCTGTGCAGCGGGAACGACGTCGGACCACCAGGGGCCGAGAAAATTACAGATTTTCGGTATCCGCCACCCAAAGTCATGTAAAAATCCAGCATATATATGGAGCTTTCTCGGGTGCTATTACAGATAGCGCAATAAATCAAAGTGCACTGTCTGTAGGAGGCCCTGGCGCATGAATCTGGGCAGCGGGAACGACCTCGGACCACCAGGGGCCGAGAAGACCACCGTCTCATGGGGCCGGACACTCAGGGTCAGGGGAAAATCCAATATATATCGGGTGATATCTCGGGTGCTATTACAGATAGCGCAATAAATCAAAGTGCATTGTCTGTAGGAGGCCCTGGCGCATGATTCTGTGCAGCGGGAACGACCTCGGACCACCAGCGGCCGAGAAAACAACCGTCTCATGGGGCCGGACACTCAGGGTCGGGGAAAAATCCAATATATGTCTGGTGATATCTCGGGTGCTATTACAGATAGCGCAATAAATCAAAATGCATTGTCTGTAGGAGGCCCTGGCGCATGAATCTGGCCAGCGGGAACGACCTCGGACCACCAGTGGCCGAGAAAATTACAGATATTCGGAATCCGTCACCCAAGGTCATGTAAAAATCCAGCATATATCTGGTGATATCTCGGGTGCTATTAGAGATAGCGCGATAAATCAAAGTGAATTATCTGCAGGAGGCCCTGGCGCATGAATGTGTGCAGCGGGAACGACCTCGGACCACCAGGGGCCGAGAAAACCGCAGTCTCATGGGGCCGGACACTCAGGGTCAGGGAAAAATCCAATATATATCTGGTGATATCTCGGGCGCTATTAGAGATAGCGCAATAAACCAAAGTGAATTATCTGCAGGAGGCCCTAGCGCATGAATCTGTGCAGCGGGAACGACATCGGTCCACCAGGGGCCGAGAAAACCACCGTCTCATGGGGCTGGACACTCAGGGTGAGGGAAATATCCAATATATATCTGTTGATATCTCGGGTGCCATTACAGATAGCGCAATAAATCAAAGTGCATTGTCTGTAGGAGGCCGTGGCGCATGAATCTGGGCAGCGGGAACGACCACGGACCACCAGGGGCCGAGAAGACCACCGTCTCATGGGGCCGGCCACTCAGGGTCTGGGGAAAATCCAATATATATCTGGTGATATCTCGGGTGCTATTAGAGATAGCGCAATAAATCAAAGTGCATTGTCTGTAGGAGGCCCTGGCGCATGATTCTGTGCAGCGGGAACGACGTCGGACCACCAGGGGCCGAGAAAATTACAGATTTTCGGTATCCGCCACCCAAAGTCATGTAAAAATCCAGCATATATATGGAGCTTTCTCGGGTGCTATTACAGATAGCGCAATAAATCAAAGTGCACTGTCTGTAGGAGGCCCTGGCGCATGAATCTGGGCAGCGGGAACGACCTCCGACCACCAGGGGCCGAGAAGACCACCGTCTCATGGGGCCGGACACTCAGGGTCAGGGGAAAATCCAATATATATCGGGTGATATCTCGGGTGCTATTACAGATAGCGCAATAAATCAAAGTGCATTGTCTGTAGGAGGCCCTGGCGCATGATTCTGTGCAGCGGGAACGACCTCGGACCACCAGCGGCCGAGAAAACAACCGTCTCATGGCGCCGGACACTCAGGGTCGGGGAAAAATCCAATATATATCTGGTGATATCTCGGGTGCTATTGCAGATAGCGCAATAAATCAAAGTGCATTGTCTGTAGGAGGCCCTGGCGCATGAGTCTGGCCAGCGGGAACGACCTCGGACCACCAGCGGCCGAGAAAACAACCGTCTCATGGGGCCGGACACTCAGGGTCGGGGAAAAATCCAATATATATCTGGTGATATCTCGGGTGCTATTAGAGATAGCGCAATAAATCAAAGTGCATTGTCTGTAGGAGGCCCTGTCGCATGATTCTGTGCAGCGGGAACGACGTCGGACCACCAGGGGCCGAGAAAATTACAGATTTTCGGTATCCGCCACCCAAAGTCATGTAAAAATCCAGCATATATATGGAGCTGTCTCGGGTACTATTACAGATAGCGCAATAAATCAAAGTGCACTGTCTGTAGGAGGCCCTGGCGCATGAATCTGGGCAGCGGGAACGACCTCGGACCACCAGGGGCCGAGAAAATCACCGTCTAACGGGGCCGGACACTCAGGCTCAGGGGAAAATCCAATATATATCTGGCGATATCTCGGGTGCTATTACAGATAGCGCAATAAATCAAAGTGCATGGTCTGTAGGAGACCCTGGCGCATGCATCTGGCCAGCGGAAACGACCTCGGACCACCAGGGGCCGAGAAAACCACAGTCTCATTGGTCCGGACACTCAGGGTCAGGGAAAAATCCAATATATATCTGGTGATATCTCGGGTGCTATTACAGATAGCGCAATAAATCAAAGTGCGTTGTCTGTAGGAGGCCCTGGCGCATGAATCTGTGCAGCGGGAACGACCTCGGACCACTAGGGGCCGAGAAAACCACAGTCTCATGGTGCCGGACACTCAGGGTCAGGGGAAAATCCAATATATATCTGGTGATATCTCGGGTGCTATTACGGATAGCGCAATAAATCAAAGTGCATTGTCTGTAGGAGGCACTGGCGAATGAATCTGTGCAGCAGGAACGACCTCGGACCACCAGTGGCCGAGAAAATTACAGATATTCGGAATCCGTCACCCAAGGTCATGTAAAAATCCAGCATATATCTGGTGATATCTCGGGTGCTATTAGAGATAGCGCGGTAAATCAAAGTGAATTATCTGCAGGAGGCCCTGGCGCATGAATGTGTGCAGCGGGAACGACCTCGGACCACCAGGGGCCGAGAAAACCGCAGTCTCATGGGGCCGGACACTCAGGGTCAGGGAAAAATCCAATATATATCTGGTGATATCTCGGGCGCTATTAGAGATAGCGCAATAAACCAAAGTGAATTATCTGCAGGAGGCCCTGGCGCATGAATCTGTGCAGCGGGAACGACATCGGTCCACCAGGGGCCGAGAAAACCACCGTCTCATGGGGCTGGACACTCAGGGTGAGGGAAATATCCAATATATATCTGTTGATATCTCGGGTGCTATTACAGATAGCGCAATAAATCAAAGTGCATTGTCTGTAGGAGGCCGTGGCGCATGAATCTGGGCAGCGGGAACGACCTCGGACCACCAGGGGCCGAGAAGACCACCGTCTCATGGGGCCGGCCACTCAGGGTCTGGGGAAAATCCAATATATATCTGGTGATATCTCGGGTGCTATTAGAGATAGCGCAATAAATCAAAGTGCATTGTCTGTAGGAGGCCCTGGCGCATGATTCTGTGCAGCGGGAACGACGTCGGACCACCAGGGGCCGAGAAAATTACAGATTTTCGGTATCCGCCACCCAAAGTCATGTAAAAATCCAGCATATATATGGAGCTTTCTCGGGTGCTATTACAGATAGCGCAATAAATCAAAGTGCACTGTCTGTAGGAGGCCCTGGCGCATGAATCTGTGCAGCGGGAACGACGTCGGACCACCAGGGGCCGAGAAAATTACAGATTTTCGGTATCCGCCACCCAAAGTCATGTAAAAATCCAGCATATATATGGAGCTTTCTCGGGTGCTATTACAGATAGCGCAATAAATCAAAGTGCACTGTCTGTAGGAGGCCCTGGCGCATGAATCTGGGCAGCGGGAACGACCTCGGACCACCAGGGGCCGAGAAGACCACCGTCTCATGGGGCCGGACACTCAGGGTCAGGGGAAAATCCAATATATATCGGGTGATATCTCGGGTGCTATTACAGATAGCGCAATAAATCAAAGTGCATTGTCTGTAGGAGGCCCTGGCGCATGATTCTGTGCAGCGGGAACGACCTCGGACCACCAGCGGCCGAGAAAACAACCGTCTCATGGGGCCGGACACTCAGGGTCGGGGAAAAATCCAATATATGTCTGGTGATATCTCGGGTGCTATTACAGATAGCGCAATAAATCAAAATGCATTGTCTGTAGGAGGCCCTGGCGCATGAATCTGGCCAGCGGGAACGACCTCGGACCACCAGTGGCCGAGAAAATTACAGATATTCGGAATCCGTCACCCAAGGTCATGTAAAAATCCAGCATATATCTGGTGATATCTCGGGTGCTATTAGAGATAGCGCGATAAATCAAAGTGAATTATCTGCAGGAGGCCCTGGCGCATGAATGTGTGCAGCGGGAACGACCTCGGACCACCAGGGGCCGAGAAAACCGCAGTCTCATGGGGCCGGACACTCAGGGTCAGGGAAAAATCCAATATATATCTGGTGATATCTCGGGCGCTATTAGAGATAGCGCAATAAACCAAAGTGAATTATCTGCAGGAGGCCCTAGCGCATGAATCTGTGCAGCGGGAACGACATCGGTCCACCAGGGGCCGAGAAAACCACCGTCTCATGGGGCTGGACACTCAGGGTGAGGGAAATATCCAATATATATCTGTTGATATCTCGGGTGCCATTACAGATAGCGCAATAAATCAAAGTGCATTGTCTGTAGGAGGCCGTGGCGCATGAATCTGGGCAGCGGGAACGACCACGGACCACCAGGGGCCGAGAAGACCACCGTCTCATGGGGCCGGCCACTCAGGGTCTGGGGAAAATCCAATATATATCTGGTGATATCTCGGGTGCTATTAGAGATAGCGCAATAAATCAAAGTGCATTGTCTGTAGGAGGCCCTGGCGCATGATTCTGTGCAGCGGGAACGACGTCGGACCACCAGGGGCCGAGAAAATTACAGATTTTCGGTATCCGCCACCCAAAGTCATGTAAAAATCCAGCATATATATGGAGCTTTCTCGGGTGCTATTACAGATAGCGCAATAAATCAAAGTGCACTGTCTGTAGGAGGCCCTGGCGCATGAATCTGGGCAGCGGGAACGACCTCCGACCACCAGGGGCCGAGAAGACCACCGTCTCATGGGGCCGGACACTCAGGGTCAGGGGAAAATCCAATATATATCGGGTGATATCTCGGGTGCTATTACAGATAGCGCAATAAATCAAAGTGCATTGTCTGTAGGAGGCCCTGGCGCATGATTCTGTGCAGCGGGAACGACCTCGGACCACCAGCGGCCGAGAAAACAACCGTCTCATGGCGCCGGACACTCAGGGTCGGGGAAAAATCCAATATATATCTGGTGATATCTCGGGTGCTATTGCAGATAGCGCAATAAATCAAAGTGCATTGTCTGTAGGAGGCCCTGGCGCATGAGTCTGGCCAGCGGGAACGACCTCGGACCACCAGCGGCCGAGAAAACAACCGTCTCATGGGGCCGGACACTCAGGGTCGGGGAAAAATCCAATATATATCTGGTGATATCTCGGGTGCTATTAGAGATAGCGCAATAAATCAAAGTGCATTGTCTGTAGGAGGCCCTGTCGCATGATTCTGTGCAGCGGGAACGACGTCGGACCACCAGGGGCCGAGAAAATTACAGATTTTCGGTATCCGCCACCCAAAGTCATGTAAAAATCCAGCATATATATGGAGCTGTCTCGGGTACTATTACAGATAGCGCAATAAATCAAAGTGCACTGTCTGTAGGAGGCCCTGGCGCATGAATCTGGGCAGCGGGAACGACCTCGGACCACCAGGGGCCGAGAAAATCACCGTCTAACGGGGCCGGACACTCAGGCTCAGGGGAAAATCCAATATATATCTGGCGATATCTCGGGTGCTATTACAGATAGCGCAATAAATCAAAGTGCATGGTCTGTAGGAGACCCTGGCGCATGCATCTGGCCAGCGGAAACGACCTCGGACCACCAGGGGCCGAGAAAACCACAGTCTCATTGGTCCGGACACTCAGGGTCAGGGAAAAATCCAATATATATCTGGTGATATCTCGGGTGCTATTACAGATAGCGCAATAAATCAAAGTGCGTTGTCTGTAGGAGGCCCTGGCGCATGAATCTGTGCAGCGGGAACGACCTCGGACCACTAGGGGCCGAGAAAACCACAGTCTCATGGTGCCGGACACTCAGGGTCAGGGGAAAATCCAATATATATCTGGTGATATCTCGGGTGCTATTACGGATAGCGCAATAAATCAAAGTGCATTGTCTGTAGGAGGCACTGGCGAATGAATCTGTGCAGCAGGAACGACCTCGGACCACCAGTGGCCGAGAAAATTACAGATATTCGGAATCCGTCACCCAAGGTCATGTAAAAATCCAGCATATATCTGGTGATATCTCGGGTGCTATTGGAGATAGCGCGGTAAATCAAAGTGAATTATCTGCAGGAGGCCCTGGCGCATGAATTTGTGCAGCGGGAACGACCTCGGACCACCAGGGGCCGAGAAAACCGCAGTCTCATGGGGCCGGACACTCAGGGTCAGGGAAAAATCCAATATATATCTGGTGATATCTCGGGCGCTATTAGAGATAGCGCAATAAACCAAAGTGAATTATCTGCAGGAGGCCCTGGCGCATGAATCTGTGCAGCGGGAACGACATCGGTCCACCAGGGGCCGAGAAAACCACCGTCTCATGGGGCTGGACACTCAGGGTGAGGGAAATATCCAATATATATCTGTTGATATCTCGGGTGCTATTACAGATAGCGCAATAAATCAAAGTGCATTGTCTGTAGGAGGCCGTGGCGCATGAATCTGGGCAGCGGGAACGACCTCGGACCACCAGGGGCCGAGAAGACCACCGTCTCATGGGGCCGGCCACTCAGGGTCTGGGGAAAATCCAATATATATCTGGTGATATCTCGGGTGCTATTAGAGATAGCGCAATAAATCAAAGTGCATTGTCTGTAGGAGGCCCTGGCGCATGATTCTGTGCAGCGGGAACGACGTCGGACCACCAGGGGCCGAGAAAATTACAGATTTTCGGTATCCGCCACCCAAAGTCATGTAAAAATCCAGCATATATATGGAGCTTTCTCGGGTGCTATTACAGATAGCGCAATAAATCAAAGTGCACTGTCTGTAGGAGGCCCTGGCGCATGAATCTGGGCAGCGGGAACGACCTCGGACCACCAGGGGCCGAGAAAATCACCGTCTAACGGGACCGGACACTCAGGCTCAGGGGAAAATCCAATATATATCTGGTGATATCTCGGGTGCTATTAGAGATAGCGCAATAAATCAAAGTGCATTGTCTGTAGGAGGCCCTGGCGCATGAGTCTGGCCAGCGGGAACGACCTCGGACCACCAGCGGCCGAGAAAACAACCGTCTCATGGGGCCGGACACTCAGGGTCGGGGAAAAATCCAATACATATCTGGTGATATCTCGGGTGCTATTAGAGATAGCGCAATAAATCAAAATGCATTGTCTGTAGGAGGCCCTGGCGCATGAATCTGGCCAGCGGGAACTACCTCGGGCCACCAGCGGCCAAGAAAACCACCGTCTCATGGGGCCGGACACTCAGGGTCGGGGAAAAATCCAATATATATCTGGTGATATCTCGGGTGCTATTAGAGATAGCGCAATAAATCAAAGTGCATTGTCTGTAGGACGCACTGGCGAATGAATCTGTGCAGCAGGAACGACCTCGGACCACCAGGGGCCGAGAAAATTACTGATATTCGGTATCCGTCACCCAAGGTCATGTAAAAATCCAGCATATATCTGGTGTTATCTCGGGTGCTATTAGAGATAGCGCAATAAGCCAAAGGGAATTATCTGCAGGAGGCCCTGGCGCATGCATCTGTGCAGCGGGAACGACCTAGGACCACCAGGGGCCGAGAAAACCACCGTCTCATGGGGCCGGACACTCAGGGTCAGGGGAAAATCCAATATATATCTGGTGATATCTCGGGTGCTATTACAGATAGCGCAATAAATCAAAGTGCGTTGTCTGTAGAAGGCCCTGGCGCAAGGATCTGTGCAGCGGGAACGACCTCGGACCACTAGGGGCCGAGAAAACCACAGTCTCATGGGGCCGGACACTCAGGGCCAGGGGAAAATCCAATATATATCTGGTGATATCTCGGGTGCTATTACAGATAGCGCAATAAATCAAAGTACGTTGTCTGTAGGAGGCCCTGGCGCATGAATCTGTGCAGCGGGAACGACCTCGGACCACCAGGGTCCGAGAAAACCACCGTCTCATGGGGCCGCACACTCAGGGTCAGTGAAAAATCCAATATATATCTGGTGATATCTCGGGTGCTATTACAGATAGCCCAATAAATCAAAGTGCGTTGTCTGTAGAAGGCCCTGGCGCATGGATCTGTGCAGCGGGAACGACCTCGGACCACTAGGGGCCGAGAAAACCACAGTCTCATGGGGCCGGACACTCAGGGCCAGGGGAAAATCCAATATATATCTGGTGATATCTCGGGTGCTATTACAGATAGCGCAATAAATCAAAGTACGTTGTCTGTAGGAGGCCCTGGCGCATGAATCTGTGCAGCGGGAACGACCTCGGACCACCAGGGGCCGAGAAAACCACAGTCTCATTGGGCCGGACACTCAGGGTCAGGGAAAATCCAATATATATCTGGCGACATATCGGGTGCTATTAGGGATAGCGCAATAAACCAAAGTGAATTATGTGCCGGAGGCCCTGGCGCATCAATCTGTGCAGCAGGAACGACCTCGGATCACCAGGGTCCGAGAAAACCACCGTCTCATGGGGCTGGACACTCATGGTCGGGGAAAAATCCAATATATATCCGGTGATATCTCGGGTGCTATTAGAGATAGCGCGATAAATCAAAGTGCATTGTCTGTAGGAGGCCCTGGCGCATGATTCTGTGCAGCGGGAACGACCTCGGACCACCAGCGGCCGAGAAAACAACCGTCTCATGGGGCCGGACACTCAGGGTCGGGGAAAAATCCAATATATGTCTGGTGATATCTCGGGTGCTATTACAGATAGCGCAATAAATCAAAATGCATTGTCTGTAGGAGGCCCTGGCGCATGAATCTGGCCAGCGGGAACGACCTCGGACCACCAGTGGCCGAGAAAATTACAGATATTCGGAATCCGTCACCCAAGGTCATGTAAAAATCCAGCATATATCTGGTGATATCTCGGGTGCTATTAGAGATAGCGCGATAAATCAAAGTGAATTATCTGCAGGAGGCCCTGGCGCATGAATGTGTGCAGCGGGAACGACCTCGGACCACCAGGGGCCGAGAAAACCGCAGTCTCATGGGGCCGGACACTCAGGGTCAGGGAAAAATCCAATATATATCTGGTGATATCTCGGGCGCTATTAGAGATAGCGCAATAAACCAAAGTGAATTATCTGCAGGAGGCCCTAGCGCATGAATCTGTGCAGCGGGAACGACATCGGTCCACCAGGGGCCGAGAAAACCACCGTCTCATGGGGCTGGACACTCAGGGTGAGGGAAATATCCAATATATATCTGTTGATATCTCGGGTGCCATTACAGATAGCGCAATAAATCAAAGTGCATTGTCTGTAGGAGGCCGTGGCGCATGAATCTGGGCAGCGGGAACGACCACGGACCACCAGGGGCCGAGAAGACCACCGTCTCATGGGGCCGGCCACTCAGGGTCTGGGGAAAATCCAATATATATCTGGTGATATCTCGGGTGCTATTAGAGATAGCGCAATAAATCAAAGTGCATTGTCTGTAGGAGGCCCTGGCGCATGATTCTGTGCAGCGGGAACGACGTCGGACCACCAGGGGCCGAGAAAATTACAGATTTTCGGTATCCGCCACCCAAAGTCATGTAAAAATCCAGCATATATATGGAGCTTTCTCGGGTGCTATTACAGATAGCGCAATAAATCAAAGTGCACTGTCTGTAGGAGGCCCTGGCGCATGAATCTGGGCAGCGGGAACGACCTCCGACCACCAGGGGCCGAGAAGACCACCGTCTCATGGGGCCGGACACTCAGGGTCAGGGGAAAATCCAATATATATCGGGTGATATCTCGGGTGCTATTACAGATAGCGCAATAAATCAAAGTGCATTGTCTGTAGGAGGCCCTGGCGCATGATTCTGTGCAGCGGGAACGACCTCGGACCACCAGCGGCCGAGAAAACAACCGTCTCATGGCGCCGGACACTCAGGGTCGGGGAAAAATCCAATATATATCTGGTGATATCTCGGGTGCTATTGCAGATAGCGCAATAAATCAAAGTGCATTGTCTGTAGGAGGCCCTGGCGCATGAGTCTGGCCAGCGGGAACGACCTCGGACCACCAGCGGCCGAGAAAACAACCGTCTCATGGGGCCGGACACTCAGGGTCGGGGAAAAATCCAATATATATCTGGTGATATCTCGGGTGCTATTAGAGATAGCGCAATAAATCAAAGTGCATTGTCTGTAGGAGGCCCTGTCGCATGATTCTGTGCAGCGGGAACGACGTCGGACCACCAGGGGCCGAGAAAATTACAGATTTTCGGTATCCGCCACCCAAAGTCATGTAAAAATCCAGCATATATATGGAGCTGTCTCGGGTACTATTACAGATAGCGCAATAAATCAAAGTGCACTGTCTGTAGGAGGCCCTGGCGCATGAATCTGGGCAGCGGGAACGACCTCGGACCACCAGGGGCCGAGAAAATCACCGTCTAACGGGGCCGGACACTCAGGCTCAGGGGAAAATCCAATATATATCTGGCGATATCTCGGGTGCTATTACAGATAGCGCAATAAATCAAAGTGCATGGTCTGTAGGAGACCCTGGCGCATGCATCTGGCCAGCGGAAACGACCTCGGACCACCAGGGGCCGAGAAAACCACAGTCTCATTGGTCCGGACACTCAGGGTCAGGGAAAAATCCAATATATATCTGGTGATATCTCGGGTGCTATTACAGATAGCGCAATAAATCAAAGTGCGTTGTCTGTAGGAGGCCCTGGCGCATGAATCTGTGCAGCGGGAACGACCTCGGACCACTAGGGGCCGAGAAAACCACAGTCTCATGGTGCCGGACACTCAGGGTCAGGGGAAAATCCAATATATATCTGGTGATATCTCGGGTGCTATTACGGATAGCGCAATAAATCAAAGTGCATTGTCTGTAGGAGGCACTGGCGAATGAATCTGTGCAGCAGGAACGACCTCGGACCACCAGTGGCCGAGAAAATTACAGATATTCGGAATCCGTCACCCAAGGTCATGTAAAAATCCAGCATATATCTGGTGATATCTCGGGTGCTATTAGAGATAGCGCGGTAAATCAAAGTGAATTATCTGCAGGAGGCCCTGGCGCATGAATGTGTGCAGCGGGAACGACCTCGGACCACCAGGGGCCGAGAAAACCGCAGTCTCATGGGGCCGGACACTCAGGGTCAGGGAAAAATCCAATATATATCTGGTGATATCTCGGGCGCTATTAGAGATAGCGCAATAAACCAAAGTGAATTATCTGCAGGAGGCCCTGGCGCATGAATCTGTGCAGCGGGAACGACATCGGTCCACCAGGGGCCGAGAAAACCACCGTCTCATGGGGCTGGACACTCAGGGTGAGGGAAATATCCAATATATATCTGTTGATATCTCGGGTGCTATTACAGATAGCGCAATAAATCAAAGTGCATTGTCTGTAGGAGGCCGTGGCGCATGAATCTGGGCAGCGGGAACGACCTCGGACCACCAGGGGCCGAGAAGACCACCGTCTCATGGGGCCGGCCACTCAGGGTCTGGGGAAAATCCAATATATATCTGGTGATATCTCGGGTGCTATTACAGATAGCGCAATAAATCAAAGTACGTTGTCTGTAGGAGGCCCTGGCGCATGAATCTGTGCAGCGGGAACGACCTCGGACCACCAGGGTCCGAGAAAACCACCGTCTCATGGGGCCGCACACTCAGGGTCAGTGAAAAATCCAATATATATCTGGTGATATCTCGGGTGCTATTACAGATAGCCCAATAAATCAAAGTGCGTTGTCTGTAGAAGGCCCTGGCGCATGGATCTGTGCAGCGGGAACGACCTCGGACCACTAGGGGCCGAGAAAACCACAGTCTCATGGGGCCGGACACTCAGGGCCAGGGGAAAATCCAATATATATCTGGTGATATCTCGGGTGCTATTACGGATAGCGCAATAAATCAAAGTGCATTGTCTGTAGGAGGCACTGGCGAATGAATCTGTGCAGCAGGAACGACCTCGGACCACCAGTGGCCGAGAAAATTACAGATATTCGGAATCCGTCACCCAAGGTCATGTAAAAATCCAGCATATATCTGGTGATATCTCGGGTGCTATTAGAGATAGCGCGGTAAATCAAAGTGAATTATCTGCAGGAGGCCCTGGCGCATGAATGTGTGCAGCGGGAACGACCTCGGACCACCAGGGGCCGAGAAAACCGCAGTCTCATGGGGCCGGACACTCAGGGTCAGGGAAAAATCCAATATATATCTGGTGATATCTCGGGCGCTATTAGAGATAGCGCAATAAACCAAAGTGAATTATCTGCAGGAGGCCCTGGCGCATGAATCTGTGCAGCGGGAACGACATCGGTCCACCAGGGGCCGAGAAAACCACCGTCTCATGGGGCTGGACACTCAGGGTGAGGGAAATATCCAATATATATCTGTTGATATCTCGGGTGCTATTACAGATAGCGCAATAAATCAAAGTGCATTGTCTGTAGGAGGCCGTGGCGCATGAATCTGGGCAGCGGGAACGACCTCGGACCACCAGGGGCCGAGAAGACCACCGTCTCATGGGGCCGGCCACTCAGGGTCTGGGGAAAATCCAATATATATCTGGTGATATCTCGGGTGCTATTACAGATAGCGCAATAAATCAAAGTACGTTGTCTGTAGGAGGCCCTGGCGCATGAATCTGTGCAGCGGGAACGACCTCGGACCACCAGGGTCCGAGAAAACCACCGTCTCATGGGGCCGCACACTCAGGGTCAGTGAAAAATCCAATATATATCTGGTGATATCTCGGGTGCTATTACAGATAGCCCAATAAATCAAAGTGCGTTGTCTGTAGAAGGCCCTGGCGCATGGATCTGTGCAGCGGGAACGACCTCGGACCACTAGGGGCCGAGAAAACCACAGTCTCATGGGGCCGGACACTCAGGGCCAGGGGAAAATCCAATATATATCTGGTGATATCTCGGGTGCTATTACAGATAGCGCAATAAATCAAAGTACGTTGTCTGTAGGAGGCCCTGGCGCATGAATCTGTGCAGCGGGAACGACCTCGGACCACCAGGGGCCGAGAAAACCACAGTCTCATTGGGCCGGACACTCAGGGTCAGGGAAAATCCAATATATATCTGGCGACATATCGGGTGCTATTAGGGATAGCGCAATAAACCAAAGTGAATTATGTGCCGGAGGCCCTGGCGCATCAATCTGTGCAGCAGGAACGACCTCGGATCACCAGGGTCCGAGAAAACCACCGTCTCATGGGGCTGGACACTCATGGTCGGGGAAAAATCCAATATATATCCGGTGATATCTCGGGTGCTATTAGAGATAGCGCGATAAATCAAAGTGCATTGCCTGCAGGAAGCCCTGGCTCATGATTCTGTGCAGCGGGAACGACCTCGGACCACCAGGGGCCGAGAAAATCACCTTCTCCTGGAGCCGGACTGCCAGGGTCAGGGAAAAATCCAATATATATCTGGTGATATCTCGGGTGCTATTACAGATAGCGCAATAAATCAAAGTACGTTGTCTGTAGGAGGCCCTGGCGCATGAATCTGTGCAGCGGGAACGACCTCGGACCACCAGGGGCCGAGAAAACCACAGTCTCATTGGGCCGGACACTCAGGGTCTGGGAAAATCCAATATATATCTGGCGACATATCGGGTGCTATTAGGGATAGCGCAATAAACCAAAGTGAATTATGTGCCGGAGGCCCTGGCGCATCAATCTGTGCAGCAGGAACGACCTCGGATCACCAGGGTCCGAGAAAACCACCGTCTCATGGGGCTGGACACTCATGGTCGGGGAAAAATCCAATATATATCTGGTGGTATCTCGGGTGCTATTACAGATAGCGTAATAAATAAATGTGCATTGTCTGTAGGAGGCCCTGGCGCATGAATCTGTGCAGCGGGAACGACCTCGGACCACCAGGGGCCGAGAAAACCACAGTCTCATGGGGCCGGACACTCAGGGTTAGGGGAAAATCCAACATATATCTGGTGATATCTCGGGTTATATTACAGATAGCACAATAAATCAAAGTGCATTGTCTGTATTAGGACCCGGCGCATGAATCTGTGCAGCGGGAACGACCTCGGATCACCAGGGGCCGAGAAAACCACAGTCTCATGGGGCCGGACACTCAGAGTCAGGGGAAAATCCAATATATATCTGGTGATATCTCGGGTGCTATTAGAGATAGCGCAATAAACCAAAGTGTATTATCTGCAGGAGGCCCTGGCGCATGAATCTGTGCAACGGGAACGACCTCGGACCACCAGGGGCCGAGAAAACCACCTTCTCATGGGGCCCGACACTCAGGGTCAGTGAAAAATCCAATATATATCTGGTTATATCTCGAGTGCTATTACAGATAGCGCAATAAATCAGAGTGCATTGTCTGTAGGAGGCCCTGGCGCATGAATCTGTGTAGCGGGAACGACCTCGGACCACCAGAGGCCGAGAAAACCACAGTCTCATGGGTCCGGACGCTCAGGGTCAGGGGAAAATCCAACATATATCTGGTGATATCTCGGGTGCTATTACAGATAGCGCAATAAATCAAAGTGAATTGTCTGTAGGACGCCCTGGCGCATGAATCTGTGCAGCCGGAACGACCTCGGACCACCAGGGGCCGAGAAAATTACAGATATTCGGAATCCGTCACCCAAGGTCATGTAAAAATCCAGCAAATATCTGGTGATATCTCGGGTGCTATTAGAGACAGCGCAATAAACCAAAGTGCATTGTCTGTAGGAGGCCCAGGCGAATGAATCAGTGCAGCGGAAACGACCTCGGACCACCAGGGGCCGAGAAAATTACAGATATTCGGAATCCGTCACCCAAGGTCATGTAAAAATCCAGCATATATCTGGTGATATCTCGGGTGCTATTACAGATAGCCTAATAACCCAAAGTGCATTGTCTGTAGGAGGCCCTGGAGCATGAATCTGTGCAGAGGGAACGACCTCGGACCACTAGGGGCCGAGAAAACCACAGTCTCATGGGGTCGGACACTCAGGGTCAGGGAAGAATCCAATATATACCTGGTGATATCTCGGGTGCTATTAGAGATAGCGCAATAAACCAAAGTGAATAATCTGCAGGAGACCCTGGCGCATGAATCTGTGCAGCGGGAACGACCTCGGACCACCAGGGGCCGAGACAACAACCGTCTCATGGGGCCGGACACTCAGGGTCAGGGAAAAATCCAATATATTTCTGGTGATATCTCGGGTTATATTACAAATAGAACAATAAATCAAAGTGCATTGTCTGTAGGAGGCCCTGGCGCATGAATCTGTGCAGCGGGAACGACCTCGGACCACCAGGGGCCGAGAAAACCACCGTCTCATGGGGCCGGGCACTAAGGGTCAGGGAAAAATCTATCATATATCTGGTGATATCTCGGGTGCTATTACAGATAGCCCAAGAAATCAAAGTGCATTGTCTGTATTAGGCCCCGGCGCATGAATCTGTGTAGCGGGAACGACCTCGGACCACCAGGGGCCGAGAAAACCACCGTCTCATGGGGCCGGACACTCAGGGTCAGGGAAAAATCCAATATATATCTGGTGATATCTCGGGTGCTATTACAGATAGCGCAATAAATCAGAGTGCATTGTCTGTAGGAGGCCCTGGCGCATGAATCTGTGTAGCGAGAACGACCTCGGACCACCAGAGGCCGAGAAAACCACAGTCTCATGGGTCCGGACGCTCAGGGTCAGGGGAAAATCCAACATATATCTGGTGATATCTCGGGTGCTATTACAGATAGCGCAATAAATCAAAGTGAATTGTCTGTAGGACGCCCTGGCGCATGAATCTGTGCAGCCGGAACGACCTCGGACCACCAGGGGCCGAGAAAACCACCGTCTCATGGGGCCGGACACTCAGGGTCAGGGAAGAATCCAATATATATCGGGTGATATCTCGGGTGCTATTACAGATAGCGCAATAAATCAACGTGCATTGTCTGTAGGAGGCCCTGGAGCATGAATCTGTGCAGCGGGAACGACCTCGGACCACCAGGGGCCGAGAAAACCACAGTCTCATGGGGCCGGACACTCAGGGTCAGGGCAAAATCCAATATATATCTGGTGATATCTCGGATGCTATTACAGATAGCGCAATAAACCAAAGTGCTTTGTCTGTAGGAGGCTCTTGCGAATGAATCTGTACCGCAGGAACGACCTCGGACCACCAGTGGCCGAGAAAATTACAGATATTCGGAATCAGTCACCCAAGGTCATGTAAAAATCCAGCAAATATCTGGTGATATCTCGGGTGCTATTAGAGATAGCGCAATAAACCAAAGTGCATTGTCTGTAGGAGGCCCAGGCGAATGAATCTGTGCAGCGGAAACGACCTCGGACCACCAGTGGCCGAGAAAATTACAGATATTCGGAATCCGTCACCCAAGGTCATGTAAAAATCCAGCAAATATCTGGTGATATCTCGGGTGCTATTAGAGATAGCGCAATAAACCAAAGTGCATTGTCTGTAGGAGGTCCTGGCGCATGAATCCGGGCAGCGAGAACGACCTCGGACCACCAGGGGCCGAGAAAAACACCGACTCACGGGGCCGGACACTCAGGGTCAGGGGAAAATCCAATATATATCTGGTGATATCTCGGGTGCTATTACAGATAGCGCAATAAATCAAAGTGCATTGTCTGTAGGAGGCCCTGGCGCATGAATCTGTGCAGCGGGAACGACCTCGGACCACCAGGGGCCGAGAAAACCACCGTCTCATGGGGCCGGACACTCAGGGTCAGGGAAAAATCTATCATATATCTGGTGATATCTCGGGTGCTATTAGAGATAGCGCAATAAACCAAAGTGAATTATCTGCAGGAGGCCCTGGCGCATGAATCTGTGAAGCGGGAACGACCTCGGATTACCAGGGTCCGAGATAACCACCGTCTCATGGGGCCGGACACCCAGGGTCGGGGAAAAATCCAATATATATCTGGTGATATCTCGGGTGCTATTACAGATAGCGCAATAAATCAGAGTGCATTGTCTGTAGGAGGCCCTGGCGCATGAATCTGTGTAGCGGGAACGACCTCGGACCACCAGAGGCCGAGAAAACCACAGTCTCATGGGGCCGGACGCTCAGGGTCAGGGGAAAATCCAATATATATCTGGTGATATCTCGGGTGCTATTAGAGATAGCGCAATAAACCAAAGTGAATTATCTGCAGGAGGCCCTGGCGCATGAATCTGTGCAACGGGAACGACCTCGGACCACCAGGGGCCGAGAAAACCGCAGCCTCATGGGGCCGGACACTCAGGGTCAGGGGAAAATCCAACATATATCTGGTGATATCTCGGGTGCTATTACAGATAGCGCAATAAATCAAAGTGAATTGTCTGTAGGAGGCCCTGGCGCATGAATCTGTGCAGCCGGAACGACCTCGAACCACCAGGGGCCGCGAAAACCACCGTCTCATGGGGCCGGACACTCAGGGTCAGTGAAAGATCCAATATATATCTGGTGGTATCTCGGGTGCTATTACAGATAGCGTAATAAATAAATGTGCATTGTCTGTAGGAGGCCCTGGCGCATGAATCTGTGCAGAGGGAACGACCTCGGACGACCAGGGGCCGAGAAAACCACCGTCTCATGGGGCCGGACACTCAGGGTCAGGGAAGAATCCATTATATATCTGGTGATATCTCGGGTGCTATTACAGATAGCCCAAGAAATGAAAGTGCATTGTCTGTATTTGGACCCGGCGCATGAATCTGTGCAGCGGGAACGACCTCGGATCACCAGGGGCCGAGAAAACCACCGTCTCATGGGGCCGGACAATCAGGGTCAGTGAAAAATCCAATATATATCTGGTGATATCTCGGGTTATATTACAGATAGCGCAATAAATCAAAGTGCATTGTCTGTAGGAGACCCTGGCGCATGAATATGTGCAGCGGGAACGACCTCGGACCACCAGGGGCCGAGACAACAACCGTCTAATGGGGCCGGACACTCAGGGTCAGGGAAAAATCCAATATATTTCTGGTGATATCTCGGGTTATATTACAGATAGAACAATAAATCAATGTGCATTGTCTGTAGGAGGCCCTGGCGCATGAATCTGTGCAGCGGGAACGACCTCGGACCACCAGGGGCCGAGAAAACCACCGTCTCATGGGGCCGGACACTCAGGGTCAGGGAAAAATCCAATATATATCTGGTGATATCTCGGGTGCTATTACAGATACCCGAAGAAATCAAAGTGCATTGTCTGTAGGAGGCTCAGGCGAATGAATCTGTGCAGCGGGAACGACCTCGGACCACCAGGGGCCGAGAAAACCACAGCCTCATGGGGCCGGACACTCAGGGTCAGGGGAAAATCCAATATATACCTGGTGATATCTCGGGTGCTATTACAGATAGCGCAATAAACCAAAGTGCATTGACTGTAGGAGGCTCTTGCGAATGAATCTGTACCGCAGGAACGACCTCGGACCACCAGTGGCCGAGAAAATTACAGATATTCGGAATCCGTCACCCAAGGTCATGTAAAAAACCAGCAAATATCTGGTGATATCTCGGGTGCTATTAGAGATAGCGCAATAAACCAAAGTGCATTGTCTGTAGGAGGCCCTGGCGCATGAATCTGGGCAGCGGGAACTACCTCGGACCACCAGGGACCGAGAAAATCACCGTCTCATGGAGCCGGACACTCAGGGTGAGGGAAAAATCCAATATATATCTGGTGATATCTCGGGTGCTATTACAGATAGCCCAAGAAATCAAAGTGCATTGTCTGTATTAGGCCCCGGTGCATGAATCTGTGCAGCGGGAACGACCTCGGACCACCAGGGGCCGAGAAAACCACCGTCTCATGGGGCCGGACACTCATGGTCAGGGAAAAATCCAATATATATCTGGTGATATCTCGGGTGCTATTACAGATAGCGCAATAAATCAAAGTGCATTGTCTGCAGGAGGCCCTAGCGCATGAATCTGTGCAGCGGGAACGACCTCGGACCACCAGGGGCCGAGAAAACCACAGTCTCATGGGGCCGGACACTCATGGTCAGGGGAAAATCCAATATATATCTGGTGATATCTCGGGTGCTATTAGAGATAGCGCAATAAATCAAAGTGAATTATCTGCAGGACGCCCTGGCGCATGAATCTGTGCAGCGGGAACGACCTCGGACCACCAGGGGCCGAGACAACAACCGTCTCATGGGGCCGGACACTCAGGGTCAGGGAAAAATCCAAAATATTTCTGGTGATATCTCGGGTTATATTACAGATAGAACAATAAATCAGAGTGCATTGTCTGTAGGAGGCCCTGGCGCATGAATCTGTGCAGCGGGAACGACCTGGGACCACCAGGGGCCGAGAAAACCACCGACACATGGGGCCGGACACTCAGGGTCAGGGAAATATCCAATATATATCGGGTGATATCTCGGGTGCTAGTAGAGATAGCGCAATAAACCAAAGTGAATTATCTGCAGGAGGCCCTGGCGCATGAATCTGTGCTTCGGGAACGACCTCGAACCACCAGGGGCCGAGAAAACCACCGTCTCATGGGGCCGGACAGTCAGGGACAGGGAAAAATCCAATATATTTCTGGTGTTATCTCGGGTGCTATTACAGATAGCCCAAGAAATCAAAGTGCATTGTCTGTATTTGGACCCGGCGCATGAATCTGTGCAGCGGGAACGACCTCGGATCACCAGGGGCCGAGAAAACCACCGTCTCATGGGGCCGGACACTCAGGGTCAGTGAAAAATCCAATATATATCTGGTGATATCTCGGGTGCTATTACAGATAGCGCAATAAATCAAAGTGCATTGTCTGTAGGAGACCCTGGCGCATGAATCTGTGCAGCGGGAACGACCTCGGACCACCAGGGGCCGAGACAACAACCGTCTAATGGGGCCGGACACTCAGGGTCAGGGAAAAATCCAATATATTTCTCGTGATATCTCGGGTTATATTACAGATAGAACAATAAATCAAAGTGCATTGTCTGTAGGAGGCCCTGGCGCATGAGTCTGTGCAGCGGGAACGACCTCGGACCACCAGGGGCCGAGAAAACCACCGTCTCATGGGGCCGGACACTCAGGGACAGGGAAAAATCCAATATATATCTGGTGATATCTCGGGTGCTATTACAGATAGCCGAAGAAATCAAAGTGCATTGTCTGTATTAGGCCCCGGCGCATGAATCTGTGCAGCGGGAACGACCTCGGACCACCAGGGGCCGAGAAAACCACCGTCTCATGGGGCCGGACACTCAGGGTCAGGGAAGAATCCAATATATATCTGGTGATATCTCGGGTGCTATTACAGATAGCGCAATAAATCAAAGTGCATTGTCTGTAGGAGGCTCAGGCGAATGAATCTGTGCAGCGGGAACGACCTCGGACCACCAGGGGCCGAGAAAACCACAGTCTCATGGGGCCGGACACTCAGGGTCAGGGGAAAATCCAATATATATCTGGTGATATCTCGGGTGCTATTACAGATAGCGCAATAAACCAAAGTGCATTGACTGTAGGAGGCTCTTGCGAATGAATCTGTACCGCAGGAACGACCTCGGACCACCAGTGGCCGAGAAAATTACAGATATTCGGAATCCGTCACCCAAGGTCATGTAAAAATCCAGCAAATATCTGGTGATATCTCGGGTGCTATTAGAGATAGCATAATAAACCAAAGTGCATTGTCTGTAGGAGGCCCTGGCGCATGAATCTGGGCAGCGGGAACTACCTCGGACCACCAGGGACCGAGAAAATCACCGTCTCATGGAGCCGGACACTCAGGGTGAGGGAAAAATCCAATATATATCTGGTGATATCTCGGGTGCTATTACAGATAGCCCAAGAAATCAAAGTGCATTGTCTGTATTAGGCCCCGGTGCATGAATCTGTGCAGCGGGAACGACCTCGGACCACCAGGGGCCGAGAAAACCACCGTCTCATGGGGCCGGACACTCATGGTCAGGGAAAAATCCAATATATATCTGGTGATATCTCGGGTGCTATTACAGATAGCGCAATAAATCAAAGTGCATTGTCTGCAGGAGGCCCTAGCGCATGAATCTGTGCAGCGGGAACGACCTCGGACCACCAGGGGCCGAGAAAACCACAGTCTCATGGGGCCGGACACTCATGGTCAGGGGAAAATCCAATATATATCTGGTGATATCTCGGGTGCTATTAGAGATAGCGCAATAAATCAAAGTGAATTATCTGCAGGACGCCCTGGCGCATGAATCTGTGCAGCGGGAACGACCTCGGACCACCAGGGGCCGAGACAACAACCGTCTCATGGGGCCGGACACTCAGGGTCAGGGAAAAAACCAAAATATTTCTGGTGATATCTCGGGTTATATTACAGATAGAACAATAAATCAGAGTGCATTGTCTGTAGGAGGCCCTGGCGCATGAATCTGTGCAGCGGGAACGACCTGGGACCACCAGGGGCCGAGAAAACCACCGACACATGGGGCCGGACACTCAGGGTCAGGGAAATATCCAATATATATCGGGTGATATCTCGGGTGCTAGTAGAGATAGCGCTATAAACCAAAGTGAATTATCTGCAGGAGGCCCTGGCGCATGAATCTGTGCTTCGGGAACGACCTCGAACCACCAGGGGCCGAGAAAACCACCGTCTCATGGGGCCGGACAGTCAGGGTCAGGGAAAAATCCAATATATTTCTGGTGTTATCTCGGGTGCTATTACAGATAGCCCAAGAAATCAAAGTGCATTGTCTGTATTAGGCCCCGGTGCATGAATCTGTGCAGCGGGAACGACCTCGGACCACCAGGGGCCGAGAAAACCACCGTCTCATGGGGCCGGACACTCAGGGTCAGGGAAAAATCCAATATATATCTGGTGATATCTCGGGTGCTATTACAGATAGCGCAATAAATCAGAGTGCATTGTCTGTAGGAGGCCCTGGCGCATGAATCTGTGTAAAGGGAACGACCTCGGACCACCAGAGGCCGAGAAAACCACAGTCTCATGGGGCCGGACACTCAGGGTCAGTGAAAGATCCAATATATATCTGGTGGTATCTCGGGTGCTATTACAGATAGCGTAATAAATAAATGTGCATTGTCTGTAGGAGGCCCTGGCGCATGAATCTGTGCAGCGGGAACGACCTCGGACCACCAGGGACCGAGAAAACCACAGTCCCATGGGGCCGGACACTCAGGGTCAGGGGAAAATCCAACATATATCTGGTGATATCTCGGGTTATATTACAGATAGCACAATAAATCAAAGTGCATTGTCTGTATTAGGACCCGGCGCATGAATCTGTGCAGCGGGAACGACCTCGGATCACCAGGGGCCGAGAAAACCACCGTCTCATGGGGCCGGACACTCAGGGTCAGTGAAAAATCCAATATATATCTGGTGATATCTCGGGTGCTATTACAGATAGCGCAATAAATCAAAGTGCATTGTCTGTAGGAGGCCCTGGCGCATGAATCTGTGCAGCGGGAACGACCTCGGACCACCAGGGGCCGAGAAAACCACAGTCTCATGGGGCCGGACACTCAGGGTCAGGGGAAAATCCAATATATATCTGGTGATATCTCGGGTGCTATTAGAGATAGCGCAATAAACCAAAGTGTATTATCTGCAGGAGGCCCTGGCGCATGAATCTGTGCAACGGGAACGACCTCGGACCACCAGGGGCCGAGAAAACCACCGTCTCATGGGGCCGGACACTCAGGGTCAGTGAAAAATCCAATATATATCTGGTGATATCTCGGGTGCTATTACAGATAGCGCAATATATCAAAGTGCATTGTCTGTAGGAGACCCTGGCGCATGAATCTGTGCAGCGGGAACGACCTCGGACCACCAGGGGCCGAGAAAACGACCGTCTCATGGGGCCGGACACTCAGGGTCAGGGAAAAATCCAATATATATCTGGTGATATCTCGGGTGCTATTACAGATATCGCAATAAACCAAAGTGCACTGTCTGTAGGAGGCCCTGGCGCATGAATCTGGGCAGCGGGAACGACCTCGGACCACCAGGGGCCGAGAAAACCACCGTCTCATGGGTCCGGACACTCAGGGTCAGGGGAAAATCCAATATATATCTGGTGATATCTCGGGTGATATTAGAGATAGCGCAATAAACCAAAGTGAATTATCTGAAGGAGGCCCTGGCGCGTGCATCTGTGCAGCGGGAACGACCTCGGACCACCAGGGGCCGAGAAAACCACCGTCTCATGGGGCCGGACACTCAGGGTCAGGGAAAAATCCAATATATATCTGGTGATATCTCGGGTGCTATTATAGATAGCCGAAGAAATCAAAGTGCATTGTCTGTATTAGGCCCCGGCGCATGAATCTGTGCAGCGGGAACGACCTCGGACCACCAGGGGCCGAGAAAACCACCGTCTCATGGGGCCGGACACTCAGGGTCAGGGAAGAATCCAATATATATCTGGTGATATCTCGGGTGCTATTACAGATAGCGCAATAAATCAAAGTGCATTGTCTGTAGGAGGCTCAGGCGAATGAATCTGTGCAGCGGGAACGACCTCGGACCACCAGGGGCCGAGAAAACCACAGTCTCATGGGGCCGGACACTCAGGGTCAGGGGAAAATCCAATATATATCTGGTGATATCTCGGGTGCTATTACAGATAGCGCAATAAACCAAAGTGCATTGACTGTAGGAGGCTCTTGCGAATGAATCTGTACCGCAGGAACGACCTCGGACCACCAGTGGCCGAGAAAATTACAGATATTCGGAATCCGTCACCCAAGGTCATGTAAAAATCCAGCAAATATCTGGTGATATCTCGGGTGCTATTAGAGATAGCGCAATAAACCAAAGTGCATTGTCTGTAGGAGGCCCTGGCGCATGAATCTGTGCAGCGGGAACGACCTCGGACCCCCAGGGGCCGAGAAAACCGCAGTCTCATGGGGCCGGACACTCAGGGTCAGGGAAAAATCCAATATATATCTGTTGATATCTCGGGCGCTATTAGAGATAGCGCAATAAACCAAAGTGAATTATCTGCAGGAGGCCCTTGCGCATGAATCTGTGCAGCGGGAACGACCTCGGACCACCAGGGGCCGAGAAAACCACCGTCTCGTGGGGCCGGACACTCAGGGTCAGGGAAAAATCCAATATATATCTGGTGATATCTCGGGTGCTATTAGAGATAGCGCAATAAACCAAAGTGAGTTATCTGCAGGAGGCCCTGGCGCCTGAAGCTGTGCAGCGGGAACGACCTCGGACCACCAGGGGCCGAGGAAAGCACCGTCTCGAGGGGGCCGGACACTCTGGGCCAGGGAAAAATCCAATATATATGTGGTGATATCTCGAGTGCTATTACAGATAACGCAATAAATCACAGTGCATTGTCTGTAGGAGGCCCTGGCGCATGAATCTGGCCAGCGGGAACGACCTCGGACCACCAGCGGCCGAGAAAACCACCGTCTCATGGGGCCGGACACTCAGGGTCGGGGAAAAATCCAATATACATCTGGTGATATCTCGGGTGCTATTAGAGATAGCGCAATAAAACAAAGTGAATTGTCTGCAGGAGGCCCTGGCGCATGAATGTGTGCAGCGGGAACGACCACGGACCACCAGGGGCCGAGAAAACCGCAGTCTCATGGGGCCGGACACTCAGGGTCAGGGGAAAATCCAATATATATCTGGTGATATCTCGGGTGCTATTACAGATAGAGCAATAAATCAAAGTGCATTGTCTGTAGGAGGCCCTGGCGCATGAATCTGTGCAGCAGGCACGACCTAGGACCACCAGGGGCCGAGAAAACTACAGTCTCATGGTGCCGCACACTCAGGGTCAGGGGAAAATCCAATATATATCTGGTGATATCTCGGGTGCTATTAGAGATAGCGCAATAAACCGAAGTGAATTATCTGCAGGAGGCCCTGCCGCATGCATCTGTGTAGCGGGAACGACCTCCGACCACCAGGGGCCGAGTAAACCAACGTCTCACGGGGCCGGACACTCAGGGTCAGGGGAAAATCCAATATATATCTGGTGATATCTCGGGTGCTATTACAGATAGCGCAATAAATCAAAGTGCATTGTCTGTAGGAGGCCCTGGCGCATGAATCTGTGCAGCTCGAACAACCTCGGACCACCAGGGACCGAGAAAACCACCGTCTCATGGGGCCGGACACTCAGGGTCAGGGGAAAATCCAATATATATCTGGTGATATCTCGGGTGCTATTAGAGATAGCGCAATAAACCAAAGTGAATTATCTGCAGGAGGCCCTGGCGCATGAATCTGTGCAGCGGGAACGACCTCGGGCCACCGGGGGCCGAGAAGACCACCGTCTCATGGGGCCGGACACTCAGGGTCAGGGAAAAATCCAATATATATCTGGTGATATCTCGGGTGCTATTGGAGATGGCGCAATAAACCAAAGTTAGTTATCTGCAGGAGGCCCTGCCGCATGCATCTGTGGAGCGGGAACGACCTCGGACCACCAGGGGCCGAGAAAACCACCGTCTCATGGGGCCGGACACTCAGGGTCAGGGAAAAATCAAATATATATCTGGTGAAATCACGGGTGCTATTAGAGATAGCGCAATAAATCAAAGTGCATTGTCTGTAGGAGGCCTTGGGGCATGAATCTGGCCAGCGGGAACGACCTCGGACCACCAGGGGCCGAGAAAACCACCGTCTCATGGGGCCGGACACTCAGGGTCAGGGGAAAAGCCAATATATATCTGGTGATATCTTGGGTGCTATTACAGATAGCGCAATAAACCAAAGTGAGTTATCTGCAGGAGGCCCTGGCGCATGCATCTGTGCAGCGGGAACGACCTCGGACCACCAGGGGACGAGAAAACCACCATCTCATGGGGCCGGACACTCAGGGTCAGGGAAAAATCAAATATATATCTGGTGATATTTCGGGTGCTATTACAGATAGCGCAATAAACCAAAGTGAATTATCTGGAGGAGGCCCTGGCGCATGAATCTGTGCAGCTTGAACGACCTCGGACCACCAGGGGCCGAGAAAACCACCGTGTCATGGGGCCGGACACTCAGGGACAGGGAAAAATCCAATATATATCTGGTGATATCTTGGGTGCTATTACAGGTAGCGCAATGAATCAAAGTGCATTGTCTGTAGGAGGCCCTGGCGCATGAATCTGTGCAGCGGGAACGACCTCGGACCACCATGGGCCGAGAAAACCGCAGTCTCATGGGGCCGGACACTCAGGGTCATGGAAAAATCCAATATATATATCTGGTGATATCTCGGGTGCTATTACAGATAGCGCAATAAATCAAAGTCCATTGTCTGTAGGAGGCCCTGGCGTATGAATCTGTGCAGCGGGAACGACCTCGGACCACCAGGGGCCGAGAAAACCGCAGTCTCACGGGGCAGGACACTCAGGGTCAGGGGAAAATCCAATATATATCTGGTGATATCTCGGGTGCTATTAGAGATAGCGCAATAAATCAAAGTGCATTGTCTGTAGGAGACCCTGGCGCATGAATCTGGCCAGCGGGAACGACATCGGACCACCAGGGGCGGAGAAAATTACAGATTTTCGGTATCCGTCACACAAAGTCATGTAAAATTCCAGCATATATATGGAGCTTTCTCGGGTGCTATTACAGATAGCGCAATAAATCAAAGTGCATTCTCTGTAGGAGGCCCTGGCGCATGAATCTGTGCAGCGGGAACGACCTCGCACCACCAGGGGCCGAGGAAACCACCGTCTCATGGGGCCGGACACTCAGGGTCATGGAAAAATCCAATATATATATCTGGTGATATCTCTGGTGCTATTACAGATAGCTCAATAAATCAAAGTCCATTGTCTGTAGGAGGCCTTGGGGCATGAATCTGGCCAGCGGGAACGACCTCGGACCACCAGGGGCCGAGAAAACCACCGTCTCAGGGGGCCGGACACTCAGGGTCAGGGGAAAAGCCAATATATATCTGGTGATATCTTGGGTGCTATTACAGATAGCGCAATAAACCAAAGTGAGTTATCTGCAGGAGGCCCTGGCGCATGCATCTGTGCTGCGGGAACAACCTCGGACCACCAGGGGCCGAGAAACCCACCGTCTCATTGGGCCGGACACTCAGGGTCAGGGAAAAATCCAATATATATCTGGTGATATCTCGGGTGCTATTACAGATAGCGCAATAAACCAAAGTGAATTATCTGGAGGAGGCCCTGGCGCATGAATCTGTGCAGCTTGGACGACCTCGGACCACCAGGGGCCGAGAAAACCACTGTGTCATGGGGCCGGACACTCAGGGACAGGGAAAAATCCAATATATATCTGGTGATATCTTGGGTGCTATTACAGGTAGCGCAATGAATCAAAGTGCATTGTCTGTAGGAGGCCCTGGCGCATGAATCTGTGCAGCGGGAACGACCTCGGACCACCATGGGCCGAGAAAACCGCAGTCTCATGGGGCCGGACACTCAGGGTCATGGAAAAATCCAATATATATATCTGGTGATATCTCGGGTGCTATTACAGATAGCGCAATAAATCAAAGTCCGTTGTCTGTAGGAGGCCCTGGCGTATGAATCTGTGCAGCGGGAACGACCTCGGACCACCAGGAGCCGAGAAAACCGCAGTCTCACGGGGCAGGACACTCAGGGTCAGGGGAAAATCCAATATATATCTGGTGATATCTCGGGTGCTATTAGAGATAGCGCAATAAACCAAAGTGAATTATCTGCAGGAGGCCCTGGCGCATGCATCTGTGCAGCGGGAACGAACTCAGAGCACCAGGGGCCGAGAAAACCACCGTCTCATGTGGCCGGACACTCAGGGTCAGGGGAAAATCCAATATATATCAGGTGATATCTCGGGTGCCATTAGAGATAGCGCAATAAACCAAAGTGAGTTATCTGCAGGAGGCCCTGGCGCATGCATCTGTGCTGCGGGAACAACCTCGGACCACCAGGGGCCGAGAAACCCACCGTCTCATTGGGCCGGGCACTCAGGGTCAGGGAAAAATCCAATATATATCTGGGGATATCTCGGGTGCTACTACAGATAGCCCAATAAATCAAAGTGCATTGTCTGTAGAAGGCCCTGGCGCATGAATCTGTGCAGCGGGAACGTCCTCGGACCACCAGGGGCCGAGAAAACCACAGTCTCATGGGGCCGGACACTCAGGGTCAGGGGAAAATTCAATATATATATCTGGTGATATCTCGGGTGATATTACAGATAGCCCAATAAATCAAAGTCCATTGTCTGTAGGAGGCCCTGGCGCATGAATCTGGCCAGCGGGAACGACCTCGGACCACCAGGGGCCGAGAAAACCACCGTCTCAGGGGGCCGGACACTCAGGGTCAGCGGAAAAGCCAATATATATCTGGTGATATATCGGGTGCTATTACAGATAGCGCAATAAACCAAAGTGAGTTATCTGCAGGAGGCCCTGGCGCATGCATCTGTGCTGCGGGAACAACCTCGGACCACCAGGGGCCGAGAAACCCACCGTCTCATTGGGCCGGACACTCAGGGTCAGGGAAAAATCCAATATATATCTGGTGATATCTCGGGTGCTATTACAGATAGCGCAATAAACCAAAGTGAATTATCTGGAGGAGGCCCTGGCGCATGAATCTGTGCAGCTTGGACGACCTCGGACCACCAGGGGCCGAGAAAACCACCGTGTCATGGGGCCGGACACTCAGGGACAGGGAAAAATCCAATATATATCTGGTGATATCTTGGGTGCTATTACAGGTAGCGCAATGAATCAAAGTGCATTGTCTGTAGGAGGCCCTGGCGCATGAATCTGTGCAGCGGGAACGACCTCGGACCACCATGGGCCGAGAAAACCGCAGTCTCATGGGGCCGGACACTCAGGGTCATGGAAAAATCCAATATATATATCTGGTGATATCTCGGGTGCTATTACAGATAGCGCAATAAATCAAAGTCCGTTGTCTGTAGGAGGCCCTGGCGTATGAATCTGTGCAGCGGGAACGACCTCGGACCACCAGGGGCCGAGAAAACCGCAGTCTCACGGGGCAGGACACTCAGGGTCAGGGGAAAATCCAATATATATCTGGTGATATCTCGGGTGCTATTAGAGATAGCGCAATAAACCAAAGTGAATTATCTGCAGGAGGCCCTGGCGCATGCATCTGTGCAGCGGGAACGAACTCAGAGCACCAGGGGCCGAGAAAACCACCGTCTCATGGGGCCGGACACTCAGGGTCAGGGGAAAATCCAATATATATCAGGTGATATCTCGGGTGCCATTAGAGATAGCGCAATAAACCAAAGTGAGTTATCTGCAGGAGGCCCTGGCGCATGCATCTGTGCTGCGGGAACAACCTCGGACCACCAGGGGCCGAGAAACCCACCGTCTCATTGGGCCGGGCACTCAGGGTCAGGGAAAAATCCAATATATATCTGGGGATATCTCGGGTGCTACTACAGATAGCCCAATAAATCAAAGTGCATTGTCTGTAGAAGGCCCTGGCGCATGAATCTGTGCAGCGGGAACGTCCTCGGACCACCAGGGGCCGAGAAAACCACAGTCTCATGGGGCCGGACACTCAGGGTCAGGGGAAAATTCAATATATATATCTGGTGATATCTCGGGTGCTATTACAGATAGCCCAATAAATCAAAGTCCATTGTCTGTAGGAGGCCCTGGCGCATGAATCTGGCCAGCGGGAACGACCTCGGACCACCAGGGGCCGAGAAAACCACCGTCTCAGGGGGCCGGACACTCAGGGTCAGCGGAAAAGCCAATATATATCTGGTGATATATCGGGTGCTATTAGAGATAGCGCAATAAACCAAAGTGAATTATCTGCAGGAGGCCCTGGCGCATGCATCTGTGCAGCGGGAACGACCTCGGACCACCAGGGGCCGAGAAAACCGCAGTCTCACGGGGCCGGACACTCAGGGTCAGGGGAAAATCCAATACATATCGGGTGATATCTCGGGTGCTATTAGAGATAGCGCAATAAACCATAGTGAATTATCTGCAGGAGGCCCTGGCGCATGAATCTGTGCAGCGCGAACGACCTCGGACCACCAGGGGCCGTGAAAACCACCGTCTCATGGGGCCGGACACTCGGGGTCATTGAAAAATCCAATATATATCTGGTGATATCTCGGGTGCTATTACAGATAGCGCAATGAATCAAACTGCATTGTCTGTAAGAGAGCCTGCCGCATGAATCTGTGCAGCCGGAACAACCTCGGACCACCAGGGGCCGAGAAAACCGCAGTTTCATGGGGCCGGACAGTCAGGGCCAGGGGAAAATCCAATATATATCTAGTGATATCTCGGGTGCTATTAGAGATAGCGCAATAAACCAAAGTGAATTATCTGCAAGAGGCCCTGGCGCATGAATCTGTGCAGCGGGAACGACCTCGGACCACCAGGGGCCGAGAAAACCACCGTCTCATGGGGCCGGACATTCAGTGTCAGGGAAAAATCCAATATATATCTGGTGATATCTCGGGTGCTATTACAGATAGCGCAATAAATCAAAGTGAATTATCTGCAGGAGGCCCTGGCGCATAAATCTGTGCAGCGGGAACGACCTCGGACCACCAGGGGCCGAGAAAACCGCCGTCAAATGGAGCCGGACACTCAGGGTCATGTAAAAATCCAATATATATCTGGTGACATCTCGGGTGCTATTACCGATAGCGCAATGAATCAAAGTGCATTGTCTGTAAGCTGCCCTGGCGCATGAATCTGGGCAGCGGGAACGACGTCGGACCACCAGGGGCCGAGAAAACCGCAGTCTCACGGATCCGGACACTCAGGGTCAGGGGAAAATCCAATATATATCTGGTGATATCTCGGGTGCTATTAGAGATAGCGCAATAAACCAAAGTGAATTATCTGCAGGAGGCCCTGGCGCATGAATCTGTACAGCGGGAACGACCTCGGACCACCAGGGGCCGAAAAAACCACCGTCTCATGGGGCCGGACATTCAGGTTCAGGGAAAAATCCAATATATATCTGGTGATATCTCGGGTGCTATTAGAGATAGCGCAATAAACCAAAGTGAAGTATCTGCTGGAGGCCCTGGCGCATGAATCTGTACAGCGGGAACGACCTCGGACCACCAGGGGCCGAGAAAACCACCGTCTCATGGGGCCGGACATTCAGGTTCAGGGAAAAATCCAATATATATCTGGTGATATCTCGGGTGCTATTATAGATAGCGCAATAAATCAAAGTGCATTGTCTGTAGGAGGCCCTGGGGCATGAATTTGGCCAGCGGGATCGACCTCGGACCACCAGGGGCCGAGAAAACCACCGCCTCAGGGGGCCGGACACTCATGGTCAGGGGAAAAGCCAATATATATCTGGTGATATCTCGGGTGCTATTAGAGATAGCGCAATAAACCAAATTGAATTATCTGCAGGAGGCCCTGGCGCATGCATCTGTGCAGCGGGAACGACGTCGGACCACCAGGGGCCGAGAAAACAACCGTCTCATGGGGCCGGACACTGAGGGTCAGGGGAAAATCCAATATATATCTAGTGATATCTCGGGTGCTATTAGAGATAGCGCAATAAACCAAAGTGAATTATCTGAAAGAGGCCCTGGCGCATGAATCTGTGCAGCGGGAACGACCTCGGACCACCAGGGGCCGAGACAACCACCGTCTCATGGGGCCGGACACTCAGGGTCAGGGAAAAATCCAATATATATCTGGTGGTATCTCGGGTGCTATTACAGATAGCGCCATAAATCAAAGTGCATTGTCTGTAAGCTGCCCTGGCGCATGAATCTGTACAGCAGGAACGACCTCGGACCACCAGGGGCCGAGAAAACCACCGTCTCATGGGGCCGGACATTCAGGTTCAGGGAAAAATACAATATATATCTGGTGATATCTCGGGTGCTATTACAGATAGCGCAATAAATCAAAGTGCATTGTCTGTAAGAGGCCCTGGGGCATGAATCTGGCCAGCGGGAACGACCTCGGACCACCAGGGGCCGAGAAAACCACCGTCACATGGGGCCGGACACTCAGGGTCAGGGGAAAAGCCAATATATATCTGGTGATATCTCGGGTGCTATTAGAGATAGCGCAATAAACCAAATTGAATTATCTGCAGGAGGCCCTGGCGCATGCATCTGTGCAGCGGGAACGACGTCGGACCACCAGGGGCCGAGAAAACAACCGTCTCATGGGGCCGGACACTGAGGGTCAGGGGAAAATCCAATATATATCTAGTGATATCTCGGGTGCTATTAGAGATAGCGCAATAAACCAAAGTGAATTATCTGAAAGAGGCCCTGGCGCATGAATCTGTGCAGCGGGAACGACCTCGGACCACCAGGGGCCGAGACAACCACCGTCTCATGGGGCCGGACACTCAGGGTCAGGGAAAAATCCAATATATATCTGGTGGTATCTCGGGTGCTATTACAGATAGCGCCATAAATCAAAGTGCATTGTCTGTAAGCTGCCCTGGCGCATGAATCTGTACAGCAGGAACGACCTCGGACCACCAGGGGCCGAGAAAACCACCGTCTCATGGGGCCGGACATTCAGGTTCAGGGAAAAATACAATATATATCTGGTGATATCTCGGGTGCTATTACAGATAGCGCAATAAATCAAAGTGCATTGTCTGTAAGAGGCCCTGGGGCATGAATCTGGCCAGCGGGAACGACCTCGGACCACCAGGGGCCGAGAAAACCACCGTCACATGGGGCCGGACACTCAGGGTCAGGGGAAAATCCAATATATATCTGGTGATATCTCGGGTACTATTACAGATAGCGCAATAAATCAGAGTCCATTGTCTGTAGGAGGCCCTGGCGCATGAATCTGTGCAGCGGGAACGACCTCGGACCACCAGGGGCCGAGAAAACCGCAGTCTCACGGGGCCGGACACTCAGGGTCAGTGGAAAATCCAATACATATCTGGTGATATCTCGGGTGCTATTAGAGATAGCGCAATAAACCATAGTGAATTATCTGCAGGAGGCCCTGGCGCATGAATCTGTGCATCGCGAACGACCTCGGACCACTAGGGGCCGAGAAAACCACCGTCTCATGGGGCCGGACATTCAGTGTCAGGGAAAAATCCAATATATATCTGGTGATATCTCGGGTGCTATTACAGATAGCGCAATAAATCAAAGTGCTTTGTCTGTAGGAGGCCCTGGCGCATGAATCTGGCAAGCGGGAACGACCTCGGACAACCAGGGGCCGAGAAAACCACCGTCCCATGGGGCCGGACACACAGGGTCAGGGGAAAAGCCAATAAATATCTGGTGATATCTCGGGTGCTATTAGAGATAGCGCAATAAACCAAAGTGAATTATCTGCAGGAGGCCCTGGCGCATAAATCTGTGCAGCGGGAACGACCTGGGACCACCAGGGGCCGAGAAAACCACCGACACATGGGGCCGCACTCCCAAGGTCATGTAAAAACCCAGGATGTATCTGATGATATCTCGGGTGCTATTAGAGATAGCGCAATAAACCAAAGTGAATTATCTGCAGGAGGCCCTGGCGCATGAATCTGTGCAGCGGGAACGACCTCGGACCACCAGGTGCCGAGACAACCACCGTCTCATGGGGCCGGACACTCAGGGTCGTGGGAAAATCCAATATATATATGGTGATATCTCGGGTGCTATTACAGATAGCGCAATAAATCGAAGTGCATTGTCTGTAGGAGGCCCTGGCGCATGAATCTGTGCAGCGGGATCTACCTCGGACCACGAGGGACCGAGAAAACCATCGACACATGGGGCCGGACACTCAGAGTCAGGGGAAAATCCAATATAAATCTGGTGATATCTCGGGTACTATTACAGATAGCGCAATAAATCAAAGTGCATTGTCTGCAGGAGGCCCTGGCGCATAAATCTGTGCAGCGGGAACGACCTCGGACCACCAGGGGCCGAGAAAACCACCGTCTCATGGAGTCCGACTGTCAGGGTCAGGGAAAAATCCAATATATATCTGGTGATATCTCGGGTGGTATTAGAGATAGCGCAATAAATCAAAGTGAATTATCTGCAGGGGACCCTGTCGCATGAATCTGTGCAGCGGGAACGACCTCGGACCACCAGGGGCCGAGAAAACCACCGTCTCATGGGGCGGGACACTCAGGGTCAGGGAAAAATCCAATATATATCAGGTGGTATCTCGGGTGCTATTACAGATAGCGCAATAAATCAAAGTGCATTGTCTGTAAGCTGCCCTGGCGCATGAATCTGGGCAGCGGGAACGACGTCGGACCACCAGGGGCCGAGAAAACCACCGTCACATGGGGCCAGACACTCAGGATCAGGGAAAAATCCAATATATATCTCGTGATATCTCGGGTGCTATTAGCGATAGCTCAATAAATCAAAGTGAATTATCTGCAGGGGACCCTGTCGCATGAATCTGTGCAGCGGGAACGACCTCGGACCACCAGGGGCCGAGAAAACCACCGTCTCATGGGGCCGGACACTCAGGGTCATGTAAGAATCCAGCATATATCTGGTGATATCTCGGGTGCTATTAGAGATAGCGCAATAAACCAAAGTGCATTGTCTGTAGAATGCCCTGGCGCATGAATCAGTGCGGCGGGAACGACCTCGGACCACCAGGGGCCGAGAAAACCACCGTCACATGGGGCCGGACACTCAGGATCAGGGGAAAATCCAATATATATCGGGTGATATCTCCGGTGCTATTATCGATAGCGCAATAAACCAAAGTGAATTATCTGCAGGAGGCCAGGGCGCATGAATCTGTGCAGCGGGAACGACCTCGGACCACCAGGGGGCGAGAAAACCACCGTCTCATAGGGCCGGACTGTTTGGGTCAGGGAAAAATCCATTATATATCTGGTGATATCTCGGGTGCTATTAGAGATAGCGCAATAAACCAAAGTGCATTGTCTGTAGAAGGCCCTGGCGCATGAATCTGTGCGGCGGGAACGACCTCTGACCACCAGGGGCCGAGAAAACCACCGTCTCATGGGGCCGGACACACAGGGTCAGGGGAAAAGCCAATAAATATCTGGTGATATCTCGGGTGCTATTAGAGATTGCGCAATAAACCGAAGTGAATTATCTGCAGGAGGCCCTGGCGCATGCATCTGTGCAGCGGGAACGACGTCGGACCACCAGGGGCCGAGAAAACAACCGTCTCATGGGGCCGGACACTCAGGGTCAGGGAAAAATCCAATATATATCTGGTGATATCTTGGTTGCTATTAGAGATAGCGCAATAAACCAAAGTGAATTATCTGCAGGAGGCCCTGGCGCATGCATCTGTGCAGCGGGAACGACCTCCGACCACCAGGGGCCGTCACAACCACCGTCTCATGGGACCGGACACTCAGGGTCAGGGAAAAATCCGATATATATGTGGTGATATCTCGGGTGCTATTACAGATAGCCCAATAAATCAATGTGTATTTTCTGTAGGAGGCCCTGGCGCATGAATCTGTGCAGCGGCAACGACCTCGGACCACCAGGGGCCGAGAAAACCACCGTCTCATGGGGCCGGACACTCAGGGTCAGGGAAAAATAAAATATATATCTGGTGGTATCTTGGGTGCTATTACAGATAGCGCAATAAACAAAAGTGCATTGTCTGTAGGAGGCCCTTGCGAATGAATCTGTACCGCAGGAACGACCTCGGACCACCAGTGGCTGAGAAAATTACAGATTTTCGGAATCCATCACCAAAGGTCATGTAAAAATCCAGCAAATATCTGGTGATATCTCGGGTGCTATGAGAGATAGCGCAATAAACCAAAGTGCATTGTCTGTAGGAAGCCCTGGCGCATGAATCTGGGCAGCGGGAACAACCTAGGACCACCAGGGGCCGAGAAAACCACCGACTCACGGGGCCGGACACTCAGGGTCAGGGGAAAATCCAATATATATCTGGTGATATCTCGGGTGCTATTAGAGATAGCGCAATAAACCAAAGTGAATTATCTGCAGGAGGCCCTGGCGCATGCATCTGTGCAGCGGGAACGCCCTCGGACCACCAGGGGCCAAGAAAACCACCGTCTCATGGGTCCGGATACTCTGGGTCAGGGGAAAATCCAATATATATCTGGTGATATCTCGGGTGCTATTACGGATAGCCCAATAAATCAAAGTGCATTGTCTGTAGGAGGCCCTGCCGCATGAATCTGTGCAGCGGGAACGACCTCGGACCACCAGAGGCCGGGAAAACCACAGTCTCATGGGGCCGGACACTCAGGGTCAGGGGAAAATCCAATATATATCTGGTGGTATCTCGGGTGCTATTAGAGATAGCGCAATAAATCAAAGTGCATTGTCCGTAGGAGGCACTGTCGAATGAATCTGTGCCGCAGGAACGACCTCGGACCACCAGTGGCCGAGAAAATTACAGATATTCGGAATCCGTCACCCAAGGTCATGTAAAAATCCAGCATATATCTGGTGATATCTCGGGTGCTATTACAGATAGCGCAATAAACCAAAGTGCATTGTCTGTAGGAGGCCCTGGCGCATGAATCTGGGCAGCGGGAACGACGTCGGACCACCAGGGGCCGAGAAAATCACCGTCTCATGGAGCCGGACACTCAGGGTCAGGGAAAAATCCAATATATATCTGGTGATATCTCGGGTGCTATTACAGATAACGCAATAAACCAAAGTGCACTGTCTGTAGGAGGCCGTGGCGCATGAATCTGGGCAGCGGGAACGACCTCGGACCACCAGGGGCCGAGAAAACCACCGTCTCATGGGTCCGGACACTCAGGGTCAGGGGAAAATCCAATATATATCTGGTTATATCTCTGGTGCTATTGCAGATAGCGCAATGAACCAAAGTGCATTGTCTGTAGGAGGCCCTTGCGAATGAATCTGTGCCGCAGGAACGACCTCGAACCACCAGTGGCCGAGAAAACCACCGTCTCATGGGTCCGGATACTCTGGGTCAGGGGAAAATCCAATATATATCTGGTGATATCTCGGGTGCTATTACAGATAGCGCAATAAATCAAAGTGCATTGTCTGTAGGAGGCCCAGGCGAATGAATCTGTGCAGCGGGAACGACCTCGTACCACCAGAGGCCGAGAAAACCACCGTCTCATGGGTCCGGACACTCAGGGTCAGGGGAAAATCCAATATATATCTGGTGATATCTCGGGTGCTATTAGAGATAGCGCAATAAACCAAAGTGAATTATCTGCAGGAGGCCCTGGTGCATGCATCTGTGCAGCGGGAACGACCTCGGACCACCAGTGGCCGAGAAAATTACAGATATTCGGAATCCGTCACCCAAGATCATGTAAAAATCCAGCAAATATCTGGTGATATCTTGGGTGCTATTAGAGATAGCGCAAAAAACCAAAGTGCATTGTCTGTAGGAGGCCCTAGCGCATGAATCTGGGCAGCGGGAACGACCTCGGACCACCAGGGGCCGAGAAAATCACCGTCTCATGGAGCCGGACACTCAGGGTCAGGGAGAAATCCAATATATATCTGGTGATATCTCGGGTGCTATTACAGATAGCGCAATAAATCAAAGTGCATTGTCTGTAGGAGGACCAGGCGAATGAATCTGTGCAGCGGGAACGACCTCGGACCACCAGGGGCCGAGAAAACCACCGTCTCATGGCGCCGGACACTCAGGGTCAGGGAAAAATCCAATATATATCTGGTGATATCTCGGGTGCTATTAGAGATAGCGCAATAAATCAAAGTGCATTGTCTGTAGGAGGCCCAGGCGCATGAATCTGGCCAGTGGGAACGACCTCGAACCACCAGGGGCCGAGAAAACCACAGTCTCATGGGGCCGGACACTCAGGGTCAGGGGAAAATCCAATATATATCTGGTGATATCTCGGGTGCTATTACAGATAGCGCAATAAACCAAAGTGCACTGTCTGTAGGAGGCCCTGGCGCATGAATCTGGGCAGCGGGAACGTGCTCGGACCACCAGGGGCCGAGAAAACCATCGTCGAATGGGTCCGGACACTCAGGGTCAGGGGAAAATCCAATATATATCTGGTGATATCTCGGGTGCTATTACAGATAGCGCAATAAACCAAAGTGCATTGTCTGTAGGAGGTCCTTGCGAATGAATCTGTGCCGCAGGAACGACCTCGGACCACCAGGGGCCCAGAAAACCACCGTCTCATGGGTCCGGACACTCAGGGTCAGGGGAAAATCCAATATATATCTGGTGATATCTCGGGTGCTATTACAGATAGCGCAATAAATCAAAGTGCATTGTCTGTAGGAGGCCCAGGCGAATGAATCTGGCCAGCAGGAACGACCTCCGACCACCAGGGGCCGAGAAAACCACCGTCTCATGGGGCCGGACACTCAGGGTCAGGGGAAAATCCAATATATATCTGGTGATATCTCGGGTGCTATTACAGATAGCGCAATAAATCAAAGTGCATTGTCTGTAGGAGGCCCAGGCGAATGAATCTGTGCAGCGGGAACGACCTCGGACCACCAGAGGCCGAGAAAACCACCGTCTCATGGGTCCGGACACTCAGGGTCAGGGAGAAATCCAATATATATCTGGTGATATCTCGGGTGCTATTACAGATAGCGCAATAAACCAAAGTGCATTGTCTGTAGGAGGCCCTTGCGAATGAATCTGTACCGCAGGAACGACCTCGGTCCACCAGTGGCTGAGAAAATTACAGATATTCGGAATCCGTCACCAAAGGTCATGTAAAAATCCAGCAAATATCTGGTGATATCTCGGGTGCTATTAGAGATAGCGCAATAAACCAAAGTGCATTGTCTGTAGGAGGCCCTGGCGCATGAATCTGGGCAGCGGGAACAACCTAGGACCACCAGGGGCCGAGAAAACCACCGACTCACGGGGCCGGACACTCAGGGTCAGGGGAAAATCCAATATATATCTGGTGATATCTCGTGTGCTATTAGAGATAGCGCAGTAAACCAAAGTGAATTATCTGCAGGAGGCCCTGGCGCATGCATCTGTGCAGCGGGAACGCCCTCGGACCACCAGGGGCCAAGAAAACCACCGTCTCATGGCGCCGGACACTCAGGGTCAGGGAAAAATCCAATATATATCTGGTGATATCTCGGGTGCTATTAGAGATAGCGCACTAAATCAAAGTGGATTGTCTGTAGGAGGCCCAGGCGCATGAATCTGGCCAGCGGGAACGACCTCGGACCACCAGGGGCCGAGAAAACCACAGTCTCATGGGGCCGGACACTCAGGGTCAGGGGAAAATCCAATATATATCTGGTGATATCTCGGGTGCTATTACGGATAGCCCAATAAATCAAAGTGCATTGTCTGTAGGAGGCCCAGGCGCATGAATCTGGCCAGCGGGAACGACCTCGAACCACCAGGGGCCGAGAAAATCACAGTCTCATGGGGCCGGTCACTCAGGGTCAGGGGAAAATCCAACATATATCTGGTGATATCTCGGGTGCTATTACAGATAGCGCAATAAACCAAAGTGCATTGTCTGTAGGAGGCCCTGGCGCATGAATCTGGGCAGCGGGAACGACGTCGGACCACCAGGGGACGAGAAAATCACCGTCTCATGGAGCCGGACACTCAGGGTCAGGGAAAAATCCAATATATATCTGGTGATATCTCGGGTGCTATTACAGATAGCGCAATAAACCAAAGTGCACTGTCTGTAGGAGGCCCTGGCGCATGAATCTGGGCAGCGGGAACGTCCTCGGACCACCAGGGGCCGAGAAAACCACCGTCTCATGGGTCCGGACACTCAGGGTCAGGGGAAAATCCAATATATATCTGGTGATATCTCGGGAGCTATTACAGATAAGCGCAATAAATCAAAGTGCATTGTCTGTAGGAGGCCCAGGCGAATGAATCTGGCCAGCAGGAACGACCTCCGACCACCAGGGGCCGAGAAAACCACCGTCTCATGGGGCCGGACACTCAGGGTCAGGGGAAAATCCAATATATATCTGGTGATATCTCGGGTGCTATTACAGATAGCGCAATAAACCAAAGTGCATTGTCTGTAGGAGGCCCTGGCGCATGAATCTGTGCAGCGGGAACGACCTCGGACCACCAGGGGCCGAGAAAACCACCGTCTCATTGGTCCGGACACTCAGGGTCAGGGGAAAATCCAATATATATCTGGTCATATCTCTGGTGCTATTACAGATAGCGCAATGAACCAAAGTGCATTGTCTGTAGGAGGCCCTTGCGAATGAATCTGTGCCGCAGGAACGACCTCGGACCACCAGTGGCCGAGAAAACCACCGTCTCATGGGTCCGGACACTCAGGGTCAGGGGAAAACCCAATATATATCTGGTGATATCTCGGGTTCTATTACAGATAGCGCAATAAACCAAAGTGCATTGTCTGTAGGAGGCCCTGGCGCATGAATCTGGGCAGCGGGAACGACCTCGGACCACCAGGGGCCGAGAAAACCACCGTCTCATGGGTCCGGATACTCTGGGTCAGGGGAAAATCCAATATATATCTGGTGATATCTCGGGTGCTATTACAGATAGCGCAATAAATCAAAGTGCATTGTCTGTAGGAGGCCCAGGCGAATGAATCTGTGCAGCGGGAACGACCTCGGACCACCAGAGGCCGAGAAAACCACCGTCTCATGGGTCCGGACACTCAGGGTCAGGGGAAAATCCAATATATATCTGGTTATATCTCTGGTGCTATTACAGATAGCGCAATAAACCAAAGTGCATTGTCTGTAGGAGGCCCTTGCGAATGAATCTGTGCCGCAGGAACGACCTCGGACCACCAGTGGCCGAGAAAACCACCGTCTCATGGGTCCGGACACTCAGGGTCAGGGGAAAACCCAATATATATCTGGTGATATCTCGGGTGCTATTACAGATAGCGCAATAAATCAAAGTGCATTGTCTGTAGGAGGCCCTTGCGAATGAATCTGTGCCGCAGGAACGACCTCGGACCACCAGTGGCCGAGAAAATTACAGATATTCGGAATCCGTCACCCAAGGTAATGTAAAAATCCAGCAAATATCTGGTGATATCTTGGGTGCTATTAGAGATAGCGCAAAAAACCAAAGTGCATTGTCTGTAGGAGGCCCTAGCGCATGAATCTGGGCAGCGGGAACGACCTCGGACCACCAGGGGCCGAGAAAATCACCGTCTCATGGAGCCGGACACTCAGGGTCAGGGAGAAATCCAATATATATCTGGTGATATCTCGGGTGCTATTACAGATAGCGCAATAAATCAAAGTGCATTGTCTGTAGGAGGCACTGGCGAATGAATCTGTGCCGCAGGAACGATCTCGGACCACCAGTGGCCGAGAAAATTACAGATATTCGGAATCCGTCACCCAAGGTCATGTAAAAATTCAGCAAATATCTGGTGATATCTCGGGTGATATTAGAGATAGCGTAATAAACCAAAGTGCATTGTCTGTAGGAGGCCCTAGCGCATGAATCTGGGCAGCGGGAACGACTTCGGACCACCAGGGGCCGAGAAAACCACCGACTCACGGGGCCGGACACTCAGGGTCAGGGAAAAATCCAATTTATATCTGGTGATATCTCGGGTGCTATTACAGATAGCGCAATAAATCAAAGTGCATTGTCTGTAGGAGGCCCTGGCGCATGAATCTGTGCAGCTCGAACGACCTCGGACCACCAGGGGCCGAGAAAACCACCGTCTCATGGGTCCTGACACTCAGGGTCAGGGGAAAAACCAATATATATCTGGTGATATCTCGGGTGCTATTAGAGATAGCGCAATAAACCAAAGTGAATTATCTGCAGGAGGCCCTGGCGCATTCATCTGTGCAGCGGGAACGACCTCGGACCTCCAGGGGCCGAGTAAACCAACGTCTCATGGGGCCGGACACTCAGGGTCAGGGAAAAATCCAATATATATCTGGTGATATCTCGGGTGCTATTACAGATAGCGCAATAAATCAAAGTGCATTGTCTGTAGGAGGCACTGGCGAATGAATCTGTGCCGCAGGAACGATCTCGGACCACCAGTGGCCGAGAAAATTACAGATATTCGGAATCCGTCAACCAAGGTCATGTAAAAATCCAGCAAATATCTGGTGATATCTCGGGTGATATTAGAGATAGCGCAATAAACCAAAGGGCATTGTCTGTAGGAGGCCCTGGCGCATGAATCTGGGCAGCGGGAACGACCTCGGACCGCCAGGTGCCGAGAAAACCACCGACTCACAGGGCCGGACACTCAGGGTCAGGGGAAAATCCAATATATATCTGGTGATATCTCGGGTGCTATTAGAGATAGCGCAATAAACCAAAGTGAATTATCTGCAGGAGGCCCTGGCGCATGCATCTGTGCAGCGGGAACGACCTCGGGCCACCAGGGGCCAAGAAAACCACCGTCTCATGGGGCCGGACACTCAGGGTCAGGGAAAAATCCATTATATATCTGGTGATATCTCGGGTGCTATTAGAGATAGCGCAATAAATCAAAGTGCATTGTCTGTAGGAGGCCCTGGCGCATGAATCTGGCCAGCGGAAACGACCACGGACCACCAGGGGCCGAGAAAACCACCGTCTCATGGGGCAGGACACTCAGGGACAGGGAAAAATCCAATATATATCTGGTGATATCTTGGGTGCTATTACAGGTAGCGCAATAAATCAAAGTGCATTGTCTGTAGGAGGCCCTGGCGCAGGAATCTGAGCAGCGGGAACGACCTCGCACCACCAGGGGCCGAGGAAACCACCGTCTCATGGGGCCGGACACTCAGGGTCATGGAAAAATCCAATATATATCTGGTGATATCTCGGGTGCTATTACAGATAGCGCAATAAATCACAGTGCATTGTCTGTAGGAGGCCCTGGGGCATGAATCTGGCCCGCGGGAACGACCTCGGACCACCAGGGGCCGAGAAAACCACCGTCGCAGGGGGCCGGACACTCAGGGTCAGGGGAAAATCCAATATATATCTGGTGATATCTCGGGTGCTGTTTGAGATAGCGCAATAAATCAAAGTGCATTGTCTGTAGGAGGCCCAGGCGCATGAATCTGGCCAGCGGGAACGACCTCGGACCACCAGGGGCCGAGACAACCACCGTCTCATGGGGCCGGACACTCAGGGTCAGGGAAAAATTCAATATATATCTGGTGATATCTCGGGTGCTATTACCGATAGCCCAATAAATCAATGTGCATTTTCTGTAGGAGGCCCTGGCGCATGAATTTGTGCAGCGGGAACGACCTCGGACCACCAGGGGCCGAGACAACCACAGTCTCATGGGGCCGGACACTCAGGGTCTGGGGAAAATTCAATATATATCTGGTGATATCTCGGGTGCTATTAGAGATAGCGCATTAAACCAAAGTGAATTATCTGCAGGAGGCCCTGGCGCATGAATCTGTGCAGCGGGAACGACCTCGGACCACCAGGGGCCGAGAAAACCACCGACTCACGGGGCCGGACACTCAGGGTCAGGGGAAAATCCAATATATATCTGGTGATATCTCGGGTGCTATTTCAGATATGCGCAATAAACCAAAGTGAATTATCTGCAGGAGGCCCTGGCGCATGCATCTGTGCAGCGGGAACGCCCTCGGACCACCAGGGGCCAAGAAAACCACCGTCTCATGGCGCCGGACACTCAGGGTCAGGGAAAAATCCAATATATATCTGGTGATATCTCGGGTGCTATTAGAGATAGCGCACTAAATCAAAGTGCATTGTCTGTAGGAGGCCCAGGCTCATGAATCTGGCCAGCGGGAACGACCTCGGACCACGAGGGGCCGAGAAAACCACAGTCTCATGGGGCCGGACACTCAGGGTCAGGGGAAAATCCAATATATATCTGGTGATATCTAGGGTGCTATTACAGATAGCGCAATAAATCAAAGTGCATTGTCTGTAGGAGGCCCAGGCGAATGAATCTGTGCAGCGGGAAGGACCTCGGACCACCAGGGGCCGAGAAAATCACCGTCTCATGGGGCCGGACACTCAGGGTCAGGGAAAAATCCAATATATATCTGGTGATATCTCGGGTGCTATTACAGATAGCGCAATAAATCAAAGTGCATTGTCTGTAGGAGGCCCAGGCGAATGAATCTGTGCAGCGGGAACGACCTCGGACCACCAGGGGCCGAGAAAACCACCGTCTCATGGGTCCGGACACTCAGGGTCAGGGGAAAATCCAATATATATCTGGTGATATCTCGGGTGCTATTACAGATAGCGCTATAAACCAAAGTGCATTGTCTGTAGGAGGCCCTGGCGATTGAATCTGTGCCGCAGGAACGACCTCGGACCACCAGTGGCCGAGAAAATTACAGATATTCGGAATCCGTCACCCAAGGTCATGTAAAAATCCAGCATATATCTGGTGATATTTCGGGTGCTATTACAGATAGCGCAATAAACCAAAGTGCATTGTCTGTAGGAGGCCCTGGCGCATGAATCTGGGCAGCGGGAACGACGTCGGACCACCAGGGGACGAGAAAATCACCGTCTCATGGAGCCGGACACTCAGGGTCAGGGAAAAATCCAATATATATCTGGTGATATCTCGGGTGCTATTACAGATAGCGCAATAAACCAAAGCGCATTGTCTGTAGGTGGCACTGGCGAATGAATCTGTGCCGCAGGAACGACCTCGGACCACCAGTGGCCGAGAAAATTACAGATATTCGGAATCCGTCACCCAAGGTCATGTAAAAATCCAGCATATATCTGGTGATATCTCGGGTGCTATTACAGATAGCGCAATAAATCAAAGTGCATTGTCTGTAGGAGGCCCTAACGCATGAATCTGGGCAGCGGGAACGACCTCGGACCACGAGGGGCCAAGAAAACCACCGACTCACGGGGCCGGACTCTCAGGGTCAGGGGAAAATCCAATATATATCTGGTGATATCTCGTGTGCTATTACAGATAGCGCTATAAACCAAAGTGCATTGTCTGTAGGAGGCCCAGGCGAATGAATCAGGCCAGCGGGAACGACCTCGGACCACCAGGGGCCGAGAATATTACAGATATTCGGAATCCGTCACCCAAGGTCATGTAAAAATCCAGCACATATCTGGTTATATCTCGGGTGCTATTACAGATAGCGCAATAAATCAAAGTGCATTGTCTGTAGGAGGCCCAGGCGAATGAATCTGGCCAGCAGGAACGACCTCCGACCACCAGGGGCCGAGAAAACCACCGTCTCATGGGGCCGGACACTCAGGGTCAGGGGAAAATCCAATATATATCTGGTGATATCTCGGGTGCTATTACAGATAGCCCAATAAATCAAAGTGCATTGTCTGTAGGAGGCCCTGCCGCATGAATCTGTGCAGCGGGAACGACCTCGGACCACCAGAGGCCGGGAAACCACAGTCTCATGGGGCCGGACACTCAGGGTCAGGGGAAAATTCAATATATATCTGGTGATATCTCGGGTGCTATTAGAGATAGCACAATAAATCAAAGTGCATTGTCTGTAGGAGGCACTGGCGAATGAATCTGTGCCGCAGGAACTACCTCGGACAACCAGTGGCCGAGAAAATTACAGATATTCGGAATCCGTCACCCAAGGTCATGTAAAAATCCAGCATATATCTGGTGATATCTCGGGTGCTATTACAGATAGCGCAATAAACCAATGTGCATTGTCTGTAGGAGGCCCTGGCGCATGAACCTGGGCAGCGGGAACGACGTCGGACCACCAGGGGACGAGAAAATCACCGTCTCATGGAGCCGGACACTCAGGGTCAGGGAAAAATCCAATATATATCTGGTGATATCTCGGGTGCTATTACAGATAGCGCAATAAACCAAAGTGCACTGTCTGTAGGAGGCCCTGGCGCATGAATCTGAGCAGCGGGAACGACCTCGGACCACCAGGGGCCGAGAAAACCACCGTCTCATGGGTCCGGACACTCAGGGTCAGGGGAAAATCCAATATATATCTGGTGATATCTCGGGTGCTATTACAGATAGCGCAATAAATCAAAGTGCATTGTCTATAGGAGGCCCAGGCGAATGAATCTGTGCAGCGGGAACGACCTCGGGCCACCAGAGGCCGAGAAAACCACCGTCTCATGGGTCCGGACACTCAGGGTCATGGGAAAATCCAATATACATCTGGTGATATCTCGGGTGCTATTAGAGATAGCGCAATAAACCAAAGTGCATTGTCTGCAGGAGGCCCTGGCGCATGATTCTGTGCAGCGGGAACGACCTCGGACCACCAGGGTCCGAGAAAACCACCGTCTCATGGGTCCGGACACTCAGGGTCGGCGAAAAATCCAATATATATCTGGTGATATCTCGGGTGCTATTAGAGATAGCGCAATAAACCAAAGTGAATTATCTGCAGGAGTCCCTGGCGCATGCATCTGTGCAGCGGGAACTACCTCGGACCACCAGGGGTCGAGAAAACCACCGTCTCATGGGGCCGGACACTCAGGTTCAGGGAAAAGTCAAATATATATCTGGTGATATCTCGGGTGCTATTAGAGATAGCGCAATAAACCAAAGTGAATTATCTGCAGGAGGCCATGGCGCATGAATCTGTGTAGCGGGAACGACCTCCGACCACCAGGGGGCGAGAAAACCACCGTCTCATGGGGCCGGACTGTGGGGGTCAGGGAAAAATCCATTATATATCTGGTGATATCTCGGGGGCTATTAGAGATAGCGCGATAAATCAAAGTGCATTGTCTGCAGGAAGCCCTGGCGCTTGATTCTGTGCAGCGGGAACGACCTCGGACCACCAGGAGCCGAGAAAATTACAGATATTCGGAATCCGTCACCCAAGGTCATGTAATAATCCAGCATATATCTGGTGATATCTCGGGTGCTATTAGAGATAGCCCAATAAACCAAAGTGAATTATCTGCAGGAGGCCCGGGCGCATGAATCTGTTCAGCGGGAACGACCTCGGATCACCAGGGTCCGATAAAACCACCGTCTCATGGGGCCGGACACTCAGGGTCGGCGAAAAATCCAATATATATCGGGTGATATCTCCGGTGCTATTATCGATAGCGCAATAAACCAAAGTGAATTATCTGCAGGAGGCCAGGGCGCATGAATCTGTGCAGCGGGAACGACCTCGGACCACCAGGGGGCGAGAAAACCACCGTCTCATAGGGCCGGACTGTCGGGGTCAGGGAAAAATCCATTATATATCTGGTGATATCTCGGGGGCTATTAGAGATAGCGCGATAAATCAAAGTGCATTGTCTGTAGGAGGCACTGGCGAATGAATCTGTGGAGCAGGAACTACCTCGGACCACCAGGGGCCGAGAAAATCACCGTCTCATGGAGCCGGACACTCAGGGTCAGGGAAAAATGCAATATATATCTGGTGATATCTCGGGTGCTATTACAGATATGCGCAATAAATCAAAGTGCATTATCTGTAGGAGGCCCAGGCGAATGAATCTGTGCAGCGGGAACGGCCTCGGACCACCAGGGGCCGAGAAAACCACAGTCTCATGGCGCCGGACACTCAGGGTCAGGGAAAAATCGAATATATATCTGGTGATATCTCGCGTGCTATTTGAGATAGCGCAATAAATCAAAGTGCATTGTCTGTAGGAGGCCCAGGCGCATGAATCTGGCCAGCGGGAACGATCTCGGACCACCAGGGGCCGAGAAAACCACAGTCTCATGGGGCCGGACACTCAGGGTCAGGGGAAAATCCAATATATATCTGGTGATATCTCGGGTGCTATTAGAGATAGCGCAATAAATCAAAGTGCATTGTCTGCAGGAGGCCCTAGCGCATGAATCTGTGCAGTGGGAACGACCTGGGACCACCAGGGGCCGAGAAAACTACCGACTCACGGGGCCGGACACTCAGGGTCAGGGGAAAATCCAATATATATCTGGTGATATCTCGGGTGCTATTACAGATAGCCCAATAAATCAAAGTGCATTGTCTGTAGGAGGCCCTGCCGCATGAATCTGTGCAATGGGAACGACCTCGGACCACCAGAGGCCGGGAAAACCACAGTCTCATGGGGCCGGACACTCAGGGTCAGGGGAAAATTCAATATATATCTGGTGATAGCTCGGGTGCTATTAGAGATAGCGCAATAAATCAAAGTGCATTGTCTGTAGGAGGCACTGGCGAATGAATCTGTGCCGCAGGAACGACCTCGGACCACCAGTGGCCGAGAAAATTACAGATATTCGGAATCCGTCACCCAAGGTCATGTAAAAATCCAGCATATATCTGGTGATATCACGGGTGCTATTACAGATAGCGCAATAAACCAAAGTGCATTGTCTGTAGGAGGCCCTGGCGCATGAATCTGGGCAGCGGGAACGACGTCGGACCACCAGGGGACGAGAAAATCACCGTCTCATGGAGCCGGACACTCAGGGTCAGGGAAAAATCCAATATATATCTGGTGATATCTCGGGTGCTATTACAGATAGCGCAATAAACCAAAGTGCACTGCCTGTAGGAGGCCCTGGCGCATGAATCTGGGCAGCGGGAACGACCTCGGACCACCAGGGGCCGAGAGAACCACCGTCTCATGGGTCCAGACACTCAGGGTCAGGGGAAAATCCAATATATATCTGGTGATATCTCGGGTGCTATTACAGATAGCGCAATAAATCACAGTGAATTATCTGCACGAGGCCCTTGCGCATGAATCAGTGCAGCGGGAACGACGTCGGACCACCAGGGGCCGAGAAAACCACCGACACATGAGGCCGAACACCCAAGGTCATGTAAAAATCCAGAAAATATCTGGTGATATCTCGGGTGCTATTATAGATAGCGCAATAAATCAAAGTGCATTGTCTGCAGGAGGCCCTGTCGTATGAATCTGTGCAGCGGGAACTACCTCAGACCACCAGGGACCCAGAAAATCACCGACACATGGGGCCGGACTGTCAAGGTCAGGCTAAAATCCAATATATATCTGGTGATATCTCGGGTGCTATTAGAGGTAGCCTAATAAATCAAAGTGCATTGTCCGTATGAGACCCTTGCGCATGAATCTGTGCAGCGGGTACGACCTCGGACCACCAGGGACCGAGAAAACCACCGACTCATGGGGCCGGATACTAAGGGGAAGGGAAAAATCCAATATATATCTGGTGATATCTCGGGTGCTATTAGAGATAGCGCAATAAACCAAAGTGAATTATCTGCAGCAGGCCCTGGCGCATGGATCTGTGCAGCGGGAACGACCTCGGATCACCAGGGTCCGAGAAAACCACCGTCTCATGAGGCCGGACACTGAGGGTCGGGGAAAAATCCAATATATATCTGGTGATATCTCGGGTGCTATTACAGATATGCGCAATAAATCAAAGTGCATTATCTGTAGGAGGCCCAGGCGAATGAATCTGTGCAGCGGGAACGACCTCGGACCACCAGGGACCGAGAAAATCACCGTCTCATGGAGCCGGACACTCAGGGTCAGGGAAAAATGCAATATATATCTGGTGATATCTCGGGTGCTATTACAGATATGCGCAATAAATCAAAGTGCATTATCTGTAGGAGGCCCAGGCGAATGAATCTGTGCAGCGGGAACGGCCTCGGACCACCAGGGGCCGAGAAAACCACAGTCTCATGGCGCCGGACACTCAGGGTCAGGGAAAAATCGAATATATATCTGGTGATATCTCGCGTGCTATTTGAGATAGCGCAATAAATCAAAGTGCATTGTCTGTAGGAGGCCCAGGCGCATGAATCTGGCCAGCGGGAACGATCTCGGACCACCAGGGGCCGAGAAAACCACAGTCTCATGGGGCCGGACACTCAGGGTCAGGGGAAAATCCAATATATATCTGGTGATATCTCGGGTGCTATTAGAGATAGCGCAATAAATCAAAGTGCATTGTCTGCAGGAGGCCCTAGCGCATGAATCTGTGCAGTGGGAACGACCTGGGACCACCAGGGGCCCAGAAAACTACCGACTCACGGGGCCGGACACTCAGGGTCAGGGGAAAATCCAATATATATCTGGTGATATCTCGGGTGCTATTACAGATAGCCCAATAAATCAAAGTGCATTGTCTGTAGGAGGCCCTGCCGCATGAATCTGTGCAGCGGGAACGACCTCGGACCACCAGAGGCCGGGAAAATTACAGATATTCGGAATCCGTCACCCAAGGTCATGTAAAAATCCAGCATATATCTGGTGATATCACGGGTGCTATTACAGATAGCGCAATAAACCAAAGTGCATTGTCTGTAGGAAGCCCTGGCGCATGAATCTGGGCAGCGGGAACGACGTCGGACCACCAGGGGACGAGAAAATCAACGTCTCATGGAGCCGGACACTCAGGGTCAGGGAAAAATCCAATATATATCTGGTGATATCTCGGGTGCTATTACAGATAGCGCAATAAACCAAAGTGCACTGCCTGTAGGAGGCCCTGGCGCATGAATCTGGGCAGCGGGAACGACCTCGGACCACCAGGGGCCGAGAGAACCACCGTCTCATGGGTCCAGACACTCAGGGTCAGGGGAAAATCCAATATATATCTGGTGATATCTCGGGTGCTATTACAGATAGCGCAATAAATCAAAGTGCATTGTCTGTAGGAGGCCCAGGCGAATGAATCTGTGCAGCGGGAACGACCTCGGACCACCAGAGGCCGAGAAAACCACCGTCTCATGGGTCCGGACACTCAGGATCAGGGGAAAATCCAATATATATCTGGTGATATCACGGGTGCTATTAGAGATAGCGCAATAAACCAAAGTGAATTATCTGCAGGAGGCCCTGGTGCATGCATCTGTGCAGCGGGTACGACCTCGGACCACCAGGGGCCGAGAAAATTACAGATATTCGGAATCCGTCACACAAGGTCATATAAAAATCCAGCATCTATCTGATGATATCTCGGGTGCTGTTACAGATAGCGCAATAAACCAAAGTCAATTGTCTGCAGGAAGCCTTGGCGCATGAATCTGTGCAGCGGAATCGACCTCGGACCACCAGGGGCCGAGAAAACCACCGACAATTGGGGCCGGACACACAGGGTCGAGGAAAAATTCAATATATATCTGGTGATATCTCGGGTGCTATTGCTGATAGCGCAATAAATCTAAGTGCATTGTCTGTAGGAGACCCTGGCGCATGAATCTGTGCAATGGGATCGACCTCGGACCACCAGGGGCCGAGAAAACCACCGACAATTGGGGCCGGACACACAGGGTCGAGGAAAAATTCAATATATATCTGGTGATATATCGGGTGCTCTTACAGATAGCGCACTAAACCAAAGTTAATTATCTGCAGGGGGCCCTGGCGCATGAATCTGTGCAGCGGGATCGACATCGGACCACGAGGGACCGAGAAAAACATCGACACATGGGGCCGGACTGTCAGGGTCAAGGAAAAATCCAATATATATCTGGTGATATCTCGGGTGCTATTAGAGATAGCGCAATAAATCAAAGTGCATTGTCTGCAGGAGGCCCTAGCGCATGAATCTGTGCAGTGGGAACGACCTGGGACCACCAGGGGCCGAGAAAATCACCGTCTCATGGGGTCGGACTGGCAGGGTCAGGGAAAATTCAATATATATCTGGTGATAGCTCGGGTGCTATTAGAGATAGCGCAATAAATCAAAGTGCATTGTCTGTAGGAGGCACTGGCGAATGAATCTGTGCAGCGGGAACGACCTCGGACCACCAGAGGCCGAGAAAACCACCGTCTCATGGGTCCGGACACTCAGGGTCAGGGGAAAATCCAATATATATCTGGTGATATCACGGGTGCTATTAGAGATAGCGCAATAAACCAAAGTGAATTATCTGCAGGAGGCCCTGGTGCATGCATCTGTGCAGCGGGAACGACCTCGGACCACCAGGGGCCGAGAAAATTACAGATATTCGGAATCCGTCACACAAGGTCATATAAAAATCCAGCATCTATCTGATGATATCTCGGGTGCTGTTACAGATAGCGCAATAATCCAAAGTCAATTGTCTGCAGGAAGCCTTGGCGCATGAATCTGTGCAGCGGAATCGACCTCGGACCACCAGGGGCCGAGAAAACCACCGACAATTGGGGCCGGACACACAGGGTCGAGGAAAAATTCAATATATATCTGGTGATATCTCGGGTGCTATTAAAGATAGCGCAATAAATCAAAGTGCATTGTCTGTAGGAGGCCCTGGCGCATGAATCTGTGTCGCGGGATAGACCTCGGACCACCAGGGGCCGAGGAAATCACCGTCTCAAGGGGCCGGACAGACAGGGTCAGGGAAAAATCCAATATATATCTGGTGATATCTCGTGTGCTATTACAGATAGCGCAATAAATCAAAGTGCATTGTCTGTAGGAGGCCCTGGAGCGTGAATCTGTGCAGCGGGATCGACCTAGGACCACCAGGGGCCGAGAAAACCACCGTGTCATGGGGTCGGACACTCAGGGTCAGGGAAAAATCCCATATACATCTGGTGATATCTCGGGTGCTATTACAGATAGCGCAATAAATCAAAGTGCATTGTCTGTAGGAGGCCCTGGCGCATGAATCTGTGCAGCGGGATCGACCTCGGACCACCAGGGACCGAGAAAACCACCGTCTCATGGGGTCGGACGCTCAGGGTCAGGGAAAAATCCAATATATATCTGGTGATATCTCGGGTGCTATTAGGGATAGAGAAATAAATCAAAGTGCATTGTCTGCAGGAGGCCCTGGCGCATGAATCTGTGCAGCGGGAACGACCTCGGACCACCAGGGGCCGAGAAAACCACAGTCTCATGGGGTCGGACACTCAGGGTCAGGGAAAAATCCAATATAAATCTGGTGATATCTCGGGTGCTATTACAGATAGCGCAATAAATCGAAGTGCATTGTCTGTAGGAGGCCCTGGCGCATGAATCTGTGCAGCGGGATCGACCTCGGACCACCAGGGGCCGAGAAAATCACCGTCTCATGGGGCCGGACTGTCAGGGTCAGGGAAAAATCCAATATATATCTGGTGATATCTCGGGTGCTATTAGTAATAGCGCAATAAATCAAAGTGAATTATCTGCAGGGGGCGCTGGCGCATGAATCTGTGCACCGGGATCGACCTCGACCCACCAGGGGCCGAGAAAACCACCGTCTCATGGGGCCGGACACTCATTGTCAGGGGAAAATCCAATATATATATATGGTGATATCTCGGGTGCTATTACAGATACCACAATAAATCAAAGTGCATTGTCTGTAGGAGGCCCTGGCGCATGAATCTGTGCAGCGGGATCGACCTCGGACCACCAGGGGCCGAGAAAACCACCGTCTCATGGGGTCGGACACTCAGGGTCAGGGAAAAATCCAATTTATATCTGGTGATATCTCGGGTGCTATTAGGGATAGCGAAATAAACCAATGTGCATTGTCTGCAGGAGGCCCTGGCGCATGAATCTGTGCAGCGGGATCGACCTCGGACCACCATGGGCCGAGAAAGTCACCGTCTCATGGGGCCGGACTGTCAGGGTCAGGGAAAAATCCTATATATATCTGGTGATATCTCGGGTGCTATTAGAGATAGCGCAATAAATCAAAGTGCATTATCTATAGGATGCCCTGGCGCATGAATCTGTGCAGCGGGAACGACCTGGGACCACCAGGGGCCGAGAAAACTACCATCTCATGGTGTTCGACACTCAGGGTCAGGGAAAAATCCAATATATATCTGGTGATATCTCGGGTGCTATTACAGATCGCGCAATAAACCAAAGTGCACTGCCTGTAGGAGGCCCTGGCGCATGAATCTGGGCAGCGGGAACGACCTCGGACCACCAGGGGCCGAGAGAACCACCGTCTCATGGAGCCGGACACTCAGGGTCAGGGAAAAATCCAATATATATCTGGTGATATCTCGGGTGCTATTACAGATAGCGCAATAAACCAAAGTGCACTGCCTGTAGGAGGCCCTGGCGCATGAATCTGGGCAGCGGGAACGACCTCGGACCACCAGGGGCCGAGAGAACCACCGTCTCATGGGTCCAGACACTCAGGGTCAGGGGAAAATCCAATATATATCTGGTGATATCTCGGGTGCTATTACAGATAGCGCAATAAATCAAAGTGCATTGTCTGTAGGAGGCCCAGGCGAATGAATCTGTGCAGCGGGAACGACCTCGGACCACCAGAGGCCGAGAAAACCACCGTCTCATGGGTCCGGACACTCAGGGTCAGGGGAAAATCCAATATATATCTGGTGATATCACGGGTGCTATTAGAGATAGCGCAATAAACCAAAGTGAATTATCTGCAGGAGGCCCTGGTGCATGCATCTGTGCAGCGGGAACGACCTCGGACCACCAGGGGCCGAGAAAATTACAGATATTCGGAATCCGTCACACAAGGTCATATAAAAATCCAGCATCTATCTGATGATATCTCGGGTGCTGTTACAGATAGCGCAATAATCCAAAGTCAATTGTCTGCAGGAAGCCTTGGCGCATGAATCTGTGCAGCGGAATCGACCTCGGACCACCAGGGGCCGAGAAAACCACCGACAATTGGGGCCGGACACACAGGGTCGAGGAAAAATTCAATATATATCTGGTGATATCTCGGGTGCTATTGCTGATAGCGCAATAAATCAAAGTGCATTGTCTGTAGCAGGCCCTGGCGCATGAATCTGTGCAGCGGGATCGACCTCGGACCACAAGGGTCCGAGAAAATCACCGTCTCATGGGGTCGGACTGGCAGGGTCAGGGAAAAATCCAATATATATCTGGTGATATCTCGGGTGCTATTAAAGATAGCGCAATAAATCAAAGTGCATTGTCTGTAGGAGGCCCTGGCGCATGAATCTGTGTCGCGGGATAGACCTCGGACCACCAGGGGCCGAGAAAATCACCGTCTCATGGGGCCGGACTGTCAGGGTCAGGGAAAAATCCCATATACATCTGGTGATATCTCGGGTGCTATTACAGATAGCGCAATAAATCAAAGTGCATTGTCTGTAGGAGGCCCTGGAGCGTGAATCTGTGCAGCGGGATCGACCTAGGACCACCAGGGGCCGAGAAAACCACCGTGTCATGGGGTCGGACACTCAGGGTCAGGGAAAAATCCCATATACATCTGGTGATATCTCGGGTGCTATTACAGATAGCGCAATAAATCAAAGTGCATTGTCTGTAGGAGGCCCTGGCGCATGAATCTGTGCAGCGGGATCGACCTCGGACCACCAGGGACCGAGAAAACCACCGTCTCATGGGGTCGGACGCTCAGGGTCAGGGAAAAATCCAATATATATCTGGTGATATCTCGGGTGCTATTAGGGATAGAGAAATAAATCAAAGTGCATTGTCTGCAGGAGGCCCTGGCGCATGAATCTGTGCAGCGGGAACGACCTCGGACCACCAGGGGCCGAGAAAACCACAGTCTCATGGGGTCGGACACTCAGGGTCAGGGAAAAATCCAATATAAATCTGGTGATATCTCGGGTGCTATTACAGATAGCGCAATAAATCGAAGTGCATTGTCTGTAGGAGGCCCTGGCGCATGAATCTGTGCAGCGGGATCGACCTCGGACCACCAGGGGCCGAGAAAATCACCGTCTCATGGGGCCGGACTGTCAGGGTCAGGGAAAAATCCAATATATATCTGGTGATATCTCGGGTGCTATTAGTAATAGCGCAATAAATCAAAGTGAATTATCTGCAGGGGGCGCTGGCGCATGAATCTGTGCACCGGGATCGACCTCGACCCACCAGGGGCCGAGAAAACCACCGTCTCATGGGGCCGGACACTCATTGTCAGGGGAAAATCCAATATATATATATGGTGATATCTCGGGTGCTATTACAGATACCACAATAAATCAAAGTGCATTGTCTGTAGGAGGCCCTGGCGCATGAATCTGTGCAGCGGGATCGACCTCGGACCACCAGGGGCCGAGAAAACCACCGTCTCATGGGGTCGGACACTCAGGGTCAGGGAAAAATCCAATTTATATCTGGTGATATCTCGGGTGCTATTAGGGATAGCGAAATAAACCAATGTGCATTGTCTGCAGGAGGCCCTGGCGCATGAATCTGTGCAGCGGGATCGACCTCGGACCACCATGGGCCGAGAAAGTCACCGTCTCATGGGGCCGGACTGTCAGGGTCAGGGAAAAATCCTATATATATCTGGTGATATCTCGGGTGCTATTAGAGATAGCGCAATAAATCAAAGTGCATTATCTATAGGATGCCCTGGCGCATGAATCTGTGCAGCGGGAACGACCTGGGACCACCAGGGGCCGAGAAAACTACCATCTCATGGTGTTCGACACTCAGGGTCAGGGAAAAATCCAATATATATCTGGTGATATCTCGGGTGCTATTACAGATCGCGCACTAAACCAAAGTGAATTATCTGCGGGGGGCCCTGGCGCATGAATCTGTGCAGCGGGAACGACCTCGGACCACCAGGGGCCGAGAAAACCACCGAGACATGGGGCCGGACACTCAGGGTCGGGGAAAAATTCAATATATATCTGGTGATATCTCGGGTCCTCTTACGGATAGCGCACTAAAACAAAGTGAATTATCCGCAGGCGGGCCTGGCGCATGATTCTGTGCAGCGGGAATGACCTCGGACCACCAGGGGCCTAGAAAACCACCGTCTCATGGGGCCGGAAATTCGGGGTCAGGGGAAAATCCAATATATATCTGGTGATATCTCGGGTGCTATTACAGATAGCGCAATAAACCGAAGTGCATTGTCTGCAGAAGGTCCTGGCGCATGAATCTGTGCAGCGGGAACGACCTCGGACCACCAGGGGCCGAGAAAACTACCGTCTCATGTTGCCGGACTGTCAGGGTCAGGGAAAAATCCAATATATATCTGGTGATATCTCGGGTGCTATTAGAGATAGCGGAATAAATCAAAGTGCATTGTCTGTAGGAGGCACTGGCGAATGAATCTGTGCAGCAGGAACGACCTCGGACCACCAGGCGCCGAGAAAATTACCGTCTCATGGGGCCGGACACTCAGGGTCATGGAAAAATCCAATATATATCTGGTGATATCTCGGGTGCTATTAAAGATAGCGCAATAAATCAAAGTGCATTGTCTGTAGGAGGCCCTGGCGCATGAATCTGTGCAGCGGGATCGACCTCGGACCACCAGGGGCCGAGAACATCACAGTCTCATGGGGCCGGACTGTCAGGGTCAGGGAAAAATCCAATATATATCTGGTGATATCTCGGGTGCTATTAGGGATAGCGGAATAAATCAAAGTGCATTGGCTGTAGGAGGCACTGGCGAATGAATCTGTGCAGCAGGAACGACCTCGGACCACCAGGCGCCGAGGAAAATTAGAGATATTCGGAATCCGTCACCGAAGGTCATGTAAAAATCCAGCATATATCTGGTGATATCTCGGGTGCTATTAGAGATAGCGGAATAAATCAAAGTGCATTGTCTGTAGGTGGCACTGGCGAATGAATCTGTGCAGCAGGAACGACCTCGGACCACCAGGCGCCGAGAAAATTACCGTCTCATGGGGCCGGACACTCAGGGTCATGGAAAAATCCAATATATATCTGGTGATATCTCGGGTGCTATTAAAGATAGCGCAATAAACCAAAGTGCATTGTCTGTATGAGGCATTGGCGCATGAATCTGTGCAGAGGCATCGACCTCGGACCACCAGGGGCCGAGAAAAGCTCCGTCTCATGGGGCCGGACTGTCAGGGTCAGGGATAAATCCAATATATATCTGGTGATATCACGGGTGCTATTAGATATAGCGAAATAAATCAAAGTGCATTGTTTGCAGGAGGCCCTGGCGCATGAATCTGTGCAGCGGGATCGACCTCGGACCACCAGGGGCCGAGAACATCACCGTCTCATGGGGCCGGACACTCAGTGTCAGTGGAAAATCCAATATATATCTGGTGATATCTCGGGTGCTATTACAGATAGCGCAATAAAGCAAAGTGCATTGTCTGTAGGAGGCCCTGGCGCATGAATCTGTGCAGCGGGAACGGCCTAGGACCACCAGGGGCCGAGAAAACCACCGACACATGCGGCCGGCCTGTCAGGGTCAAGGGAAAATCCAATATATATCTGGTGACATATCGGGTGCTATTAGAGATAGCGCAATAAACCAAAGTGCATTGTCTGCAGGAGGCCCTGGCGCATAAATCTGTGCCGCGGGATCGACCACGGACCACCAGGGGCCGAGAAAACCACCGACACATGGGGCCGGACACTCAGGGTCAGGAGAAAATCCAATATATATCTGGTGATATCTCGAGTGCTATTAGAGATAGCGCAATAAACCAAAGTGAATTATCTATAGGAGGCACTGGCGCATGGATCTGTGTAGCGGGATCGACCTCGGACCACCAGGGACCGAGAAAAACATCGACACATGGGGCCGGACTGTCAGGGTCAAGGAAAAATCCAATATATATCTTTTGATATCACGGGTGCTATTAGAGATAGCGCAATATACCAAAGTGAATTATCTGCAGGAGGGCCTAGCGTATTAATCTGAGCAGCGGGAACGACCTCGGACCACCAGGGGCCGAGAAAACCACCGACACATGGGGCCGGACTGTCAGGGTCTGGGAAAAATCCAATATATATCTGGTGATATCTCGAGTGCTATTAGAGATAGCGCAATAAACCAAAGTGAATTATCTGCAGGAGGGCCTAGCGTATTAATCTGAGCAGCAGGAACGACCTCGGACCACCAGGCGCCGAGAAAATTACAGATATTCGGAATCCGTCACCTAATGTCATGTAAAAATCCAGCATATATCTGGTGACATCTCGGGTGCTCTTTCAGATAGCGCACTAAACCAAAGTGAATGATCTGCAGGGGGCCCTGGCGCATGAATATGTGCAGCGGGAACGACCTCGGAGCACCAGGGGCCGAGAAAACCACCGTCTCATGGGGCCGGACACTCATTGTCAGCGGAAAATCCAATATATATATGGTGATATCTAGGGTGCTATTACAGATAGCACAATAAATCAAAGTTCATTGTCTGTAGCAGGCCCTGGCGCATGAATCTGTGCAGCGGGATCGACCTCGGACCACAAGGGTCCGAGAAAATCACCGTCTCATGGGGTCGGACTGGCAGGGTCAGGGAAAAATCCAATATATATCTGGTGATATCTCGGGTGCTATTAAAGATAGCGCAATAAATCAAAGTGCATTGTCTGTAGGAGGCCCTGGCGCATGAATCTGTGTAGCGGGATAGACCTCGGACCACCAGGGGCCGAGGAAATCACCGTCTCATGGGGCCGGACAGACAGGGTCAGGGAAAAATCCAATATATATCTGGTGAAATCTCGTGTGCTATTACAGATAGCGCAATAAATCAAAGTGCATTGTCTGTAGGAGGCCCTGGAGCGTGAATCTGTGCAGCGGGATCGACCTAGGACCACCAGGGGCCGAGAAAACGACCGTGTCATGGGGTCGGACACTCAGGGTCGGGGAAAAATCCCATATACATCTGATGATATCTCGGGTGCTATTACAGATAGCGCAATAAATCAAAGTGCATTGTCTGTAGGAGGCCCTGGCGCATGAATCTGTGCAGCGGGATCGACCTCGGACCACCAGGGGCCGAGAAAACCACCGTCTCATGGGGTCGGACGCTCAGGGTCAGGGAAAAATCCAATATATATCTGGTGATATCTCAGGTGCTATTAGGGATAGAGAAATAAATCAAAGTGCATTGTCTGCAGGAGGCCCTGGCGCATGAATCTGTGCAGCGGGATCGACCTCGGACCACCAGGGGCCGAGAAAATCACCGTCTCATGGGGCCGGACTGTCAGGGTCAGGGAAAAATCCAATATATATCTGGTGATATCTCGGGTGCTATTAGTAATAGCGCAATAAATCAAAGTGAATTATCTGCAGGGGGCGCTGGCGCATGAATCTGTGCAGCGGAATCGACCTCGGACCACCAGGGGCCGAGAAAACCACCGTCTCATGGGGTCGGACACTCAGGGTCAGGGAAAATTCCAATATATATCTGGTGATATCTCGGGTGCTATTAGAGATAGCGGAATAAATCAAAGTGCATTGTCTGCAGGAGGCCCTGGCGCATGAATCTGTGCCGCGGGAACGACCTCGGACCACCAGGGGCTGAGAAAACCACCGTCTCATGGGGCCGGACACTCAGTGTCAGGGGAAAATCCAATATATATCTGATGATATCTCGGGTGCTATTACTGATAGCGCAATAAAGCAAAGTGCATTGTCTGTAGGAGGCCCTGGCGCATGAATCTGTGCAGCGGGATCGAATTCGGACCACCAGGGGCCGAGAAAATCACTTTCTCATGAGGCCGGACTGTCAGGGTCAGGGAAAGGTGCAATATATATCTGGTGATATCTCGGGTGCTATTAGAGCTAGCGCAATAAATCAAACTGCATTGTCTGCAGGAGGCCCTAGCGCATGTATCTGTGCAGCGGGAACGACCTCGGACCTCCAGGGGCCGAGACAACCACCGTCTCATGGGGCCGGAAACTCGGGGTCAGGGGAAAATCCAATATATATCTGGTGATATCTCGGGTGCTATTACAGATAGCGCAATAAATCAAAGTGCATTGTCTGTAGGAGGCCCTGGCGCATGAATCTGTGCAGCGGGAACGACCTCGGACCACCAGGGGCCGAAAAAACCATAGTCTCATGGGGCCGGTCACTCAGGGTCAGGGGAAAATCCAATATATATCTGGTGATATCTCGGGTGCTATTACAGATAGCGCAATAAATCAAAGTGCATTGTCTGTAGGAGGCCCTGGCGCATGAATCTGTGCAGCGGGATCGACCTCGGACCACCAGGGGCCGAGAAAATCACCGTCTCATGGGGCCGGACTGTCAGGGTCAGGGAAAAATCCGATATATATCTGGTGATATCTCGGGTGCTATTAGAGATAGCGCAATAAATCAAAGTGAATTATCTGCATGGGGCCCTTGCGCATGAATCTGTGCAGCGGGATCTACCTGGGACCACGAGGGACCGAGAAAACCATCGACACATGGGGCCGGACTCTCAGGGTCAAGGAAAAATCCAATATATATCTGGTGATATCTCGGGTGCTATTAGAGATAGCGCATAAAATCAAAGTGAATTATCTGCAGGGGGCCCTGGCGCATGAATCTGTGCAGCGGGAACGACCTCGGACCACCAGGGGCCGAGAAAATCACCGTCTCATGGGGCCGGAATGTCAGGGTCAGGGAAAAATCCGATATATATCTGGTGATATCTCGGGTGCTATTAGAGATAGCGCAATAAATCAAAGTGAATTATCTGCATGTGGCCCTGGCGCATGAATCTGTGCAGCGGGATCTACCTGGGACCACGAGGGACCGAGATAACCACCGACACATGGGGCCGGACACTCAGGGTCAGGGAAAAATTCAATATATATCTGGTGATATCTCGGGTGCTATTAGAGATAGCGCAATAAATCAAAGTGCATTATCTATAGGATGCCCTGGCGCATGAATCTGTGCAGCGGGAACGACCTGGGACCACCAGGGGCCGAGAAAACTACCATCTCATGGTGTTCGACACTCAGGGTCAGGGAAAAATCCAATATATATCTGGTGATATCTCGGGTGCTATTACAGATCGCGCACTAAACCAAAGTGAATTATCTGCGGGGGGCCCTGGCGCATGAATCTGTGCAGCGGGAACGACCTCGGACCACCAGGGGCCGAGAAAACCACCGAGACATGGGGCCGGACACTCAGGGTCGGGGAAAAATTCAATATATATCTGGTGATATCTCGGGTCCTCTTACGGATAGCGCACTAAAACAAAGTGAATTATCCGCAGGCGGGCCTGGCGCATGATTCTGGGCAGCGGGAATGACCTCGGACCACCAGGGGCCTAGAAAACCACCGTCTCATGGGGCCGGAAATTCGGGGTCAGGGGAAAATCCAATATATATCTGGTGATATCTCGGGTGCTATTACGGATAGCGCAATAAACCGAAGTGCATTGTCTGCAGAAGGTCCTGGCGCATGAATCTGTGCAGCGGGAACGACCTCGGACCACCAGGGGCCGAGAAAACTACCGTCTCATGGGGCCGGACTGTCAGGGTCAGGGAAAAATCCAATATATATCTGGTGATATCTCGGGTGCTATTAGAGATAGCGGAATAAATCAAAGTGCATTGTCTGTAGGAGGCACTGGCGAATGAATCTGTGCAGCGGGAACGACCTCGGACCACCAGGGGCCGAGAAAACTACCGTCTCATGGGGCCGGACTGTCAGGGTCAGGGAAAAATCCAATATATATCTGGTGATATCTCGGGAGCTATTACAGATAGCGCAATAAATCAAAGTGCATTGTCTGTAGGAGGCCCTGGCGCATGAATCTGTGTAACGGGATCGACCTCGGACCACCAGGGGCCGAGAACATCACAGTCTCATGGGGCCGGACTGTCAGGGTCAGGGAAAAATCCAATATATATCTGGTGATATCTCGGGTGCTATTAGGGATAGCGGAATAAATCAAAGTGCATTGTCTGTATGAGGCATTGGCGCATGAATCTGTGCAGCGGCATCGACCTCGGACCACCAGGCGCCGAGAAAAGCTCCGTCTCATGGGGCCGGACTGTCAGGGTCAGGGATAAATCCAATATATATCTGGTGATATCTCGGGTGCTATTAGATATAGCGAAATAAATCAAAGTGCATTGTTTGCAGGAGGCCCTGGCGCATAAATCTGTGCCGCGGGAACGACCTCGGACCACCAGGGGCCGAGAAAACCACCGTCTCATGGGGCCGGACACTCAGTGTCAGTGGAAAATCCAATATATATCTGGTGATATCTCGGGTGCTATTACAGATAGCGCAATAAAGCAAAGTGCATTGTCTGTAGGAGGCCCTGGCGCATGAATCTGTGCAGCGGGAACGGCCTAGGACCACCAGGGGCCGAGAAAACCACCGACACATGCGGCCGGCCTGTCAGGGTCAAGGGAAAATCCAATATATATCTGGTGACATCTCGGGTTCTATTAGAGATAGCGCAATAAACCAAAGTGCATTGTCTGCAGGAGGCCCTGGCGCATAAATCTGTGCCGCGGGATCGACCACGGACCACCAGGGGCCGAGAAAACCACCGACACATGGGGCCGGACACTCAGGGTCAGGAGAAAATCCAATATATATCTGGTGATATCTCGAGTGCTATTAGAGATAGCGCAATAAACCAAAGTGAATTATCTATAGGAGGCACTGGCGCATGGATCTTTGTAGCGGGATCGACCTCGGACCACCAGGGACCGAGAAAAACATCGACACATGGGGCCGGACTGTCAGGGTCAAGGAAAAATCCAATATATATCTTTTGATATCACGGGTGCTATTAGAGATAGCGCAATATACCAAAGTGAATTATCTGCAGGAGGGCCTAGCGTATTAATCTGAGCAGCGGGAACGACCTCGGACCACCAGGGGCCGAGAAAACCACCGACACATGGGGCCGGACTGTCAGGGTCTGGGAAAAATCCAATATATATCTGGTGATATCTCGAGTGCTATTAGAGATAGCGCAATAAACCAAAGTGAATTATCTGCAGGAGGGCCTAGCGTATTAATCTGAGCAGCAGGAACGACCTCGGACCACCAGGCGCCGAGAAAATTACAGATATTCGGAATCCGTCACCTAATGTCATGTAAAAATCCAGCATATATCTGGTGACATCTCGGGTGCTCTTTCAGATAGCGCACTAAACCAAAGTGAATGATCTGCAGGGGGCCCTGGCGCATGAATATGTGCAGCGGGAACGACCTCGGAGCACCAGGGGCCGAGAAAACCACCGTCTCATGGGGCCGGACACTCATTGTCAGCGGAAAATCCAATATATATATGGTGATATCTAGGGTGCTATTACAGATAGCACAATAAATCAAAGTGCATTGTCTGTAGCAGGCCCTGGCGCATGAATCTGTGCAGCGGGATCGACCTCGGACCACAAGGGTCCGAGAAAATCACCGTCTCATGGGGTCGGACTGGCAGGGTCAGGGAAAAATCCAATATATATCTGGTGATATCTCGGGTGCTATTAAAGATAGCGCAATAAATCAAAGTGCATTGTCTGTAGGAGGCCCTGGCGCATGAATCTGTGTAGCGGGATAGACCTCGGACCACCAGGGGCCGAGGAAATCACCGTCTCATGGGGCCGGACAGACAGGGTCAGGGAAAAATCCAATATATATCTGGTGAAATCTCGTGTGCTATTACAGATAGCGCAATAAATCAAAGTGCATTGTCTGTAGGAGGCCCTGGAGCGTGAATCTGTGCAGCGGGATCGACCTAGGACCACCAGGGGCCGAGAAAACGACCGTGTCATGGGGTCGGACACTCAGGGTCGGGGAAAAATCCCATATACATCTGATGATATCTCGGGTGCTATTACAGATAGCGCAATAAATCAAAGTGCATTGTCTGTAGGAGGCCCTGGCGCATGAATCTGTGCAGCGGGATCGACCTCGGACCACCAGGGGCCGAGAAAACCACCGTCTCATGGGGTCGGACGCTCAGGGTCAGGGAAAAATCCAATATATATCTGGTGATATCTCGGGTGCTATTAGGGATAGAGAAATAAATCAAAGTGCATTGTCTGCAGGAGGCCCTGGCGCATGAATCTGTGCAGCGGGATCGACCTCGGACCACCAGGGGCCGAGAAAATCACCGTCTCATGGGGCCGGACTGTCAGGGTCAGGGAAAAATCCAATATATATCTGGTGATATCTCGGGTGCTATTAGTAATAGCGCAATAAATCAAAGTGAATTATCTGCAGGGGGCGCTGGCGCATGAATCTGTGCACCGGGATCGACCTCGACCCACCAGGGGCCGAGAAAACCACCGTCTCATGGGGCCGGACACTCATTGTCAGGGGAAAATCCAATATATATATGGTGATATCTCGGGTGCTATTACAGATACCACAATAAATCAAAGTGCATTGTCTGTAGGAGGCCCTGGCGCATGAATCTGTGCAGCGGGATCGACCTCGGACCACCAGGGGCCGAGAAAACCACCGTCTCATGGGGTCGGACACTCAGGGTCAGGGAAAAATCCAATTTATATCTGGTGATATCTCGGGTGCTATTAGGGATAGCGAAATAAACCAATGTGCATTGTCTGCAGGAGGCCCTGGCGCATGAATCTGTGCAGCGGGATCGACCTCGGACCACCATGGGCCGAGAAAGTCACCGTCTCATGGGGCCGGACTGTCAGGGTCAGGGAAAAATCCTATATATATCTGGTGATATCTCGGGTGCTATTAGAGATAGCGCAAAAAATCAAAGTGAATTATCTGCAGGGGGCCCTGGCGCATGAATCTGTGCAGCGGGAACGACCTCGGACCAGCAGGGGCCGAGGAAACCACCGTCTCATGGTGTCGGAGCCTCAGAGTCATGGAAAAATCCAAAATATATCTGGTGATATCTCGGGTGCTATTACAGATAGCGCAATAAATCAATGTGCACTGTCTGTAGGAGGCCCTGGCGCATGAATCTGTGCAGCGGGATCGACCTCGGACCACCAGGGGCCGAGAAAATCACCGTCTCATGGGGCCGGACTGTCAGGGTCAGGGAAAAATCCGATATATATCTGGTGATATCTCGGGTGCTATTAGAGATAGCGCAATAAATCAAAGTGAATTATCTGCATGGGGCCCTTGCGCATGAATCTGTGCAGCGGGATCTACCTGGGACCACGAGGGACCGAGAAAACCATCGACACATGGGGCCGGACTCTCAGGGTCAAGGAAAAATCCAATATATATCTGGTGATATCTCGGGTGCTATTAGAGATAGCGCAAAAAATCAAAGTGAATTATCTGCAGGGGGCCCTGGCGCATGAATCTGTGCAGCGGGAACGACCTCGGACCACCAGGGGCCGAGAAAATCACCGTCTCATGGGGCCGGAATGTCAGGGTCAGGGAAAAATCCGATATATATCTGGTGATATCTCGGGTGCTATTAGAGATAGCGCAATAAATCAAAGTGAATTATCTGCATGTGGCCCTGGCGCATGAATCTGTGCAGCGGGATCTACCTGGGACCACGAGGGACCGAGATAACCACCGACACATGGGGCCGGACACTCAGGGTCAGGGAAAAATTCAATATATATCTGGTGATATCTCGGGTGCTATTAGAGATAGCGCAATAAATCAAAGTGCATTATCTATAGGATGCCCTGGCGCATGAATCTGTGCAGCGGGAACGACCTGGGACCACCAGGGGCCGAGAAAACTACCATCTCATGGTGTTCGACACTCAGGGTCAGGGAAAAATCCAATATATATCTGGTGATATCTCGGGTGCTATTACAGATCGCGCACTAAACCAAAGTGAATTATCTGCGGGGGGCCCTGGCGCATGAATCTGTGCAGCGGGAACGACCTCGGACCACCAGGGGCCGAGAAAACCACCGAGACATGGGGCCGGACACTCAGGGTCGGGGAAAAATTCAATATATATCTGGTGATATCTCGGGTCCTCTTACGGATAGCGCACTAAAACAAAGTGAATTATCCGCAGGCGGGCCTGGCGCATGATTCTGTGCAGCGGGAATGACCTCGGACCACCAGGGGCCTAGAAAACCACCGTCTCATGGGGCCGGAAATTCGGGGTCAGGGGAAAATCCAATATATATCTGGTGATATCTCGGGTGCTATTACGGATAGCGCAATAAACCGAAGTGCATTGTCTGCAGAAGGTCCTGGCGCATGAATCTGTGCAGCGGGAACGACCTCGGACCACCAGGGGCCGAGAAAACTACCGTCTCATGGGGCCGGACTGTCAGGGTCAGGGAAAAATCCAATATATATCTGGTGATATCTCGGGTGCTATTAGAGATAGCGGAATAAATCAAAGTGCATTGTCTGTAGGAGGCACTGGCGAATGAATCTGTGCAGCAGGAACGACCTCGGACCACCAGGCGCCGAGAAAATTACCGTCTCATGGGGCCGGACACTCAGGGTCATGGAAAAATCCAATATATATCTGGTGATATCTCGGGTGCTATTAAAGATAGCGCAATAAACCAAAGTGCATTGTCTGCAGGAGGTCCTGGCGCATGAGTCTGTGCAGCGGGAACGACCTCGGACCACCAGGGGCCGAGAAAACTACCGTCTCATGGGGCCGGACACTCAGGGTCATGGAAAAATCCAATATATATCTGGTGATATCTCGGGAGCTATTACAGATAGCGCAATAAATCAAAGTGCATTGTCTGTAGGAGGCCCTGGCGCATGAATCTGTGTAACGGGATCGACCTCGGACCACCAGGGGCCGAGAACATCACAGTCTCATGGGGCCGGACTGTCAGGGTCAGGGAAAAATCCAATATATATCTGGTGATATCTCGGGTGCTATTAGGGATAGCGGAATAAATCAAAGTGCATTGTCTGTAGGAGGCACTGGCGAATGAATCTGTGCAGCAGGAACGACCTCGGACCACCAGGCGCCGAGAAAAATTAGAGATATTCGGAATCCGTCACCGAAGGTCATGTAAAAATCCAGCATATATCTGGTGATATCTCGGGTGCTATTAGAGATAGCGGAATAAATCAAAGTGCATTGTCTGTAGGTGGCACTGGCGAATGAATCTGTGCAGCAGGAACGACCTCGGACCACCAGGCGCCGAGAAAATTACCGTCTCATGGGGCCGGACTGTCAGGGTCTGGGAAAAATCCAATATATATCTGGTGATATCTCGAGTGCTATTAGAGATAGCGCAATAAACCAAAGTGAATTATCTGCAGGAGGGCCTAGCGTATTAATCTGAGCAGCAGGAACGACCTCGGACCACCAGGCGCCGAGAAAATTACAGATATTCGGAATCCGTCACCTAATGTCATGTAAAAATCCAGCATATATCTGGTGACATCTCGGGTGCTCTTTCAGATAGCGCACTAAACCAAAGTGAATGATCTGCAGGGGGCCCTGGCGCATGAATATGTGCAGCGGGAACGACCTCGGAGCACCAGGGGCCGAGAAAACCACCGTCTCATGGGGCCGGACACTCAGGGTCAGGGGAAAATCCAATATGTATATGGTGATATCTCGGGTGCTATTAGAGATAGCGCAATAAACCAAAGTGAATTATCTGCAGGGGGCCCTGGCGCCTGAATCTGTGCAGCGGGATCGACCTCGGACCACCAGGGGCCGAGAATATCACCGTCTCATGGGGCTGGATTGTCGGGGTCAGGGAAAAATCCAATATATATCTGGTGACATTTCGGGTGCTATTAGAGATAGCGCAATAAACCAAAGTGAATTATCTATAGGAGGCCCTGGCGCATGAATCTGTGCCGCGGGATCGACCTCGGACCACGAGGGACCGAGAAAAACATCGACACATGGGGCCGGACTGTCAGGGTCAAGGAAAAATCCAATATTTATCTGGTGATATCTCGGGTGCTATTAGAGATAGCGCAATGAATCAAAGTGCATTGTCTGTAGGAGACCCTGGCGCATGAACCTGTGCAGCGGGAACGACATCGGACCACCAGGGGCCGAGAAAACCACCGTCTCATGGGGCCGGACACTCAGGGTCAGGGGAAAATCCAATATATATCCGGTGATATCTCGGGTGCTATTACAGATAGCGCAATAAATCAAAGTGCATTGTCTGTAGGAGGCCCTGGCGCATGAATCTGTGCAGCGGGAACGACCTCGGACCACCAGGGGCCGAGAAAACCACAGTCTCATGGGGCCGGACACTCAGGGTCAGGGGAAAATCCAATATATATCTGGTGATATCTCGGGTGCTATTAGAGATAGCGCAATAAACCAAAGTGAATTATCTGCAGGAGGCCCTGGCGCATGAATCTGTGCAGCGGGAACGACCTCGGACCACCATGGGCCGAGAAAACGACCGTCCCATGGGGCGGACACTCAGGGTCAGTGAAAAATCCAATATATATCTGCTGATATCTCGGGTGCTATTACAGATAGCGCAATAAATCAAAGTGCATTGTCTGTAGGAGGCCCTGGCGCATGAATCTGTGCAGCGGGAACGACCTCGGACCATCAGGGGCCGAAAAAACCACAGTCTCATGGGGCCGGACTCCCAGGGTCAGGGTAAAATCCAATATATATCTGGTGATATCTAGGGTGCTATTACAGATAGCGCAATAAATCAAAGTGCATTGTCTGTAGGAGGCCCTGGCGCATGAATCTGTGCAGCGGGAACGACCTCGGACCACCAGGGGCCGAGAAAACGACCGCCTCATGGTGCCGGACACTCAGGGTCAGTGAAAAATCCAATATATATCTGGTGATATCTCGGCTGCTATTACAGATAGCGCAATAAATCAAAGTGCATTGTCTGTAGGAGGCCCTGGCGCATGAATCTGTCCAGCGGGAACGACCTCGGACCACCAGGGGCGAGACAACCACCTTCTCATGGGGCCGGACACTCAGGGTCAGGGAAAAATCCAATATACATCTGGTGATATCTCGGGTGCTATTAGAGATAGCGCAATAAATCAAAGTGCATTATCTATAGGATGCCCTGGCGCATAAATCTGTGCAGCGGGATCGACCTCGGACCACGAGGGACCGAGAAAAACATCGACACATGGGGCCGGACACTGAGGGTCAGGGTAAAATCCAATATATATCTGGTGATATCTCGGGTGCTATTACAGATAGCGCAATACATCAAAGTGCATTGTCTGTAGGAGGCCCTGGCGCATGAATCTGTGCAGCGGGAACGACCTCGGACCACCAGGGGCCGAGAAAACCACAGTCTCATGGGGCCGGACACTCAGGGTCAGGGGAAAATCCAATATATATCTGGTGATATCTCGGGTGCTATTAGAGATAGCGCAATAAACCAAAGTGCATTGTCTGCAGGAGGCCCTGGCGCATAAATCTGTTCCGCGGGATCGACCACGGACCACCAGGGGCCGAGAAAACCACCGACACATGGGGCCGGACACTCAGGGTCAGGAGAAAATCCAATATATATCTGGTGATATCTCGAGTGCTATTAGAGATAGCGCAATAAACCAAAGTGAATTATCTATAGGATGCACTGGCGCATGGATCTGTGCAGCGGGATCGACCTCGGACCACCAGGGACCGAGAAAAACATCGACACATGGGGCCGGACTGTCAGGGTCAAGGAAAAATCCAATATATATCTTTTGATATCACGGGTGCTATTAGAGATAGCGCAATATACCAAAGTGAATTATCTGCAGGAGGGCCTAGCGTATTAATCTGAGCAGCAGGAACGACCTCGGACCACCAGGCGCCGAGAAAATTACAGATATTCGGAATCCGTCACCTAATGTCATGTAAAAATCCAGTATATATCTGGTGACATCTCGGGTGCTCTTACAGATAGCGCACTAAACCAAAGTGAATTATCTGCAGGGGGCCCTGGCGCATGAATATGTGCAGCGGGAACGACCTCGGACCACCAGGGGCCGAGAAAACCACAGTCTCCTGGGGCCGGACACTCAGGGTCAGGGGAAAATCCAATATATATCTGGTGATATTTCGGGTGCTATTAGAGATAGCGCAATAAATCAAAGTGCATTGTCTCTAGGAGGCCCTGGCGCATGAATCTGTGCAGCGGGAACGAACTCGGAACACCAGGGACCGAGAAAACCACCGTCTCATGGGGCTGGACACTCAGGGTCAGTGAAAAATCCAATATATATGTGGTGATATCTCGGGTGCTATGACAGATAGCGCAATAAATCAAAGTGCATTGTCTGTAGGAGACCCTGGCGCATGAACCTGTGCAGCGGGAACGACATCGGACCACCAGGGGCCGAGAAAACCACCGTCTCATGGGGCCGGACACTCAGGGTCAGGGGAAAATCCAATATATATCCGGTGATATCTCGGGTGCTATTACAGATAGCGCAATAAATCAAAGTGCATTGTCTGTAGGAGGCCCTGGCGCATGAATCTGTGCAGCGGGAACGACCTCGGACCATCAGGGGCCGAAAAAACCACAGTCTCATGGGGCCGGACACCCAGGGTCAGGGTAAAATCCAATATATATCTGGTGATATCTAGGGTGCTATTACAGATAGCGCAATAAATCAAAGTGCATTGTCTGTAGGAGGCCCTGGCGCATGAATCTGTGCAGCGGGAACGACCTCGGACCACCAGGGGCCGAGAAAACGACCGCCTCATGGTGCCGGACACTCAGGGTCAGTGAAAAATCCAATATATATCTGGTGATATCTCGGGTGCTATTAGAGATAGCGCAATAAGCCAAAGGGAATTATCTGCAGGACGCCCTGGCGCATGCATCTGTGCAGCGGGAACGACCTAGGACCACCAGGGGCCGAGAAAACCACCGTCTCATGGGGCCGGACACTCAGGGTAAGGGAAAAATCCAATATATATCTGGTGATATCTCGGGTGCTATTAGAGATAGCGCAATAAACGAAACTGAATTATCTGCAGGAGGCCCTGGCGCATGAATCTGTGCAGCGGGAACGACCTCGGACCACCAGGGGCCGAGAAAACCACCGTCTCATGGGGCCGGACACTCAGGGTCAGGGAAAAATCTAATATATATCTGGTGATATCTCGGGTGCTATTAGAGATAGCGCAATAAACCAAAGTGAATTATCTGCAGGAGGCCCTGGCGCATGAATCTGTGCAACGGGAACGACCTCGGACCACCAGGGGCCGAGAAAATCACCGTCTCATGGGGCCGGACTGTAAGGGTCAGGGAAAAACCCAATATATATCTGGTGATATCTAGGGTGCTATTAGAGATACCGCAATAAATCAAAGTGTATTGTCTGTAGGAGGCCTTGGCGAATGAATCTGTGCTGCAGGAACGACCTCGGACCACCAGGGGCCGAGAAAATTAGTGATATTCGGAATCCGTCAGCCAAGGTCATGTAAAAATGCAGCATATATCTGGTGATATCTCGGGTGCTATTACAGATAGCGCAATAAATCAAAGTGCATTGTCTGTAGGAGGCCCTGGCGCATGTATCTGTGCAGCCGGAACGACCTCGGACCACCAGGGGCCGAGAAAATTGGTGATATTCGGAATCCGTCACCCAAGGTCATGTAAAAATGCAGCATATATCTGGTGATATCTCGGGTGCTATTACAGATAGCGCAATAAATCAAAGTGCATTGTCTGTAGGAGGCCCTGGCGCAAGAATCTGTGCAGCGGAAACGACCTCGGACCACCAGGGGCCGAGAAAACCACAGTCTCATGGGGCCGGACACTCAAGGTCAGGGGAAAATCCAATATATATCTGGTTATATCTCGGGTGCTATAAGAGATAGCGCAATAAACCAAAGTCAATTATCTGCAGGAGGCCCTGGCGCATGAATCTGTGCAACGGGAACGACCTCGGACCACCAGGGGCCGAGAAAATCACCGTCTCATGGGGCCGGACTGTAAGGGTCAGGGAAAAACCCAATATATATCTGGTGATATCTAGGGTGCTATTAGAGATACCGCAATAAATCAAAGTGCATTGTCTGTAGGAGGCCCTGGCGACTGAATCTGTGCAGCAGGAACGACCTCGGACCACCAGGGGCCGAGAAAATTAGTGATATTCGGAATCCGTCACCCAAGGTCATGTAAAAATGCAGCATATATCTGGTGATATCTCGGGTGCTATTACAGATAGCGCAATAAATCAAAGTGCATTGTCTGTAGGAGGCCCTGGCGCATGTATCTGTGCAGCGGGAACGACCTCGGACCACCAGGGGCCGAGATAATTAGTGATATTCGGAATCCGTCACCCAAGGTCATGTAAAAATGCAGCATATATCTGGTGATATCTCGGGTGCTATTACAGATAGCGCAATAAATCAAAGTGCATTGTCTGCAGGAGGCCCTAGCGCATGAATCTGTGCAGCGGGAACGTCCTGGGACCACCAGGGGCCGAGAAAACTACCGTCTCATAGGGCCGGACACTCAGGGTCAGGGAAAAATCCAATATATATCTGGTGATATCTCGGGTGCTATTACAGATAGCGCAATAAATCAAAGTAAATAATTTGCAGGGAAACCTGGCGAATGAATCTGTGCAGCGGGGTCGACCTCGTGCCACGAGGGACCGAGAAAATCACCGTCTCATGGGGCCGGACACTCAGGGTCAGGGAAAAATCCTATATATATCTGGTGATATCTCGGGTGCTATTAGAGATAGCGCAATAAATCAAAGTGAATTATCTGCAGGGGGCTCTGGCGCATGAATCTGTGCAGCGGGATCGACCTCGGACCACCAGGGGCCGAGAAGACCACCGTCTCATGGGGCAGGCCACTCAGGGTCTGGGGAAAATCCAATATATATCTGGTGATATCTCGGGTCCTATTACAGATAGGGAAATAAATCAAAGTGCATTGTCTGTAGGAGGCCCTGGCGCATGAATCTGTGCAGCGGGAACAACCTCGGACCACCAGGGGCCGAGAAAACCACAGTCTCATGGGGCCGGACACTCATGGTCAGGGCATAATCCAATATATATCTGGTGATATCTCGGGTGCTATTAGAGATAGCGCAATAAACCAAAGTGAATTATCTGCAGGAGGCCCTGGCGCATGCATCTGTGCAGCGGGAACGACCTCGGACCGCCAGGGGCCGAGAAAACCACCGTCTCATGGGCCCGGACACTCTGGGTCTGGGGAAAATCCAATATATATCTGGTGATATCTCGGGTCCTATTACAGATAAAGAAATAAATCAAAGTGAATTATCTGCAGGATGCCCTGGCGCATGAATCTGTGCAGCGGGAACGGCCTCGGTCCACCAGGGGCCGAGAAAACCACCGTCTCATGGGGCTGGACACTCAGGGTGAGGGAAATATCCAATATTTATCTGGTGATATCGCGGGTGCTATTACAGATAGCGCAATAAATCAAAGTGCATTGTCTGTAGGAGGCCCTGGCGCATGAATCTGTGCAGCGGGAACGACCTCGGACCACCAGGGGCCGAGAAAACTACAGTCTCATGCGGCCGGACACTCAGGGTCTGGGGAAAATCCAATATATATCTGGTGATATCTGGGTTCCTATTACAGATAGCCAAATAAATCAAAGTGCATTGTCTGTAGGAGGCCCTGGCACATGAATCTGTGCAGCGGGAACGACCTCGGACCACCAGGGGCCGAGAAAACCACCGTCTCATGGGGCCGGACACTCAGGGTCAGGGGAAAATCCAATATATATCTGGTGATATCTCGGGTGCTATTAGTGATAGCGCAATAAACCAAAGTGAATTATCTGCAGGAGGCCCTGACGCATGAATCTGTGCAACGGGAACTACCTCGGACAACCAGGTGCCGAGAAAACCACAGTCACATGGGGCCGAGAACTCAGGGTCAGGCAAAAATCCAATATATATCTGGTGATATCTCGGGTGCTATTAGAGATAGCGCAATAAACCAAAGTGAATTATCTGCAGGAGGCCCTGCCGCATGAATCGGTGCAACGGGAACGACCTCGGACCACCAGGGGCCGAGAAAACCACAGTCTCATGGGGCCGGACACTCAGGGTCAGTGAAAAATCCGATATATATCTGGTGATATCTCGGGTGCTATTAGTGATAGCGCAATAAACCAAAGTGAATTGTCTGCAAGAGGCCCTGGTGCATGAATCTGTGCAGCGGGAACGACCTCGGATCACCAGGGGCCGAGAAAACCACCATCTCATGGGGCCGGACACTCAGGTTCAGGGGAAAATCCAATATATATCTGGTGATATCTCGGGTGCTATTATAGATAGCGCAATAAACCAAAGTGCATTGTCTGCAGGAAGCCCTGGCGCATGATTCTGTGCAGCGGGAAAGACCTCGGACCACCAGGGGCCGAGAAAATCACCGTCTCATGGGGCCGGACTGTAAGGGTCAGGGAAAAACCCAATATATATCTGGTGATATCTAGGGTGCTATTAGAGATACCGCAATAAATCAAAGTGCGTTGTCTGTATCAGGCCCTGGCGAATGAATCTGTGGAGCAGGAACGACCTCGGACCACCAGGGGCCGAGAAAATTAGTGATATTCGGAATCCGTCACCCAAGGTCATGTAAAAATGCATCAAATATCTGGTGATATCTCGGGTGCTATTACAGATAGCGCAATAAATCAGAGTGCATTGTCTGTAGGAGGCCCTGGCGCACGAATCTGTGCAGCGGGAACGACCTCGGACCACCAGGGGCCGAGAAAACCACAGTCTCATGGGGCCGGACACTCGAGGTCAGGGGAAAATCCAATATATATCTGGTGATATCTCGGGTGCTATTAGAGATAGCGCAATAAACCAAAGTGAATTATCTGCAGGAGGCCCTGGCGCATGAATCTGTGCAACGGGAACGACCTCGGACCACCAGGGGCCGAGAAAACCACAGTCTCATGGGGCCGGACACTCAGGGTCAGGGGAAAATCCAATATATATCTGGTGATATCTCGGGTGCTATTAGTGATAGCGCAATAAACCAAAGTGAATTGTCTGCAAGAGGCCCTGGTGCATGAATCTGTGCAGCGGGAACGACCTCGGATCACCAGGGGCCGAGAAAACCACCATCTCATGGGGCCGGACACTCAGGTTCAGGGGAAAATCCAATATATATCTGGTGATATCTCGGGTGCTATTATAGATAGCGCAATAAACCAAAGTGCATTGTCTGCAGGAAGCCCTGGCGCATGATTCTGTGCAGCGGGAACGACCTCGGACCACCAGGGGCCGAGAAAATCACCGTCTCATGGGGCCGGACTGTAAGGGTCAGGGAAAAACCCAATATATATCTGGTGATATCTAGGGTGCTATTAGAGATACCGCAATAAATCAAAGTGCGTTGTCTGTATCAGGCCCTGGCGAATGAATCTGTGGAGCAGGAACGACCTCGGACCACCAGGGGCCGAGAAAATTAGTGATATTCGGAATCCGTCACCCAAGGTCATGTAAAAATGCATCAAATATCTGGTGATATCTCGGGTGCTATTACAGATAGCGCAATAAATCAGAGTGCATTGTCTGTAGGAGGCCCTGGCGCACGAATCTGTGCAGCGGGAACGACCTCGGACCACCAGGGGCCGAGAAAACCACAGTCTCATGGGGCCGGACACTCGAGGTCAGGGGAAAATCCAATATATATCTGGTGATATCTCGGGTGCTATTAGAGATAGCGCAATAAACCAAAGTGAATTATCTGCAGGAGGCCCTGGCGCATGAATCTGTGCAACGGGAACGACCTCGGACCACCAGGGGCCGAGAAAACCACAGTCTCATGGGGCCGGACACTCAGGGTCAGGGGAAAATCCAATATATATCTGGTGATATCTCGGGTGCTATTACAGATAGAGCAATAAATCAAAGTGCATTGTCTGTAGGAGGCCCTGGCGCATGAATCTGTGCAGCGGGAACGACCTCGGACCGCCAGGGGCCGAGAAAACCACAGTCTCATGGGGCCGGACACTCAGGGTCAGGGGAAAATCCAATATATATCTGGTGATATCTCGGGTGCTATTAGTGATAGCGCAATAAACCAAAGTGAATTGTCTGCAAGAGGCCCTGGTGCATGAATCTGTGCAGCGGGAACGACCTCGGATCACCAGGGGCCGAGAAAACCACCATCTCATGGGGCCGGACACTCAGGTTCAGGGGAAAATCCAATATATATCTGGTGATATCTCGGGTGCTATTATAGATAGCGCAATAAACCAAAGTGCATTGTCTGCAGGAAGCCCTGGCGCATGATTCTGTGCAGCGGGAACGACCTCGGACCACCAGGGGCCGAGAAAATCACCGTCTCATGTGCCCGGACACTCAGGGTCAGGGGAAAATCCAATATATATCTGGTGATATTTCGGGTGCTATTAGAGATAGCGCAATAAATCAAAGTGCATTGTCTGTAGGAGGCCCTGGCGCATGAATCTGTGCAGCGGGAACGACCTCGGACCACCAGCGGCCGAGAATACTACAGTCGCATGCGGCCGGACACTCAGGGTCTGGGGAAAATCCAATATATATCTGGTGATATCTCGGGTCCTATTACAGATAGCGAAATAAATCAAAGTGCATTGTCTGTAGGAGGCCCTGGCGCATGAATGTGTGCAGCGGGATCGACCTCGGACCACCAGGGGCCGAGAAAGTCACCGTTTCATGGGGCCGGACTGTCAGGGTCAGGGAAAAATCCGATATATATCTGGTGATATCTCGGGTGCTATTACAGATAGCGCAATAAATCAAATTGCATTGTCTGCAGGAGGCCCTGGCGCATGAATCTGTGCAGCGGGAACGACCTCGGACCAGCAGGGGCCGAGAAAATCACCGTCTCATGAGGCCGGGCTGTCAGGGTCAGGGAAAAATGAAATATCTATCTGGTGATATCTCGGGTGCTATTAGAGATAGCGCAATAAATCAAATTGCATTGTCTGCAGGAGGCCCTGGCGCATGAATCTGTGCAGCGGGAACGACCTCGGACCAGCAGGGGCCGAGAAAATCACCGTCTCATGAGGCCGGGCTGTCAGGGTCAGGGAAAAATGAAATATATATCTGGTGATATCTCGGGTGCTATTACAGATAGCGCAATAAATCAAAGTAAATAATTTGCAGGGAAACCTGGCGCATGAATCTGTGCAGCGGGGTCGACCTCGTGCCACGAGGGACCGAGAAAATCACCGTCTCATGGGGCCGGACACTCAGGGTCAGGGAAAAATCCAATATATATCTGGTGATATCTCGGGTGCTATTAGAGATAGCGCAATAAATCAAAGTGAATTATCTGCAGGGGGCTCTGGCGCATGAATCTGTGCAGCGGGATCGACCTCGGACCACCAGGGGCCGAGAAAACCACCGACACATGGGGCCGGACACTCAGGGTCGGGGAAAAATTCAATATATATCTGGTGATATCTCGGGTGCTATTACAGACAGCGCAATAAATCAAAGTGCATTGTCTGTAGGAGGCCCTGGCGCATGAATCTGTGCAGCGGGATCGACCTCGGACCACCAGGGGCCGAGAATATCACCGTCTCATAAGGCCGGACTGTCAGGGTCAGGGAAAAATGAAATATATATCTGGTGATATCTCGGGTGCTATTAGAGATAGCGCAATAAATCAAAGTGCATTGTCTGTAGGAGGCCCTGGCGCATGAATCTGTGCAGCGGGAACGACCTCGGACCACCAGCGGCCGAGAATACTACAGACTCATGGTGCCGGACACTCAGGGACAGGGAAAAATCCAATATACATCTGGTGATATCTCGGGTGCTATTAGAGATAGCGCAATAAATCAATGTGCAATGTTTGTAGGAGGCACTGGCGAATGAATCTGTGCAGCAGGAACGACCTCGGACCACCAGGGGGCGAGAAAATTACAGATATTCGGAATCCGTCACCCAAGGTCATGCAAAAAACCAGCATATATCTGGTGATATCTCGGGTGCTATTACAGATAGCGCGATAAATCAAAGTGCATTGTCTCCCGGAAGCCCTGGCGCATGATTCGGTGCAGCGGGAACGACCTCGGACCACCAGGGGCCGAGAAAATCTCCGTCGCATGGGGCCGGACTGTCAGGGGCAGGGAAAAATCCAATATATATCTGGTGATATCTCGGGTGCTATTACAGATAGCGCAATAAACGAAAGTGAATTATCTGCAGGAGGCCCTGGCGCATGAATCTGTGCAGCGGGAACGACCTCGGACCACCAGGGGCCGAGAAAACTACCGTCTCATGGGGCCGGACACTCAGGGTCAGGGGAAAATCCAATATATATCTGGTGATATCTCGGGTGCTATTATAGATAGCGCAATAAATCAAAGTGCATTGTCTGTAGGAGGCCCTGGCGCATGAATCTGTGCAGCGGGAACAACCTCGGACCACCAGGGGCCGAGAAAAGCACAGTCTCATGGGGCCGGACACTCATGGTCAGGGCATAATCCAATATATATCTGGTGATATCTCGGGTGCTATTAGAGATAGCGCAATAAACCAAAGTAAATTATCTGCAGGAGGCCCTGGCGCATGCATGTGTGCAGCGGGAACGACCTCGGACCGCCAGGGGCCGAGAAAACCACCGTCTCATGGGCCCGGACACTCTGGGTCATTGAAAAATCCAATATATATGTGGTGATATCTCGGGTGCTATTACAGATAGCGCAATAAATCAAAGTGCATTGTCTGTAGGAGGCCCTGGCGCATGAATCTGTGAAGCGGGAACGACCTCGGACCACCAGGGGCCGAGAAAACCACCGTCTCATGGGGCCGGACACTCTGGGTCAGGGAAAAATCCAATATATATGTGGTGATATCTCGGGTGCTATTACAGATAGCGCAATAAATCAAAGTGCATTGTCTGTAGGAGGCCCTGGCGCATGAATCTGTGCAGCGGGAACGACCTCGGACCACCAGGGGCCGAGAAAACCACAGTCTCATGCGGCCGGACACTCAGGGTCTGGGGAAAATCCAATATATATCTGGTGATATCTCGGGTCCTATTACAGATAAGGAAATAAATCAAAGTGAATTATCTGCAGGATGCCCTGGCGCATGAATCTGTGCAGCGGGAACGACCTCGGTCCACCAGGGGCCGAGAAAACCACCGTCTCATGGGGCTGGACACTCAGGGTGAGGGAAATATCCAATATTTATCTGCTGATATCGCGGGTGCTATTACAGATAGCGCAATAAATCAAAGTGCATTGTCTGTAGGAGGCCCTGGCGCATGAATCTGTGCAGCGGGAACGACCTCGGACCACCAGGGGCCGAGAAAACTACAGTCTCATGCGGCCGGACACTCAGGGTCTGTGGAAAATCCAATATATATCTGGTGATATCTCGGTTCCTATTACAGATAGCGAAATAAATCAAAGTGCATTGTCTGTAGGAGGCCCTGGCGCATGAATCTGTGCAGCGGGATCGACCTCGGACCACCAGGGGCCGAGAAAACCACCGTCTCATGGGGCTGGACACTCAGGGTCAGGGAAAATCCAATATATATCTGGTGATATCTCGGGTGCTATTAGTGATAGCGCAATTAACCAAAGTGAATTATCTGCAGGAGGCCCTGACGCATGAATCTGTGCAACGGGAACTACCTCGGACCACCAGGTGCCGAGAAAACCACAGTCACATGGGGCCGAGAACTCAGGGTCAGGCAAAAATCCAATATATATCTGGTGATATCTCGGGTGCTATTAGAGATAGCGCAATAAACCAAAGTGAGTTATCTGCAGGAGGCCCTGGCGCCTGAATCTGTGCAGCGGGAACGACCTCGGACCACCAGGGTCCGAAAAAACCACAGTCTCATGGGGCCGGACACTCAGGGTCAGGGGAAAATCCAATATACATCTGGTGATATCTCGGGTGCTATTAGAGATAGCGCAATAAATCAAAGTGCATTGTCTGTAGGAGGCCCTGGCGCATGAATCAGTGCAGCGGGAACGACCTCGGACCACCAGGGGCCGAGAAAACCACCGTTTCATGGGGCCGGACACCCAGAGTCAGGGGAAAATCCAATATATATCTGGTGATATCTCGGGTGCTATTAGAGCTAGCGCAATAAACCAATGTGAATTACCTGCAGGAGGCCCTGGCGCATGAATCTGGGAAGCGGGAACGACCTCGGACCACCAGGGGCCGAGAAAACCACCGTCTCATGGGGCCGGACACTCAGAGTCAGGGGAAAATCCAAAATATATCTGGTGATATCTCTGGAGCTATTAGAGATAGCGCAATAAACGAAAGTGAATTATCTGCAGGAGGCCCTGGCGCATGAATCTGTGCAGCGGGAACGACCTCGGACCACCAGGAGCCGAGAAAACCACCGTCTCATGGGGCCGGACACTCAGGGTCAGGGGAAAATCCAATATATATCTGGTGATATCTCGGGTGCTATTAGAGATAGCGCAATAAATCAAAGTGCATTGTCTGTAGGAGGCCCTGGCGCATGAATCTGTGCAGCGGGAACGACCTCGGACCACCAGGGGCCGAGAAAACCACCGTCTCATGGGGCCGGACACTCAGGGTCAGGGGAAAATCCAATATATATCTGGTGATATCTCGGGTGCTATTATAGATAGCGCAATAAACCAAAGTGAATTATCTGCAGGAGGCCCTGGCGCATGAATCTGTGCAGCGGGAACGACGTCGGACCCGTAGGGGCCGAGAAAATCACCGTCTCATGGGGCCGGACAGTCAGGGTCAGGGAAAATCCTATATATATCTGGTGATATCTTGGGTGCTATTACAGATAGCGCAATAAATCAAAGTGCATTGTCAGTAGGAGGCCGTGGCGCATGAATCTGGGCAGCGGGAACGACCTCGGACCACCAGGGGCCGAGAAGACCACCGTCTCATGGGGCCGGACACTCAGGGTCAGTGGAAAATCCAATATATATCTGGTGATATCTCGGGTGCTATTAGAGATAGCGCAATAAGCCAAAGGGAATTATCTGCAGGAGGCCCTGGCGCATGCATCTGTGCAGCGGGAACGACCTAGGACCACCAGGGGCCGGGAAAACCACCGTCTCATGGGGCCGGACACTCAGGGTAAGGGAAAAATGCAATATATATCCGGTGATATCTCGGGTGCTATTAGAGATAGCGCAATAACCGAAAGTGAATTATCTGCACGAGGCCCTGGCGCATGAATCTGTGCAGCGGGAACGACCTCGGACCACCAGGGGCCGAGAAAACTACAGTCTCATGCGGCCGGACACTCAGGGTCTGGGGAAAATCCAATATATATCTGGTGATATATCGGGTCCTATTACAGATAGGGAAATAAATCAAAGTGAATTATCTGCAGGAGGCCCTGGCGCATGAATCTGTGCAGCGGGAACGACCTCGGTCCACCAGGGGCCGAGAAAACCACCGTATCATGGGGCTGGACACTCAGGGTGAGGGAAATATCCAATATATATCTGGTGATATCTCGGGTGCTATTACAGATAGCGCAATAAACCAAAGTGAATTATCTGCAGGAGGCCCTGGCGCATGAATGTGTGCAGCGGGAACGACCTCGGACCACCAGGGGCCGAGAAAACCGCAGTCTCATGGGGCCGGACACTCAGGGTCAGGGAAAAATCCAATACATATCTGGTGATATCTCGGGTGCTATTATAGATAGCGCAATAAATCAAAGTGAGTTATCTGTAGGTGGCCCTGGCGCATGAATCTGTGCAGCGGGAACGACCTCGGACCACCAGGGGCCGAGAAAACCAGCGTCCCGGGGGGCCGGACACTTAGGGTCAGTGAAAAATCCAATATATATCTGGTGATATCTCGGGTGCTATTACAGATAGCGCAATAAATCAAAGTGAATTATCTGCAGGAGGCCCTGGCGCATGAATCTGTGCAACGGGAACGACCTCGGACCACCAGGGGCCGAGAAAACCACAGTCCCATGGGGCCGGACACTCAGGGTGAGGGGAAAATCCAATATATATCTGGTGATATCTTGGGTGCTATTAGAGATAGCGCAATAAACCAAAGTGAATTATCTGCAGGAGGCCCTGGCGCATGAATCTGTGCAACGGGAACGACCTCGGACCACCAGGAGCCGAGAAAACCACAGTCTCATGGGGCCGGACACTCAGCGTCAGGGCAAAATCCAATATATATCTGGTGATATCTCGGGTGCTATTAGAGATAGCGCAATAAACCAAAGTGAATTATCTGCAGGAGGCCCTGGCGCATGAATGTGTGCAGCGGGAACGACCTCGGACCACCAGGGGCCGAGAAAACCGCAGTCTCATGGGGCCGGACACTCAGGGTCAGGGAAAAATCCAATACATATCTGGTGATATCTCGGGTGCTATTATAGATAGCGCAATAAATCAAAGTGAGTTATCTGTAGGAGGCCCTGGCGCATGAATCTGTGCAGCGGGAACGACCTCGGACCACCAGGGGCCGAGAAAACCAGCGTCCCGGGGGGCCGGACACTTAGGGTCAGGGCAAAATCCAATATATATCTGGTGATATCTCGGGTGCTATTAGAGATAGCGCAATAAACCAAAGTGAATTATCTGCAGGAGGCCCTGGCGCATGAATCTGTGCAGCGGGAACGACCTCGGTCCACCAGGGGCCGAGAAAACCACCGTCTCATGGGGCTGGACACTCAGGGTGAGGGAAATATCCAATATATATCTGGTGATATCTCGGGTGCTATTACAGATAGCGCAATAAATCAAAGTGCATTGTCAGTAGGAGGCCGTGGCGCATGAATCTGGGCAGCGGGAACGACCTCTGACCACCAGGGGCCGAGAAGACCACCGTCTCATGGGGCCGGCCACTCAGGGTCAGGGGAAAATCCAATATATATCTGGTGATATCTCGGGTGCTATTAGAGATAGCGCAATAAGCCAAAGGGAATTATCTGCAGGACGCCCTGGCGCATGCATCTGTGCAGCGGGAACGACCTAGGACCACCAGGGGCCGAGAAAACCACCGTCTCATGGGGCCGGACGCTCAGGGTAAGGGAAAAATCCAATATATATCTGGTGATATCTCGGGTGCTATTAGAGATAGCGCAATAAACGAAACTGAATTATCTGCAGGAGGCCCTGGCGCATGAATCTGTGCAGCGGGAACGACCTCGGACCACCAGGGGCCGAGAAAACCACCGTCTCATGGGGCCGGACACTCAGGGTCAGGGAAAAATCTAATATATATCTGGTGATATCTCGGGTGCTATTAGAGATAGCGCAATAAACCAAAGTGAATTATCTGCAGGAGGCCCTGGCGCATGAATCTGTGCAACGGGAACGACCTCGGACCACCAGGGGCCGAGAAAATCACCGTCTCATGGGGCCGGACTGTAAGGGTCAGGGAAAAACCCAATATATATCTGGTGATATCTAGGGTGCTATTAGAGATACCGCAATAAATCAAAGTGCATTGTCTGTAGGAGGCCCTGGCGAATGAATCTGTGCTGCAGGAACGACCTCGGACCACCAGGGGCCGAGAAAATTAGTGATATTCGGAATCCGTCACCCAAGGTCATGTAAAAATGCAGCATATATCTGGTGATATCTCGGGTGCTATTACAGATAGCGCAATAAATCAAAGTGCATTGTCTGTAGGAGGCCCTGGCGCAAGAATCTGTGCAGCGGAAACGACCTCGGACCACCAGGGGCCGAGAAAACCACAGTCTCATGGGGCCGGACACTCAAGGTCAGGGGAAAATCCAATATATATCTGGTTATATCTCGGGTGCTATAAGAGATAGCGCAATAAACCAAAGTCAATTATCTGCAGGAGGCCCTGGCGCATGAATCTGTGCAACGGGAACGACCTCGGACCACCAGGGGCCGAGAAAATCACCGTCTCATGGGGCCGGACTGTAAGGGTCAGGGAAAAACCCAATATATATCTGGTGATATCTAGGGTGCTATTAGAGATACCGCAATAAATCGAAGTGCATTGTCTGTAGGAGGCCCTGTCGAATGAATCTGTGCTGCAGGAACGACCTCGGACCACCAGGGGCCGAGAAAATTAGTGATATTCGGAATCCGTCACCCAAGGTCATGTAAAAATGCAGCATATATCTGGTGATATCTCGGGTGCTATTACAGATAGCGCAATAAATCAAAGTGCATTGTCTGTAGGAGGCCCTGGCGCATGTATCTGTGCAGCGGGAACGACCTCGGACCACCAGGGGCCGAGAAAATTGGTGATATTCGGAATCCGTCACCCAAGGTCATGTAAAAATGCAGCATATATCTGGTGATATCTCGGGTGCTATTACAGATAGCGCAATAAATCAAAGTGCATTGTCTGTAGGAGGCCCTGGCGCATGAATCTGTGCAGCGGAAACGACCTCGGACCACCAGGGGCCGAGAAAACCACAGTCTCATGGGATCAGACACTCAAGGTCAGGGGAAAATCCAATATATATCTGGTGATATCTCGGCTGCTATTAGAGATAGTGCAATAAACCAAAGTGAATTATCTGCAGGAGGCCCTGGCGCATGAATCTGTGCAACGGGAACGACCTCGGACCACCAGGGGCCGAGAAAACCACAGTCTCATGGGGCCGGACACTCAGGGTCAGGGGAAAATCCAATATATATCTGGTGATATCTCGGGTGCTATTACAGATAGCGCAATAAATCAAAGTGCATTGTCTGTAGGAGGCCCTGGCGCATGATTCTATGCAGCGGGAACGACCTCGGACCACCAGGGGCCGAGAAAATCACCGTCTCATGGGGCCGGACACTCAGCGTCAGGGAACAATCCAATATATATCTGGTGATATCTCGGGTGCTATTAGAGATAGCGCAATAAACCAAAGTGAATTATCTGCAGGAGGCCCTGCCGCATGAATCGGTGCAACGGGAACGACCTCGGACCACCAGGGGCCGAGAAAACCACAGTCTCATGGGGCCGGACACTCAGGGTCAATGGGAAAATCCAATATATATCTGGTGATATCTCGGGTGCTATTACAGATAGCGCAATAAATCAAAGTGCATTGTCTGTAGGAGGCCCTGGCTCATGTATATGTGCAGCGGGAACGACCTCGGACCACCAGGGGCCGAGATAATTAGTGATATTCGGAATCCGTCACCCAAGGTCATGTAAAAATGCAGCATATATCTGGTGATATCTCGGGTGCTATTACAGATAGCGCAATAAATCAAAATGCATTGTCTGTAGGAGGCCCTGGCGCATGATTCTGTGCAGTGGGAACGACCTCGGACCACCAGGGGCCGAGAAAATCACCGTCTCATGGTGCCGGACTGTAAGGGTCAGGGAAAAACCCAATATATATCTGGTGATATATCAGGTGCCATTAGAGATAGCGCGATAAATCAAAGTGCATTGTCTGTAGGAGGCCCTGGCGACTGAATCTGTGCAGCAGGAACGACCTCGGACCACCAGGGGCCGAGAAAATTAGTGATATTCGGAATCCGTCACCCAAGGTCATGTAAAAATGCAGCATATATCTAGTGATATCTCGGGTGCTATTACAGATAGCGCAATAAATCAAAGTGCATTGTCTGTAGGAGGCCCTGGCGCATGTATCTGTGCAGCGGGAACCACCTCGGACCACCAGGGGCCGAGATAATTAGTGATATTCGGAATCCGTCACCCAAGGTCATGTAAAAATGCAGCATATATCTGGTGATATCTCGGGTGCTATTACAGATAGCGCAATAAATCAAAGTGCATTGTCTGAAGGAGGCCCTGGCGCATGAATCGGTGCAACGGGAACGACCTCGGACCACCAGGCGCCGAGAAAACCACAGTCTCATGGGGCCGGACTCTCAGGGTCAGTGAAAAATCCAATATATATCTGGTGATATCTCGGGTGCTATTAGTGATAGCGCAATAAACCAAAGTGAATTGTCTGCAAGAGGCCCTGGTGCATGAATCTGTGCAGCGGGAACGACCTCGGATCACCAGGGGCCGAGAAAACCACCATCTCATGGGGCCGGACACTCAGGTTCAGGGGAAAATCCAATATATATCTGGTGATATCTCGGGTGCTATTAGAGATAGCGCAATAAACCAAAGTGCATTGTCTGCAGGAAGCCCTGGCGCATGATTCTGTGCAGCGGGAACGACCTCGGACCACCAGGGGCCGAGAAAATCACCGTCTCATGGGGCCGGACTGTAAGGGTCAGGGAAAAACCCAATATATATCTGGTGATATCTAGGGTGCTATTAGAGATACCGCAATAAATCGAAGTGCATTGTCTGTAGGAGGCCCTGGCGAATGAATCTGCGCTGCAGGAACGACCTCGGACCACCAGGGGCCGAGAAAATTAGTGATATTCGGAATCCGTCACGCAAGGTCATGTAAAAATGCAGCATATATCTGGTGATATCTCGGGTGCTATTACAGATAGCGCAATAAATCAAAGTGCATTGTCTGTAGGAGGCCCTGGCGCATGTATCTGTGCAGCGGGAACGACCTCGGACCACCAGGGGCCGAGAAAATTGGTGATATTCGGAATCCGTCACCCAAGGTCATGTAAAAATGCAGCATATATCTGGTGATATCTCGGGTGCTATTACAGATAGCGCAATAAATCAAAGTGCATTGTCTGCAGGAGGCCCTGGCGCATGAATCTGTGCAACGGGAACGACCTCGGACCATCAGGGGCCGAGAAAACCACAGTCTCATGGGGCCGGACACTCAGGGTCAGGGGAAAATCCAATATATATCTGGTGATATCTCGGGTGCTATTACAGATAGCGCAATGAATCAAAGTGCATTGTCTGTAGGAGGCCCTGGCGCATGAATCTGTGCAGCGGGAACGACCTCGGACCACCAGGGGCAGAGAAAACCACCGTCTCATGGGGCCGGACAATCTGGGTCAGGGAAAAATCCAATATATATCTGGAGATATCTCGGGTGCTATTACAGATAGCGCAATAAATCAAAGTGCATTGTCTGTAGGAGGCCCTGGCGCATGAATCTGCGCTGCAGGAACGACCTCGGACCACCAGGGGCCGAGAAAATTAGTGATATTCGGAATCCGTCACGCAAGGTCATGTAAAAATGCAGCATATATCTGGTGATATCTCGGGTGCTATTACAGATAGCGCAATAAATCAAAGTGCATTGTCTGTAGGAGGCCCTGGCGCATGTATCTGTGCAGCGGGAACGACCTCGGACCACCAGGGGCCGAGAAAATTGGTGATATTCGGAATCCGTCACCCAAGGTCATGTAAAAATGCAGCATATATCTGGTGATATCTCGGGTGCTATTACAGATAGCGCAATAAATCAAAGTGCATTGTCTGCAGGAGGCCCTGGCGCATGAATCTGTGCAACGGGAACGACCTCGGACCATCAGGGGCCGAGAAAACCACAGTCTCATGGGGCCGGACACTCAGGGTCAGGGGAAAATCCAATATATATCTGGTGATATCTCGGGTGCTATTACAGATAGCGCAATGAATCAAAGTGCATTGTCTGTAGGAGGCCCTGGCGCATGAATCTGTGCAGCGGGAACGACCTCGGACCACCAGGGGCAGAGAAAACCACCGTCTCATGGGGCCGGACAATCTGGGTCAGGGAAAAATCCAATATATATCTGGAGATATCTCGGGTGCTATTACAGATAGCGCAATAAATCAAAGTGCATTGTCTGTAGGAGGCCCTGGCGCATGAATCTGTGCAGCGGGAACGACCTCGGACCACCAGGGGCCGAGAAAACCACCGTCTCATGGGGCCGGACACTCTGGGTCAGGGAAAAATCCAATATATATGTGGTGATATCTCGGGTGCTATTAGAGATAGCGCAATAAGCCAAAGGGAATTATCTGCAGGAGGCCCTGGCGCATGAATCTGTGCAGCGGGAACGACCTCGGACGACCAGGGGCCGAGAAAACCACAGTCTCATGGGGCCGGACACTCAGGGTCAGGGGAAAATCCAATATATATCTGGTGATATCTCGGGTGCTATTAGAGATAGCGCAATAAACCAAAGTGAGTTATCTGCAGGAGGCCCTGGCGCATGAATCTGTGCAGCGGGAACGACCTCGGACCACCAGGGGCCGAGAAAACCACCGTCCAGGGGGGCCGGACACTTAGGGTCAGTGAAAAATCCAATATATATCTGGTGATATCTCGGGTGCTATTACAGATAGCGCAAAAAATCAAAGTGCATTGTCTGTAGGAGGCCCTGGCGCACGAATCTGTGCAGCGGGAACGACCTCGGACCACCAGGGGCCGAGAAAACCACCGTCTCACGGGGCCGGCCACTCAGGGTCAGTGAAAAATCCAATATATATCTGGTGATATCTCGGGTGCTATTACAGATAGCGCAATAAATCAAAGTGCATTGTCTATAGGAGGCCCTGGCGCATGTATCTGTGCTGCGGGAACGACCTCGGACCACCAGGGGCCGAGAAAACCACAGTCTCATGGGGCCGGACACTGAGGGTCAGGGGAAAATCCAATATATATCTGGTGACCTCTCGGGTGCTATTACAGATAGCGCAATAAATCAAAGTGCATTGTCTGTAGGAGGCCCTGGCGCATGTATCTGAGCAGCGGGAACGACCTCGGACCACCAGGGGCCGAGAAAACCACAGTCTCATGGGGCCGGACACTCAGGGTCAGGGGAAAATCCAATATATATCTGGTGATATCTCGGGTGCTATTAGAGATAGCGCAATAAACCAAAGTGAACTATCTGCAGGAGGCCCTGGCGCATGCATCTGTGCAGCGGGAACGACCTCGGACCGCCAGGGGCCGAGAAAACCACCGTCTCATGGGGCCGGACACTCTGGGTCATTGAAAAATCCAATATATATGTGGTGATATCTCGGGTGCTATTACAGATAGCGCAATAAATCAAAGTGCATTGTCTGTAGGAGGCCCTGGCGCATGTATCTGTGCAGCGGGAACGACCTCGGACCACCAGGGGCCGAGAAAACTACAGTCACATGGCGCCGAACACTCAGGGTCTGGGGAAAATCCAATATATATCTGGTGATATCTCGGGTCCTATTACAGATAGCGAAATAAATCAAAGTGAATTATCTGCAGGAGGCCCAGGCGCATGAATCTGTGCAGCGGGAACGACCTCGGTCCACCAGGGGCCGAGAAAACCACCGTCTGAAGGGGCTGGACACTCAGGGTGAGGGAAATATCCAATATATATCTGGTGATATCTCGGGTGCTATTACAGATAGCGCAATAAATCAAAGTGCATTGTCTGTAGGAGGCCCTGGCGCATGAATGTGTGCAGCGGGATCGACCTCGGACCAGCAGGGGCCGAGAAAATCACCGTCTCATGAGGCCGGGCTGTCAGGGTCAGGGAAAAATGAAATATCTATCTGGTGATATCTCGGGTGCTATTACAGATAGCGCAATAAATCAAAGTAAATAATTTGCAGGGAAACCTGGCGAATGAATCTGTGCAGCGGGGTCGACCTCGTGCCACGAGGGACCGAGAAAATCACCGTCTCATGGGGCCGGACACTCAGGGTCAGGGAAAAATCCTATATATATCTGGTGATATCTCGGGTGCTATTAGAGATAGCGCAATAAATCAAAGTGAATTATCTGCAGGGGGCTCTGGCGCATGAATCTGTGCAGCGGGATCGACCTCGGACCACCAGGGGCCGAGAAAACCACCGACACATGGGGCCGGACACTCAGGGTCGGGGAAAAATTCAATATATATCTGGTGATATCTCGGGTGCTATTAGAGATAGCGCAATAAATCAATGTGCAATGTTTGTAGGAGGCACTGGCGAATGAATCTGTGCAGCAGGAACGACCTCGGACCACCAGGGGGCGAGAAAATCACCGTCGCATGGGGCCGGACTGTCAGGGGCAGGGAAAAATCCAATATATATCTGGTGATATCTCGGGTGCTATTACAGATAGCGCAATAAACGAAAGTGAATTATCTGCAGGAGGCCCTGGCGCATGAATCTGTGCAGCGGGAACGACCTCGGACCACCAGGGGCCGAGAAAACTACCGTCTCATGGGGCCGGACACTCAGGGTCAGGGAAAAATCCAATATATATCTGGTGATATCTCGGGTGCTATTATAGATAGCGCAATAAACCAAAGTGAGTTATCTGTAGGAGGCCCTGGCGCATGAATCTGTGCAGCGGGAACGACCTCGGACCACCAGGGGCCGAGAAAACCACAGTCTCATGGGGCCGGACACTCAGGGTCAGGGGAAAATCCAATATATATCTGGTGATATCTCGGGTGCTATTACAGATAGAGCAATAAATCAATGTGCATTGTCTGTAGGAGGCCCTGGCGCATGAATCTGTGCAGCGGGAACAACCTCGGACCACCAGGGGCCGAGAAAACCACAGTCTCATGGGGCCGGACACTCATGGTCAGGGCATAATCCAATATATATCTGGTGATATCTCGGGTGCTATTAGAGATAGCGCAATAAACCAAAGTGAATTATCTGCAGGAGGCCCTGGCGCATGCATCTGTGCAGCGGGAACGACCTCGGACCGCCAGGGGCCGAGAAAACCACCGTCTCATGGGCCCGGACACTCTGGGTCATTGAAAAATCCAATATATATGTGGTGATATCTCGGGTGCTATTACAGATAGCGCAATAAATCAAAGTGCATTGTCTGTAGGAGGCCCTGGCGCATGAATCTGTGAAGCGGGAACGACCTCGGACCACCAGGGGCCGAGAAAACCACCGTCTCATGGGGCCGGACACTCTGGGTCAGGGAAAAATCCAATATATATGTGGTGATATCTCGGGTGCTATTACAGATAGCGCAATAAATCAAAGTGCATTGTCTGTAGGAGGCCCTGGCTCATGAATCTGTGCAGCGGGAACGACCTCGGACCACCAGGGGCCGAGAAAACTACAGTCTCATGCGGCCGGACACTCAGGGTCTGGGGAAAATCCAATATATATCTGGTGATATCTCGGGTCCTATTACAGATAAAGAAATAAATCAAAGTGAATTATCTGCAGGATGCCCTGGCGCATGAATCTGTGCAGCGGGAACGGCCTCGGTCCACCAGGGGCCGAGAAAACCACCGTCTCATGGGGCTGGACACTCAGGGTGAGGGAAATATCCAATATTTATCTGGTGATATCGCGGGTGCTATTACAGATAGCGCAATAAATCAAAGTGCATTGTCTGTAGAAGGCCCTGGCGCATGAATCTGTGCAGCGGGAACGACCTCGGACCACCAGGGGCCGAGAAAACTACAGTCTCATGCGGCCGGACACTCAGGGTCTGGGGAAAATCCAATATATATCTGGTGATATCTCGGTTCCTATTACAGATAGCCAAATAAATCAAAGTGCATTGTCTGTAGCAGGCCCTGGCACATGAATCTGTGCAGCGGGAACGACCTCGGACCACCAGGGGCCGAGAAAACCACCGTCTCATGGGGCCGGACACTCAGGGTCAGGGGAAAATCCAATATATATCTGGTGATATCTCGGGTGCTATTAGTGATAGCGCAATAAACCAAAGTGAATTATCTGCAGGAGGCCCTGACGCATGAATCTGTGCAACGGGAACTACCTCGGACAACCAGGTGCCGAGAAAACCACAGTCACATGGGGCCGAGAACTCAGGGTCAGGCAAAAATCCAATATATATCTGGTGATATCTCGGGTGCTATTAGAGATAGCGCAATAAACCAAAGTGAATTATCTGCAGGAGGCCCTGCCGCATGAATCGGTGCAACGGGAACGACCTCGGACCACCAGGGGCCGAGAAAACCACAGTCTCATGGGGCCGGACACTCAGGGTCAGTGAAAAATCCGATATATATCTGGTGATATCTCGGGTGCTATTACAGATAGCGCAATAAATCAAAGTGCATTGTCTGTAGGAGGCCCTGGCGCATGAATCTGTGAAGCGGGAACGACCTCGGACCACCAGGGGCCGAGAAAACCACCGTCTCATGGGGCTGGACACTCAGGGTGAGGGAAATATCCAATATTTATCTGCTGATATCGCGGGGGCTATTACAGATAGCGCAATAAATCAAAGTGCATTGTCTGTAGGAGGCCCTGGCGCATGAATCTGTGCAGCGGGAACGACCTCGGACCACCAGGGGCCGAGAAAACTACAGTCTCATGCGGCCGGACACTCAGGGTCTGTGGAAAATCCAATATATATCTGGTGATATCTCGGTTCCTATTACAGATAGCGAAATAAATCAAAGTGCATTGTCTGTAGGAGGCCCTGGCGCATGAATCTGTGCAGCGGGATCGACCTCGGACCACCAGGGGCCGAGAAAACCACCGTCTCATGGGGCCGGACACTCAGGGTCAGGGGAAAATCCAATATATATCTGGTGATATCTCGGGTGCTATTAGAGGTAGCGCAATAAACCAATGTGAATTATCTGCAGGAGGCCCTGGCGCATGAATCTGGGAAGCGGGAACGACCTCGGACCACCAGGGGCCGAGAAAACCACCGTCTCATGGGGCCGGACACTCAGAGTCAGGGGAAAATTCAAAATATATCTGGTGATATCTCTGGTGCTATTAGAGATAGCGCAATAAACGAAAGTGAATTATCTGCAGGAGGCCCTGGCGCATGAATCTGTGCAGCGGGAACGACCTCGGACCACCAGGAGCCGAGAAAACCACCGTCTCATGGGGCCGGACACTCAGGGTCAGGGAAAAATCCAATATATATCTGGTGATATCTCGGGTGCTATTAGAGATAGCGCAATAAACCAAAGTGAGTTATCTGCAGGAGGCCCTGGCGCCTGAATCTGTGCAGCGGGAACGACCTCGGACCACCAGGGGCCAAGAAAACCACCGTCTCATGGCGCCGGACACTCAGGGTCAGGGAAAAATCCAATATATATCTGGTGATATCTCGGGTGCTATTAGAGATAGCGCACTAAATCAAAGTGCATTGTCTGTAGGACGCCCAGGCGAATGAATCTGTGCAGCGGGAAGTACCTCGGTCCACCAGGGGCCGGGAAAATCACCGTCTCATGGAGCCGGACACTCAGGGTCAGGGAAAAATCCAATATATATGTGGTGATATCTCGGGTGCTATTACAGATAGCGCAATAAACCAAAGTGCATTGTCTTTAGTAGGCCCAGGCGAATGAATCTGGCCAGCAGGAACGACCTCCGACCACCAGGGGCCGAGAAAACCACCGTCTCATGGGGCCGGTCACTCAGGGTCAGGGGAAAATCCAATATATATCTGGTGATATCTCGGTAGCTATTACAGATAGCCCAACAAATCAAAGTGCATTGTCTGTAGGAGGCCCTGCCGCATGAATCTGTGCAGCGGGAACGACCTCGGACCACCAGGGGCCGGGAAAACCACAGTCTCATGGGGCCGGACACTCAGGGTCAGGGGAAAATTCAATATATATCTGGTGATATCTCGGGTGCTATTACAGATAGCGCAATAAATCAAAGTGCATTGTCTGTAGGAGGCCCAGGCGAATGAATCTGGCCAGCGGGAACGACCTCGGACCACCAGGGGCCAAAAAAACCACCGTCTCATGGCGCCGGACACTCAGGGTCAGGGAAAAATCAAATATATATCTGGTGAAATCACGGGTGCTATTAGAGATAGCGCAATAAACCAAAGTGAATTATTTGCAGGAGGCCCTGGCGCATGCATCTGTGCAGCGGGAACGACCTCGGACCACCAGGGGACGAGAAAACCACCATCTCATGGGGCCGGACACTCAGGGTCAGGGAAAAATCAAATATATATCTGGTGATATCTCGGGTGCTATTACAGATTGCGCAATAAATCAAAGTGCATTGTCTGTAGGAGGCCCAGGCGAATGAATCTGGGCAGCGGGAACGACCTCGGACCACCAGGGGCCGAGAAAATCACCGTCTCATGGGGCCGGACATTCAGGGTCAGAGGAAAATCCAATATATGTATGGTGATATCTCGGGTGCTATTACAGATAGCGCAATAAATCAATGTGCATTGTCTGTAGGAGGCACTGGCGACTGAATCTGTGCAGCAGGAAATACCTCGGACCACCAGGGGCCGAGAAAATTACAGATATTCGGAATCCGTCACCCAAGATCATGTAAAAATCCAGCATATATCTTTTGATATCTCGGGTGCTATTACAGATCGCGCAATAAACCAAAGTGAATTGCCTGCAGGAAGCCTTGGCGCATGAATCTGTTCAGCCGGATCGACCTCGGACCACGAGGGACCGAGAAAACCATCGCCACATGGGGCCGGACTGTCAGGGTCAAGGAAAAATGCAATATATATCTGGTAATATCTCGGGTGCTATTAGAGATAGCGACATAAATCAAACTGTATTGTCTGTAGGAGGCCCTGGCGCATGAATCTATGCAGCGGGAACGACCTCGGACCACCAGGGGCCGAGAATACCACCGACACATGGGGCCGGACACTCAGGGTCGAGGAAAAATTCAATATATATCTGAGGATATCTCGGGTGCTCTTACAGATAGCCCACTAAACCAAAGTGAATTATCTGCAGGGGGCCCTGGCGCCTGAATCTGTGCAGCGGGATCGACCTCGGACCACCAGGGGCCGAGAAAATCACCGTCTCATGGGGCTGGATTGTCAGGGTCAGGGAAAAATCCAATGTATATCTGGTGACATCTCGGGTGCTATTAGAGATAGCGCAATAAAGCAAAGTGAATTATCTATAGGAGGCCCTGGCGCATGAATCTGTGCAGCGGGATCGACATCGGACAACCAGGGGCCGAGAAAATCTCCGTCTCATGCGGCCGGACTGTCAGGGTCAGGGAAAAATACAATATATATCAGGTGATATCTCGGGTGCTATTAGAGATAGCGCAATAAATCAAAGTGCATTGTCTGCAGGAGGCCCTAGCGCATGAATCTGTGCAGCGGGAACGACCTGGGACCACCAGGGGCCGAGAAAACTACCGTCTCATGGTGTTCGACACTCAGTGTCAGGGAAAAATCCAATATATATCTGGTGATATCTCGGGTGCTATTACAGATCGCGCACTAAACCAAAGTGAACTATCTGCAGGGGGCCCTGGCTCATGAATCTGTGCAGCGGGAACGACCTAGGACCACCAGTGGCCGAGAAAACCACCGACACATGGGGCCGGACTGTCAGGGTCAGGGAAGAATCCAATATATATATGGTGATATCTCGGGTGCTATTATAGGTAGAGCAATAAATCAAAGTCCATTGTCTGTACGAGGCACTGGCGTATGAATCTGTGCAGCAGGAACTACCTCGGACCACCAGGGGCCGAGAAAATTACAGATATTCGGAATCCGTCACACAAGGTCACGTAAAAATCCAGCATCTATCTGATGATATCTCGGGTGCTGTTACAGATAGCGCAATAAACCAAAGTGAATTGTCTGCAGGATGCCTTGGCGCATGAATCTGTGCAGCGGAATCGACCTCGGACCACCAGGGGCCGAGAAAACCACCGTCTCATGGGGTCGGACACTCAGGGTCAGGGAAAATTGCAATATATATCTGGTGATATCTCGGGTGCTATTAGAGATAGCGGAATAAATCAAAGTGCATTGTCTGCAGGAGGCCCTGGCGCATGAATCTGTGCCGCGGGAACGACCTCGGACCACCAGGGGCTGAGAAAACCACCGTCTCATGGGGCCGGACACTCAGTGTCAGGGGAAAATCCAATATATATCTGATGATATCTCGGGTGCTATTACTGATAGCGCAATAAAGCAAAGTGCATTGTCTGTAGGAGGCCCTGGCGCATGAATCTGTGCAGCGGGATCGAATTCGGACCACCAGGGGCCGAGAAAATCACTTTCTCATGAGGCCGGACTGTCAGGGTCAGGGAAAGGTGCAATATATATCTGGTGATATCTCGGGTGCTATTAGAGCTAGCGCAATAAATCAAACTGCATTGTCTGCAGGAGGCCCTAGCGCATGTATCTGTGCAGCGGGAACGACCTCGGACCTCCAGGGGCCGAGACAACCACCGTCTCATGGGGCCGGAAACTCGGGGTCAGGGGAAAATCCAATATATATCTGGTGATATCTCGGGTGCTATTACAGATAGCGCAATAAATCAAAGTGCATTGTCTGTAGGAGGCCCTGGCGCATGAATCTGTGCAGCGGGAACGACCTCGGACCACCAGGGGCCGAAAAAACCATAGTCTCATGGGGCCGGTCACTCAGGGTCAGGGGAAAATCCAATATATATCTGGTGATATCTCGGGTGCTATTACAGATAGCGCAATAAATCAAAGTGCATTGTCTGTAGGAGGCCCTGGCGCATGAATCTGTGCAGCGGGATCGACCTCGGACCACCAGGGGCCGAAAAAACCACAGTCTCATGGGGCCGGACACTCAGGGTCAGGGTAAAATGCAATATATATCTGGTGATATCTCGGGTGCTATTACAGATAGCGGAATAAATCAAAGTGCATTACCTGTAGGAGGCCCTGGCGCATGAATCTGTGCAGAGGGAACGACCTCGGACGACCAGGGACCGAGAAAACCACAGTCTCATGGGGCCGGACTCTCAGGGTCAGGGGAAAATCGAATATATATCTGGTGATATCTCGGGTGCTATTAGAGATAGCGCAATAAACCAAAGTGAATTATCTGCAGGAGGCCCTGGCGCATGAATCTGTGCACGCGGGAACGACCTCGGACCACCAGGGTCCGAGAAAACGACCGTCGCATGGGGCCGGACACTCAGGGACAGTGAAAAATCCAATATATATCTGCTGATATCTCGGGTGCTATTACAGATAGCGCAATAAATCAAAGTGCATTGTCTGTAGGAGGCCCTGGCGCATGAATCTGTGCAGAGGCAACGACCTCGGACGACCAGGGGCCGAGAAAACCACAGTCTCATGGGGCCGGACTCTCAGGGTCAGGGTAAAATGCAATATATATCTAGGTGATATCTCGGGTGCTATTACAGATAGCGCAACAAATCAAAGTGCATTGTCTGTAGGAGGCCCTGGCGCATGAATCTGTGCAGCGGGAACGACCTCGGACCACCAGGGGCCGAAAAAACCACAGTCTCATGGGGCCGGTCACTCAGGGTCAGGGGAAAATCCAATATATATCTGGTGATATCTCGGGTGCTATTACAGATAGCGCAATAAATCAAAGTGCATTGTCTGTAGGAGGCCCTGGCCCATGAATCTGTGCAGCGGGTATGACCTCGGACCACCAGGGGCCGAGAAAACGACCGCCTCATGGGGCCGGACACTCAGGGTCAGTGAAAAATCCAATATATATCTGGTGATATCTCGGCTGCTATTACAGATAGCGCAATAAATCAAAGTGCATTACCTGTAGGAGGCCCTGGCGCATGAATCTCTGCAGCGGAAACGTCCTCGGACCTCCAGGGGCCGAGACAACGACCGTCTCATGGGGCCGGACACTCAGGGTCAGGGGAAAATCCAATATATATCTGGAGATATCTCGGGTGCTATTACAGATAGCGCAATAAACCAAAGTGAATTATCTGCAGGAGGCCCTGGCGCATGAATCTGTGCAACGGGAACGACCTCGGACCACCAGGGGCCGAGAAAACCACAGTCTCATGTGGCCGGACACTCAGGGTCAGTGGAAAATCCAATATATATCTGGTGATATCTCGGGTGCTATTACAGATAGCGCAATAAATCAAAGTGCATTGTCTGTAGGAGGCCCTGGCGCATGAATCTGTGCAGCGGGAAAGACCTCGGACCACCAGGGGCCGAGAAAACCACAGTCTCATGGGGCCGGACACTCAGGGTCAGGGCAAAATCCAATATATATCTGGTGATATCTCGGGTGCTATTAGAGATAGCGCAATAAACCAAAGTGCATTGTCTGTAGGAGGCCCTGGCGCATGAATCTGTTCAGCGGGAACGACCTCGGAACACCAGGAACCGAGAAAACCACCGTCTCATGGTGCCGGATACTCAGGGTCAGTGAAAAATCCAATATAGATCTGGTGATATCTCGGGTGCTATTACAGATAGCGCAATAAACCAAAGTGAATTATCTGCAGGAGGCCCTGGCGCATGAATCTGTGCAACGGGAACGACCTCGGACCACCAGGGGCCGAGAAAACCACAGTCTCATGGGGCCGGACACTCAGGGTCAGGGGAAAATCCAATATAGATCTGGTGATATCTCGGGTGCTATTACAGATAGCGCAATAAATCAAAGTGCATTACCTGTAGGAGGCCCTGGCGCATGAATCTGTGCAGCGGGAACGTCCTCGGACCTCCAGGGGCCGAGACAACGACCGTCTCATGGGGCCGGACACTCAGGGTCAGGGTAAAATCCAATATATATCTGGTGATATCTCGGGTGCTATTACAGATAGCGCAATAAATCAAAGTGCGTTGTCTGTAGGAGGCCCTGGCGCATGAATCTGTGCAGCGGGAACGACCTCGGACGACCAGGGGCCGAGAAAACCACAGTCTCATGGGGCCGGACACTCAGGGTCAGGGGAAAATCCAATATATATCTGGTGATATCTCGGGTGCTATTACAGATAGCGCAATAAACCAAAGTGAATTATCTGCAGGAGGCCCTGGCGCATGAATCTGTGCAACGGGAACGACCTCGGACCACCAGGGGCCGAGAAAACCACAGTCTCATGTGGCCGGACACTCAGGGTCAGTGGAAAATCCAATATATATCTGGTGATATCTCGGGTGCTATTACAGATAGCGCAATAAATCAAAGTGAATTATCTGCAGTAGGCCCTGGCGCATGAATCTGTGCAGCGGGAACGACCTCGGTCCACCAGGGGCCGAGAAAACCACAGTCTCATGGGGCCGGACACTCAGGGTCAGGGGAAAATCCAATATAGATCTGGTGATATCTCGGGTGCTATTACAGATAGCGCAATAAATCAAAGTGCATTACCTGTAGGAGGCCCTGGCGCATGAATCTGTGCAGCGGGAACGTCCTCGGACCTCCAGGGGCCGAGACAACGACCGTCTCATGGGGCCGGACACTCAGGGTCAGGGTAAAATCCAATATATATCTGGTGATATCTCGGGTGCTATTACAGATAGCGCAATAAATCAAAGTGCGTTGTCTGTAGGAGGCCCTGGCGCATGAATCTGTGCAGCGGGAACGACCTCGGACGACCAGGGGCCGAGAAAACCACAGTCTCATGGGGCCGGACACTCAGGGTCAGGGGAAAATCCAATATATATCTGGTGATATCTCGGGTGCTATTACAGATAGCGCAATAAACCAAAGTGAATTATCTGCAGGAGGCCCTGGCGCATGAATCTGTGCAACGGGAACGACCTCGGACCACCAGGGGCCGAGAAAACCACAGTCTCATGTGGCCGGACACTCAGGGTCAGTGGAAAATCCAATATATATCTGGTGATATCTCGGGTGCTATTACAGATAGCGCAATAAATCAAAGTGCATTGTCTGTAGGAGGCCCTGGCGCATGAATCTGTGCAGCGGGATCGAATTCGGACCACCAGGGGCCGAGAAAATCACTTTCTCATGAGGCCGGACTGTCAGGGTCAGGGAAAGGTGCAATATATATCTGGTGATATCTCGGGTGCTATTAGAGCTAGCGCAATAAATCAAACTGCATTGTCTGCAGGAGGCCCTAGCGCATGTATCTGTGCAGCGGGAACGACCTCGGACCTCCAGGGGCCGAGACAACCACCGTCTCATGGGGCCGGAAACTCGGGGTCAGGGGAAAATCCAATATATATCTGGTGATATCTCGGGTGCTATTACAGATAGCGCAATAAATCAAAGTGCATTGTCTGTAGGAGGCCCTGGCGCATGAATCTGTGCAGCGGGAACGACCTCGGACCACCAGGGGCCGAAAAAACCATAGTCTCATGGGGCCGGTCACTCAGGGTCAGGGGAAAATCCAATATATATCTGGTGATATCTCGGGTGCTATTACAGATAGCGCAATAAATCAAAGTGCATTGTCTGTAGGAGGCCCTGGCGCATGAATCTGTGCAGCGGGATCGACCTCGGACCACCAGGGGCCGAAAAAACCACAGTCTCATGGGGCCGGACACTCAGGGTCAGGGTAAAATGCAATATATATCTGGTGATATCTCGGGTGCTATTACAGATAGCGGAATAAATCAAAGTGCATTACCTGTAGGAGGCCCTGGCGCATGAATCTGTGCAGAGGGAACGACCTCGGACGACCAGGGACCGAGAAAACCACAGTCTCATGGGGCCGGACTCTCAGGGTCAGGGGAAAATCGAATATATATCTGGTGATATCTCGGGTGCTATTAGAGATAGCGCAATAAACCAAAGTGAATTATCTGCAGGAGGCCCTGGCGCATGAATCTGTGCACGCGGGAACGACCTCGGACCACCAGGGTCCGAGAAAACGACCGTCGCATGGGGCCGGACACTCAGGGACAGTGAAAAATCCAATATATATCTGCTGATATCTCGGGTGCTATTACAGATAGCGCAATAAATCAAAGTGCATTGTCTGTAGGAGGCCCTGGCGCATGAATCTGTGCAGAGGCAACGACCTCGGACGACCAGGGGCCGAGAAAACCACAGTCTCATGGGGCCGGACTCTCAGGGTCAGGGTAAAATGCAATATATATCTAGGTGATATCTCGGGTGCTATTACAGATAGCGCAACAAATCAAAGTGCATTGTCTGTAGGAGGCCCTGGCGCATGAATCTGTGCAGCGGGAACGACCTCGGACCACCAGGGGCCGAAAAAACCACAGTCTCATGGGGCCGGTCACTCAGGGTCAGGGGAAAATCCAATATATATCTGGTGATATCTCGGGTGCTATTACAGATAGCGCAATAAATCAAAGTGCATTGTCTGTAGGAGGCCCTGGCCCATGAATCTGTGCAGCGGGTATGACCTCGGACCACCAGGGGCCGAGAAAACGACCGCCTCATGGGGCCGGACACTCAGGGTCAGTGAAAAATCCAATATATATCTGGTGATATCTCGGCTGCTATTACAGATAGCGCAATAAATCAAAGTGCATTACCTGTAGGAGGCCCTGGCGCATGAATCTCTGCAGCGGAAACGTCCTCGGACCTCCAGGGGCCGAGACAACGACCGTCTCATGGGGCCGGACACTCAGGGTCAGGGGAAAATCCAATATATATCTGGAGATATCTCGGGTGCTATTACAGATAGCGCAATAAACCAAAGTGAATTATCTGCAGGAGGCCCTGGCGCATGAATCTGTGCAACGGGAACGACCTCGGACCACCAGGGGCCGAGAAAACCACAGTCTCATGTGGCCGGACACTCAGGGTCAGTGGAAAATCCAATATATATCTGGTGATATCTCGGGTGCTATTACAGATAGCGCAATAAATCAAAGTGCATTGTCTGTAGGAGGCCCTGGCGCATGAATCTGTGCAGCGGGAAAGACCTCGGACCACCAGGGGCCGAGAAAAGCACAGTCTCATGGGGCCGGACACTCAGGGTCAGGGCAAAATCCAATATATATCTGGTGATATCTCGGGTGCTATTAGAGATAGCGCAATAAACCAAAGTGCATTGTCTGTAGGAGGCCCTGGCGCATGAATCTGTTCAGCGGGAACGACCTCGGAACACCAGGAACCGAGAAAACCACCGTCTCATGGTGCCGGATACTCAGGGTCAGTGAAAAATCCAATATAGATCTGGTGATATCTCGGGTGCTATTACAGATAGCGCAATAAACCAAAGTGAATTATCTGCAGGAGGCCCTGGCGCATGAATCTGTGCAACGGGAACGACCTCGGACCACCAGGGGCCGAGAAAACCACAGTCTCATGGGGCCGGACACTCAGGGTCAGGGGAAAATCCAATATAGATCTGGTGATATCTCGGGTGCTATTACAGATAGCGCAATAAATCAAAGTGCATTACCTGTAGGAGGCCCTGGCGCATGAATCTGTGCAGCGGGAACGTCCTCGGACCTCCAGGGGCCGAGACAACGACCGTCTCATGGGGCCGGACACTCAGGGTCAGGGTAAAATCCAATATATATCTGGTGATATCTCGGGTGCTATTACAGATAGCGCAATAAATCAAAGTGCGTTGTCTGTAGGAGGCCCTGGCGCATGAATCTGTGCAGCGGGAACGACCTCGGACGACCAGGGGCCGAGAAAACCACAGTCTCATGGGGCCGGACACTCAGGGTCAGGGGAAAATCCAATATATATCTGGTGATATCTCGGGTGCTATTACAGATAGCGCAATAAACCAAAGTGAATTATCTGCAGGAGGCCCTGGCGCATGAATCTGTGCAACGGGAACGACCTCGGACCACCAGGGGCCGAGAAAACCACAGTCTCATGTGGCCGGACACTCAGGGTCAGTGGAAAATCCAATATATATCTGGTGATATCTCGGGTGCTATTACAGATAGCGCAATAAATCAAAGTGAATTATCTGCAGTAGGCCCTGGCGCATGAATCTGTGCAGCGGGAACGACCTCGGTCCACCAGGGGCCGAGAAAACCACAGTCTCATGGGGCCGGACACTCAGGGTCAGGGGAAAATCCAATATAGATCTGGTGATATCTCGGGTGCTATTACAGATAGCGCAATAAATCAAAGTGCATTACCTGTAGGAGGCCCTGGCGCATGAATCTGTGCAGCGGGAACGTCCTCGGACCTCCAGGGGCCGAGACAACGACCGTCTCATGGGGCCGGACACTCAGGGTCAGGGTAAAATCCAATATATATCTGGTGATATCTCGGGTGCTATTACAGATAGCGCAATAAATCAAAGTGCGTTGTCTGTAGGAGGCCCTGGCGCATGAATCTGTGCAGCGGGAACGACCTCGGACGACCAGGGGCCGAGAAAACCACAGTCTCATGGGGCCGGACACTCAGGGTCAGGGGAAAATCCAATATATATCTGGTGATATCTCGGGTGCTATTACAGATAGCGCAATAAACCAAAGTGAATTATCTGCAGGAGGCCCTGGCGCATGAATCTGTGCAACGGGAACGACCTCGGACCACCAGGGGCCGAGAAAACCACAGTCTCATGTGGCCGGACACTCAGGGTCAGTGGAAAATCCAATATATATCTGGTGATATCTCGGGTGCTATTACAGATAGCGCAATAAATCAAAGTGCATTGTCTGTAGGAGGCCCTGGCGCATGAATCTGTGCAGCGGGAAAGACCTCGGACCACCAGGGGCCGAGAAAAGCACAGTCTCATGGGGCCGGACACTCTGGGTCAGGGTAAAATCCAATATATATCTGGTGATATCTCGGGTGCTATTACAGATAGCGCAATAAACCAAAGTGCATTGTCTGTAGGAGGCCCTGGCGCATGAATCTGTGCAGCGGGATCGACCTGGGAACACCAGGGTCCGAGAAAACGACCGTCTCATGGGGCCGGACACTCAGCGTCAGTGAAAAATCCAATATATATCTGCTGATATCTCGGGTGCAATTACAGATAGCGCAATAAATCAAAGTGCATTGTCTGTAGGAGGCCCTGGCGCATGAATCTGGGCAGCGGGAACGACGTCGGACCACCAGGGGCCGAAAAAACCACAGTCTCATGGGGCCGGTCACTCAGGGTCAGGGGAAAATCCAATATATATCTGGAGATATCTCGGGTGCTATTACAGATAGCGCAATAAACCAAAGTGCATTGTCTGTAGGAGGCCCTGGCGCATGAATCTGTGCAGCGGGAACGACCTCGGAACACCAGGAACCGAGAAAACCACCGTCTCATGGGGCCGGATACTCAGGTTCAGTGAAAAATCCAATATATATGTGGTGATATCTCGGGTGCTATTACAGATAGCGCAATAAATCAAAGTGAATTATCTGCAGTAGGCCCTGGCGCATGAATCTGTGCAGCGGGAACGACCTCGGTCCACCAGGGGCCGAGAAAACCACAGTCTCATGGGGCCGGACACTCAGGGTCAGGGGAAAATCCAATATAGATCTGGTGATATCTCGGGTGCTATTACAGATAGCGCAATAAATCAAAGTGCATTACCTGTAGGAGGCCCTGACGCATGAATCTGTGCAGCGGGAACGACCTCAGACCACCAGGGGCCGAGAAAAGCACAGTCTCATGGGCCCGGACACTCAGGGTCAGTGAAAAATCCAATATATATCTGCTGATATCTCGGGTGCTATTACAGATAGCGCAATAAATCAAAGTGCATTGTCTGTAGGAGGCCCTGGCGCATGAATCTGTGCAGCGGGAACGACCTCGGACCACCAGGGGCCGAGAAAAGCACAGTCTCATGGGGCCGGACACTCAGGGTCAGGGTAAAATCCAATATATATCTGGTGATATCTCGGGTGCTATTAGAGATAGCGCAATAAACCAAAGTGAATTATCTGCAGGAGGCCCTGGCGCATGAATCTGTGCAACGGGAACGACCTCGGGCCACCAGGGGCCGAGAAAACCACAGTCTCATGGGGCCGGAAACTCAGGGTCAGGGGAAAATCCAATAAAGATCTGGTGATATCTCGGGTGCTATTACAGGTAGCGCAATATATCAAAGTGCATTACCTGTAGGAGGCCCTGGCTCATGAATCTGTGCAGCGGGAACGTCCTCGGACCTCCAGGGGCCGAGACAACGACCGTCTCATGGGGCCGGACACTCAGGGTCAGGGTAAAATCCAATATATATCTGGTGATATCTCGGGTGCTATTACAGATAGCGCAATAAATCAAAGTGCATTGTCTGTAGGAGGCCCTGGCGCATGAATCTGTGCAGCGGGAACGACCTCGGACCACCAGGGGCCGAGAAAAGCACAGTCTCATGGGGCCGGACACTCAGGGTCAGGGTAAAATCCAATATATATCTGGTGATATCTCGGGTGCTATTAGAGATAGCGCAATAAACCAAAGTGAATTATCTGCAGGAGGCCCTGGCGCATGAATCTGTGCAGCGGGAACGACCTCTGACCACCAGGGGCCGAAAAAACCACAGTCTCATGGGGCCGGTCACTCAGGGTCAGGGGAAAATCCAATATATATCTGGTGATATCTCGGGTGCTATTACAGATAGCGCAATAAATCAAAGTGCATTGTCTGTAGGAGGCCCTGGCGCATGAATCTGTGCAACGGGAACGCCCCCGGACCACCAGGGGCCGAGAAAACCACAGTCTCATGGGGCCGGACACTCAGGGTCAGGGGAAAATCCAATATATATCTGGTGATATCTCGGGTGCTATTAGAGATAGCGCAATAAACCAAAGTGCATTGTCTGTAGGAGGCCCTGGCGCATGAATCTGTGCAGCGGGAACGACCTCGGACGACCAGGGGCCGAGAAAACCACAGTCTCATGGGGCCGGACACTCAGGGTCAGGGGAAAATCCAATATATATCTGGTGATATCTCGGCTGCTATTACCGATAGCGCAATAAATCAAAGTGCATTGTCTGTAGGAGGCCCTGGCGCATGAATCTGTGTAGCGGGAACGACCTCGGACGACCAGGGGCCGAGAAAACCACAGTCTCATGGGGCCGGACACTCAGGGTCAGGGGAAAATCCAATATATATCTGGTGATATCTCGGCTGCTATTACCGATAGCGCAATAAATCAAAGTGCATTGTCTGTAGGAGGCCCTGGCGCATGAATCTGTGCAGCGGAAACGACCTCGGAACACCAGGAACCGAGAAAACCACCGTCTCATGGGGCCGGATACTCAGGGTCAGTGAAAAATCCAATATATATCTGGTGATATCTCGGGTGCTATTAGAGATAGCGCAATAAACCAAAGTGAATGATCTGCAGGAGGCCCTGACGCATGAATCTGTGCAGCGGGAACGACCTCGGACCACCAGGGGCCGAAAAAACCACAGTCTCATGGGGCCGGTCACTCAGGGTCAGGGGAAAATCCAATATATATCTGGTGATATCTCGGGTGCTATTACAGATAGCGCAATAAATCAAAGTGCATTGTCTGTAGGAGGCCCTGGCGCATGAATCTGTGCAGCGGGAACGACCTCGGACCACCAGGGGCCGAAAAAACCACAGTCTCATGGGGCCGGTCACTCAGGGTCAGAGGAAAATCCAATGTATATCTGGTGATATCTCGGGTGCTATTACAGATAGCGCAATAAATCAAAGTGAATTATCTGCAGTAGGCCCTGGCGCATGAATCTGTGCAACGGGAACGACCTCGGACCACCAGGGGCCGAGAAAACCACAGTCTCATGGGGCCGGACACTCAGGGTCAGGGGAAAATCCAATATAGATCTGGTGATATCTCGGGTGCTATTACAGATAGCGCAATAAATCAAAGTGCATTACCTGTAGGAGGCCCTGGCGCATGAATCTGTGCAGCGGGAACATCCTCGGAACTCCAGGGGCCGAGACAACGACCGTCTCATGCGGCCGGACACTCAGGGTCAGGGGAAAATCCAATATATATCTGGTGATATCTCGGGTGCTATTACAGATAGCGCAATAAATCAAAGTTCATTGTCTGTAGGAGGCCCTGGCGCATGAATCTGTGCAACGGGAACGACCTCGGACCACCGGGGGCCGAGAAAACCACAGTCTCATGGGGCCGGACACTCAGGGTCAGGGGAAAATCCAATATAGATCTGGTGATATCTCGGGTGCTATTACAGATAGCGCAATAAATCAAAGTGAATTATCTGCAGGAGGCCCTGGCGCATGAATCTGTTTAACGGGAACGACCTCGGGCCACCAGGGGCCGAGAAAACCACAGTCTCATGGGGCCGGACACTCAGGGTCAGGGGAAAATCCAATATAGATCTGGTGATATCTCGGGTGCTATTACAGGTAGCGCAATAAATCAAAGTGCATTACCTGTAGGAGGCCCTGGCGCATGAATCTGTGCAGCGGGAACGTCCTCGGACCTCCAGGGGCCGAGACAACGACCGTCTCATGGGGCCGGACACTCAGGGTCAGGGTAAAATCCAATATATATCTGGTGATATCTCGGGTGCTATTACAGATAGCGCAATAAATCAAAGTGCGTTGTCTGTAGGAGGCCCAGGCGCATGAATCTGTGCAGCGGGAACGACCTCGGACCACCAGGGGCCGAGAAAACGACCGTCTCATGGGGCCAGACACTCAGGGTAAGTGAAAAATCCATTATATATCTGCTGATATCTCGGGTGCTATTACAGGTAGCGCAATAAATCAAAGTGCATTGTCTGTAGGAGGCCCTGGCGCATGAATCTGTGCAGCGGGAACGACCTCGGACCACCAGGGGCCGAGAAAACCACAGTCTCATGGGGCCGGACACTCAGGGTCAGGGGAAAATCCAATATAGATCTGGTGATATCTCGGGTGCTATTAGAGATAGCGCAATAAACCAAAGTGAATTATCTGCAGGAGGCCCTGGCGCATGAATCTGTGCAACGGGAACGACCTCGGACCTCCAGGGGCCGAGACAACGACCGTCTCATGGGGCCGGACACTCAGGGTCAGGGTAAAATCCAATATATAACTGGTGATATCTCGGGTGCTATTAGAGATAGCGCAATAAACCAAAGTGAATTATCTGCAGGAGGCCCTGGCGCATGAATCTGTGCAGCGGGAACGACCTCTGACCACCAGGGGCCGAAAAAACCACAGTCTCATTGGGCCGGTCACTCAGGGTCTGGGGAAAATCCAATATATATCTGGTGATATCTCGGGTGCTATTACAGATAGCGCAATAAATCAAAGTGCATTGTCTGTAGGAGGCCCTGGCGCATGAATCTGTGCAACGGGAACGACCCCGGACCACCAGTGGCCGAGAAAACCACAGTCTCATGGGGCCGGACACTCAGGGTCAGGGGAAAATCCAATATATATCTGGTGATATCTCGGGTGCTATTAGAGATAGCGCAATAAACCAAAGTGCATTGTCTGTAGGAGGCCCTGGCGCATGAATCTGTGCAGCGGGAACGACCTCGGAACACCAGGGACCGAGAAAACCACCGTCTCATGGGGCCGGATACTCAGGGTCAGTGAAAAATCCAATATATATGTGGTGATATCTCGGGTGGTATTACAGATAGCGCAATAAATCAAAGTGAATTATCTGCAGTAGGCCCTGGCGCATGAATCTGTGCAGCGGGAACGACCTCGGACCACCAGGGGCCGAGAAAACCACAGTCTCATGGGGCCGGATACTCAGGGTCAGGGGAAAATCCAATATAGATCTGGTGATATCTCGGGTTCTATTACAGATAGCGCAATAAATCAAAGTGAATTATCTGCAGGAGGCCCTGGCGCATGAATCTGTGCAACGGGAACGACCTCGGGCCACCAGGGGCCGAGAAAACCACAGTCTCATGGGGCCGGACACTCAGGGTCAGGGGAAAATCCAATAAAGATCTGGTGATATCTCGGGTGCTATTACAGGTAGCGCAATATATCAAAGTGCATTACCTGTAGGAGGCCCTGGCGCATGAATCTGTGCAGCGGGAACGTCCTCGGACCTCCAGGGGCCGAGACAACGACCGTCTCATGGGGCCGGACACTCAGGGTCAGGGTAAAATCCAATATATATCTGGTGATATCTCGGGTGCTATTACAGATAGCGCAATAAATCAAAGTGCATTGTCTGTAGGAGGCCCTGGCGCATGAATCTGTGCAGCGGGAACGACCTCGGACCACCAGGGGCCGAGAAAACCACAGTCTCATGGGGCCGGACACTCAGGGTCAGGGGAAAATCCAATATATATCTGGTGATATCTCGGGTGCTATTAGAGGTAGCGCAATAAACCAAAGTGAATTATCTGCAGGAGGCCCTGGCGCATGAATCTGTGCAGCGGGAACGACCTCGGACCACCAGGGGCCGAAAAAACCACAGTCTCATGGGGCCGGACACTCAGGGTCAGGGTAAAATCCAATATATATCTGGAGATATCTCTGGTGCTATTACAGATAGCGCAATAAATCAAAGTGCATTGTCTGTAGGAGGCCCTGGCGCATGAATCTGTGCAGCGGGAACGACCTCGGACCACCAGGGGCCGAGAAAACGACCGTCTCATGGGGCCAGACACTCAGGGTCAGTGAAAAATCCATTATATATCTGCTGATATCTCGGGTGCTATTACAGATAGCGCAATAAATCAAAGTGCATTGTCTGTAGGAGGCCCTGGCGCATGAATCTGTGCAGCGGGAACGACCTCGGACCACCAGCGGCCGAGAAAACCACAGTCTCATGGGGCCGGACACTCAGGGTGAGGGGAAAATCCAATATATATCTGGTGATATCTCGGGTGCTATTAGAGGTAGCGCAATAAACCAAAGTGTATTATCTGCAGGAGGCCCTGGCGCATGAATCTGTGCAGCGGGAACGACCTCGGACCACCAGGGGCCGAAAAAACCACAGTCTCATGGGGCCGGACACTCAGGGTCAGGGGAAAATCCAATATATATCTGGTGATATCTCGGGTGCTATTAGAGATAGCGCAATAAACCAAAGTGAATTATCTGCAGGAGGCCCTGGCGCATGAATCTGTGCAGCGGGAACGACCTCGGAACCCCAGGGACCGAGAAAACCACCGTCTCATGGGGCCGGACATTCAGGGTCAGTGAAAAATCCAATATATATGTGGTGATATCTCGGGTGCTATTACAGATAGCGCAATAAATCAAAGTGCATTGTCTGTAGGAGGCCCTGGCGCATGAATCTGTGCAGCGGGAACGACCTCGGACCACCAGGGACCGAGAAAACGACCGCCTCATGGGGCCGGATATTCAGGGTCAGTGAAAAATCCAATATATATGTGGTGATATCTCGGGTGCTATTACAGATAGCGCAATAAATCAAAGTGCATTGTCTGTAGGAGACCTCGGCGCATGAACCTGTGCAGCGGGAACGACCTCGGACTACCAGGGGCCGAGAAAACGACCGTCTCATGGGGCCGGACGCTCAGGGTCAGTGAAAAATCCAATATATATCTGGTGATATCTCGGGTGCTATTAGAGATAGCGCAATAAACCAAAGTGAATTATCTGCAGGAGGCCCTGGCGCATGAATCTGTGCAACGGGAACGACCTCGGACCACCAGGGGCCGAGAAAACCACAGTCTCATGGGGCCGGACACTCAGGGTCAGGGGAAAATCCAATATAGATCTGGTGATATCTCGGGTGCTATTAGAGATAGCGCAATAAACCAAAGTGAATTATCTGCAGGAGGCCCTGGCGCATGAATCTGTGCAACGGGAACGTCCTCGGACCTCCAGGGGCCGAGACAACGACCGTCTCATGGGGCCGGACACTCAGGGTCCGGGTAAAATCCAATATATATCTGGTGATATCTCGGGTGCTGTTACAGATAGCGCAATAAATCAAAGTGCATTGTCTGTAGGAGGCCCTGGCGCATGAATCTGTGCACCGGGAACGACCTCGGACCACCAGGGGCCGAGAAAAGCACAGTCTCATGGGGCCGGACACTCAGGGTCAGGGGAAAATCCAATATAGATCTGGTGATATCTCGGGTGCTATTAGAGATAGCGCAATAAACCAAAGTGAATTATCTGCAGGAGGCCCTGGCGCATGAATCTGTGCAACGGGAACGTCCTCGGACCTCCAGGGGCCGAGACAACGACCGTCTCATGGGGCCGGACACACAGGGTCCGGGTAAAATCCAATATATATCTGGTGATATCTCGGGTGCTGTTACAGATAGCGCAATAAATCAAAGTGCATTGTCTGTAGGAGGCCCTGGCGCATGAATCTGTGCACCGGGAACGACCTCGGACCACCAGGGGCCGAGAAAAGCACAGTCTCATGGGGCCGGACACTCAGGGTCAGGGTAAAATCCAATATATATCTGGTGATATCTCGGGTGCTATTAGAGATAGCACAATAAACCAAAGTGAATTATCTGCAGGAGGCCCTGGCGCATGAATCTGTTTAACGGGAACGACCTCGGGCCACCAGGGGCCGAGAAAACCACAGTCTCATGGGGCCGGACACTCAGGGTCAGGGGAAAATCCAATATAGATCTGGTGATATCTCGGGTGCTATTACAGGTAGCGCAATAAATCAAAGTGCATTACCTGTAGGAGGCCCTGGCGCATGAATCTGTGCAGCGGGAACGTCCTCGGACCTCCAGGGGCCGAGACAACGACCGTCTCATGGGGCCGGACACTCAGGGTCAGGGTAAAATCCAATATATATCTGGTGATATCTCGGGTGCTATTACAGATAGCGCAATAAATCAAAGTGCGTTGTCTGTAGGAGGCCCAGGCGCATGAATCTGTGCAGCGGGAACGACCTCGGACCACCAGGGGCCGAGAAAACGACCGTCTCATGGGGCCAGACACTCAGGGTAAGTGAAAAATCCATTATATATCTGCTGATATCTCGGGTGCTATTACAGATAGCGCAATAAATCAAAGTGCATTGTCTGTAGGAGGCCCTGGCGCATGAATCTGTGCAGCGGGAACGACCTCGGACCACCAGGGGCCGAGAAAACCACAGTCTCATGGGGCCGGACACTCAGGGTCAGGGGAAAATCCAATATAGATCTGGTGATATCTCGGGTGCTATTAGAGATAGCGCAATAAACCAAAGTGAATTATCTGCAGGAGGCCCTGGCGCATGAATCTGTGCAACGGGAACGACCTCGGACCTCCAGGGGCCGAGACAACGACCGTCTCATGGGGCCGGACACTCAGGGTCAGGGTAAAATCCAATATATAACTGGTGATATCTCGGGTGCTATTAGAGATAGCGCAATAAACCAAAGTGAATTATCTGCAGGAGGCCCTGGCGCATGAATCTGTGCAGCGGGAACGACCTCTGACCACCAGGGGCCGAAAAAACCACAGTCTCATTGGGCCGGTCACTCAGGGTCTGGGGAAAATCCAATATATATCTGGTGATATCTCGGGTGCTATTACAGATAGCGCAATAAATCAAAGTGCATTGTCTGTAGGAGGCCCTGGCGCATGAATCTGTGCAACGGGAACGACCCCGGACCACCAGTGGCCGAGAAAACCACAGTCTCATGGGGCCGGACACTCAGGGTCAGGGGAAAATCCAATATATATCTGGTGATATCTCGGGTGCTATTAGAGATAGCGCAATAAACCAAAGTGCATTGTCTGTAGGAGGCCCTGGCGCATGAATCTGTGCAGCGGGAACGACCTCGGAACACCAGGGACCGAGAAAACCACCGTCTCATGGGGCCGGATACTCAGGGTCAGTGAAAAATCCAATATATATGTGGTGATATCTCGGGTGGTATTACAGATAGCGCAATAAATCAAAGTGAATTATCTGCAGTAGGCCCTGGCGCATGAATCTGTGCAGCGGGAACGACCTCGGACCACCAGGGGCCGAGAAAACCACAGTCTCATGGGGCCGGATACTCAGGGTCAGGGGAAAATCCAATATAGATCTGGTGATATCTCGGGTGCTATTACAGATAGCGCAATAAATCAAAGTGAATTATCTGCAGGAGGCCCTGGCGCATGAATCTGTGCAACGGGAACGACCTCGGGCCACCAGGGGCCGAGAAAACCACAGTCTCATGGGGCCGGACACTCAGGGTCAGGGGAAAATCCAATAAAGATCTGGTGATATCTCGGGTGCTATTACAGGTAGCGCAATATATCAAAGTGCATTACCTGTAGGAGGCCCTGGCGCATGAATCTGTGCAGCGGGAACGTCCTCGGACCTCCAGGGGCCGAGACAACGACCGTCTCATGGGGCCGGACACTCAGGGTCAGGGTAAAATCCAATATATATCTGGTGATATCTCGGGTGCTATTACAGATAGCGCAATAAATCAAAGTGCATTGTCTGTAGGAGGCCCTGGCGCATGAATCTGTGCAGCGGGAACGACCTCGGACCACCAGGGGCCGAGAAAACCACAGTCTCATGGGGCCGGACACTCAGGGTCAGGGGAAAATCCAATATATATCTGGTGATATCTCGGGTGCTATTAGAGGTAGCGCAATAAACCAAAGTGAATTATCTGCAGGAGGCCCTGGCGCATGAATCTGTGCAGCGGGAACGACCTCGGACCACCAGGGGCCGAAAAAACCACAGTCTCATGGGGCCGGACACTCAGGGTCAGGGTAAAATCCAATATATATCTGGAGATATCTCTGGTGCTATTACAGATAGCGCAATAAATCAAAGTGCATTGTCTGTAGGAGGCCCTGGCGCATGAATCTGTGCAGCGGGAACGACCTCGGACCACCAGGGGCCGAGAAAACGACCGTCTCATGGGGCCAGACACTCAGGGTCAGTGAAAAATCCATTATATATCTGCTGATATCTCGGGTGCTATTACAGATAGCGCAATAAATCAAAGTGCATTGTCTGTAGGAGGCCCTGGCGCATGAATCTGTGCAGCGGGAACGACCTCGGACCACCAGCGGCCGAGAAAACCACAGTCTCATGGGGCCGGACACTCAGGGTGAGGGGAAAATCCAATATATATCTGGTGATATCTCGGGTGCTATTAGAGGTAGCGCAATAAACCAAAGTGTATTATCTGCAGGAGGCCCTGGCGCATGAATCTGTGCAGCGGGAACGACCTCGGACCACCAGGGGCCGAAAAAACCACAGTCTCATGGGGCCGGACACTCAGGGTCAGGGGAAAATCCAATATATATCTGGTGATATCTCGGGTGCTATTAGAGATAGCGCAATAAACCAAAGTGAATTATCTGCAGGAGGCCCTGGCGCATGAATCTGTGCAGCGGGAACGACCTCGGAACCCCAGGGACCGAGAAAACCACCGTCTCATGGGGCCGGACATTCAGGGTCAGTGAAAAATCCAATATATATGTGGTGATATCTCGGGTGCTATTACAGATAGCGCAATAAATCAAAGTGCATTGTCTGTAGGAGGCCCTGGCGCATGAATCTGTGCAGCGGGAACGACCTCGGACCACCAGGGACCGAGAAAACGACCGCCTCATGGGGCCGGATATTCAGGGTCAGTGAAAAATCCAATATATATGTGGTGATATCTCGGGTGCTATTACAGATAGCGCAATAAATCAAAGTGCATTGTCTGTAGGAGACCTCGGCGCATGAACCTGTGCAGCGGGAACGACCTCGGACTACCAGGGGCCGAGAAAACGACCGTCTCATGGGGCCGGACGCTCAGGGTCAGTGAAAAATCCAATATATATCTGGTGATATCTCGGGTGCTATTAGAGATAGCGCAATAAACCAAAGTGAATTATCTGCAGGAGGCCCTGGCGCATGAATCTGTGCAACGGGAACGACCTCGGACCACCAGGGGCCGAGAAAACCACAGTCTCATGGGGCCGGACACTCAGGGTCAGGGGAAAATCCAATATAGATCTGGTGATATCTCGGGTGCTATTAGAGATAGCGCAATAAACCAAAGTGAATTATCTGCAGGAGGCCCTGGCGCATGAATCTGTGCAACGGGAACGTCCTCGGACCTCCAGGGGCCGAGACAACGACCGTCTCATGGGGCCGGACACTCAGGGTCCGGGTAAAATCCAATATATATCTGGTGATATCTCGGGTGCTGTTACAGATAGCGCAATAAATCAAAGTGCATTGTCTGTAGGAGGCCCTGGCGCATGAATCTGTGCACCGGGAACGACCTCGGACCACCAGGGGCCGAGAAAAGCACAGTCTCATGGGGCCGGACACTCAGGGTCAGGGGAAAATCCAATATAGATCTGGTGATATCTCGGGTGCTATTAGAGATAGCGCAATAAACCAAAGTGAATTATCTGCAGGAGGCCCTGGCGCATGAATCTGTGCAACGGGAACGTCCTCGGACCTCCAGGGGCCGAGACAACGACCGTCTCATGGGGCCGGACACACAGGGTCCGGGTAAAATCCAATATATATCTGGTGATATCTCGGGTGCTGTTACAGATAGCGCAATAAATCAAAGTGCATTGTCTGTAGGAGGCCCTGGCGCATGAATCTGTGCACCGGGAACGACCTCGGACCACCAGGGGCCGAGAAAAGCACAGTCTCATGGGGCCGGACACTCAGGGTCAGGGTAAAATCCAATATATATCTGGTGATATCTCGGGTGCTATTAGAGATAGCACAATAAACCAAAGTGAATTATCTGCAGGAGGCCCCGGCGCATGAATCTGTGCAGCGGGAACGACCTCGGACCACCAGGGGCCGAGAAAACGACCGTCTCATGGGGCCGGACACTCAGGGTCAGTGAAAAATCCAGTATATATCTGCTGATATCTCGGGTGCTATTACAGATAGCGCAATAAATCAAAGTGCATTGTCCGTAAGAGTCCCTGGCGCATGAATCTGTGCAGCGGGAACGACCTCGGACCACCAGGGGCCGAGAAAACCACAGTCTCATGGGGCCGGACACTCAGGGTCAGGGGAAAATCCAATATATATCTGGTGATATCTCGGGTGCTATTAGAGGTAGCGCAATAAACCAAAGTGAATTATCTGCAGGAGGCCCTGGCGCATGAATCTGTGCAGCGGGAACGACCTCGGACCACCAGGGGCCGAAAAAACCACAGTCTCATGGGCCGGACACTCAGGGTCAGGGTAAAATCCAATATATATCTGGTGATATCTCGGGTGCTATTACAGATAGCGCAATAAATCAAAGTGCATTGTCTGTAGGAGGCCCTGGCGCATGAATCTGTGCAGCGGGAACGACCTCGGACCACCAGGGGCCGAGAAAACGACCGTCTCATGGGGCCGGACACTCAGGGTCAGTGAAAAATCCATTATATATCTGCTGATATCTCGGGTGCTATTACAGATAGCGCAATAAATCAAAGTGCATTGTCTGTAGGAGGCCCTGGCGCATGAATCTGTGCAGCGGGAACGACCTCGGACCACCAGGGGCCGAGAAAACCACAGTCTCATGGGGCCGGACACTCAGGGTCAGGGGAAAATCCAATATATATCTGGTGATATCTCGGGTGCTATTAGAGGTAGCGCAATAAACCAAAGTGAATTATCTGCAGGAGGCCCTGGCGCATGAATCTGTGCAGCGGGAACGACCTCGGACCCCCAGGGGCCGAGAAAACTACCGTCTCATGGGGCCGGTCACTCAGGATCAGTGAAAAATCCAATATATATCTGCTGATATCTCGGGTGCTATTACAGATAGCGCAATAAATCAAAGTGCATTGTCTGTAGTAGGCCCTGGCGCTTGAATCTGTGCAGCGGGAACGACCTCGGACCACCAGGGGCCGAGAAAACGACCGCCTCATGGGGCCGGACACTCAGGGTCAGGGGAAAATCCAATATATATCTGGTGATATCTCGATTGCTATTACAGATAGCGCAATAAACCAAAGTGAATTATCTGCAGGAGGCCCTGGCGCATGAATCTGTGCAGCGGGAACGACCTCGGACCACCAGGGGCCGAGAAAACTACCGTCTCATGGGGCCGGTCACTCAGGATCAGTGAAAAATCCAATATATATCTGCTGATATCTCGGGTGCTATTACAGATAGCGCAATAAATCAAAGTGCATTGTCTGTAGTAGGCCCTGGCGCTTGAATCTGTGCAGCGGGAACGACCTCGGACCACCAGGGGCCGAGAAAACGACCGCCTCATGGGGCCGGACACTCAGGGTCAGTGAAAAATCCAATATATATCTGCTGATATCTCGATTGCTATTACAGATAGCGCAATAAATCAAAGTGCATTGTCTGTAGGAGGCCCTGGCGCATGAATCTGTGCAGCGGGAACGACCTCGGACCTCCAGGGGCGAGACAACCACCTTCTCATGGGGCCGGACACTCAGGGTCAGGGAAAAATCCAATATATATCTGGTGATATTTCGGCTGCTATTACAGATAGCGCAATAAATCAAAGTGCATTACCTGTAGGAGGCCCTGGCGCATGAATCTGTGCAGCGGGAACGTCCTCAGACCTCCAGGGGCCGAGACAACGACCGTCTCATGGGGCCGGACACTCAGGGTCAGGGTAAAATCCAATATATATCTGGTGATATCTCGGGTGCTATTAGAGATAGCGCAATAAACCAAAGTGAATTGTCTGCAGGAGGCCCTGGCGCATGAATCTGTGCTGCGGGAACGACCTCGGACCACCAGGGGCCGAAAAAACCACAGTCTCATGGGGCCGGAAACTCAGGGTCAGGGTAAAATCCAATATATATCTGGTGATATCTCGGGTGCTATTACAGATAGCGCAATAAATCAAAGTGCATTGTCTGTAGGAGGCCCTGGCGCATGAATCTGTGCAGCGGGAACGACCTCGGACCACCAGGGGCCGAGAAAACCACAGTCTCATGGGGCCGGACACTCAGGGTCAGGGGAAAATCCAATATATATCTAGTGATATCTCGGGTGTTATTAGAGATAGCGCAATAAACCAAAGTGCATTGTCTGTAGGAGGCCCTGGCGCATGAATCTGTGCAGCGGGAACGACCTCGGAACACCAGGGACCGAGAAAACCACCGTCTCATGGGGCCGTACACTCAGTGTCAGTGAAAAATCCAATATATATGTGGTGATATCTCGGGTGCTATTACAGATAGCGCAATAAATCAAAGTGCATTGTCTGTAGGAGACCCTGGCGCATGAGCCTGTGCAGCGGGAACGTCCTCGGACCTCCAGGGGCCGAGACAACGACCGTCTCATGGGGCCGGACACTCAGGGTCAGGGTAAAATCCAATATATATCTGCTGATATCTCGGGTGCTATTAGAGGTAGCGCAATAAACCAAAGTGAATTGTCTGCAGGAGGCCCTGGCGCATGAATCTGTGCAGCGGGAACGACCTCGGAACACCAGGGACCGAGAAAACCACCGTCTCATGGGGCCGGACACTCAGTGTCAGTGAAAAAACCAATATATATCTGGTGATATCTCGATTGCTATTACAGATAGCGCAATAAATCAAAGTGCACTGTCTGTAGGAGGCCCTGGCGCATGAATCTGTGCAGCGGGAACGACCTTGGACCACCAGGGGCCGAAAAAACCACAGTCTCATGGGGCCGGACACTCAGGGTCAGGGTAAAATCCAATATATATCTGGTGATATCTCGATTGCTATTAGAGATAGCGCAATAAATCAAAGTGCATTGTCTGTAGGAGGCCCTGGCGCATGAATCTGTGCAGCGGGAACGACCTCGGAACACCAGGGACCGAGAAAACCACCGTCTCATGGGGCCGGACACTCAGTGTCAGTGAAAAAACCAATATATATGTGGTGATATCTCGGGTGCTCTTACAGATAGCGCAATAAATCAAAGTGCATTGTCTGTAGGAGACCCTGGCGCATGAATCTGTGCAGCGGGAACGACCTCGGACCGCCAGGGGCCGAAAAAACCACAGTCTCATGGGGCCGGGCACTCAGGGTCAGGGTAAAATGCAATATATATCTGGTGATATCTCGGGTGCTATTACAGATAGCGCTATAAATCAAAGTGCATTGTCTGTAGGAGGCCCTGGCGCATGAATCTGTGCAGCGGGAACGACCTCGGACCTCCAGGGATGAGACAACCACCTTCTCATGGGGCCGGACTCTCAGGGTCAGGGAAAAATCCAATATATATCTGGTGATATCTCGGGTGCCATTACAGATAGCGCAATAAATCAAAGTGCATTACCTGTAGGAGGCCCTGGCGCATGAATCTGTGCAGCGGGAACGTCCTCGGACCTCCAGGGGCCGAGACAACGACCGTCTCATGGGGCCGGACACTCAGGGTCAGGGTAAAATCCAATATATATCTGCTGATATCTCGGGTGCTATTACAGATAGCGCAATAAATCAAAGTGCATTGTCTGTAGGAGGCCCTGGCGCATGAATCTGTGCAGCGGGAACGACCTCGGACCACCAGGGACCGAAAAAACCACAGTCTCATGGGGCCGGACACTCAGGGTCAGGGTAAAATCCAATATATATCTGGTGATATCTCGATTGCTATTAGAGATAGCGCAATAAACCAAAGTGCATTGTCTGTAGGAGGCCCTGGCGCATGAATCTGTGCAGCCGGAACGACCTCGGAACACCAGGGACCGAGAAAACCACCGTCTCATGGGGCCGGACACACAGGGTCAGTGAAAAATCCAATATATATGTGGTGATATCTCGGATGCTATTAGAGATAGCGCAAGAAACCAAGTGAGTTATCTGCAGGAGGCCCTGGTGCATGAATCTGTGCAGCGGGAACGTCCTCGGATCACCAGGGGCCGAGAAAACCACCATCTCATGGGGCCGGACACTCAGGGTCAGGGGAAAATCCAATATATATCTGGTGATATCTCGGGTGCTATTAGTGATAGCGCAATAAACCAAAGTGAATTATCTGCAGGAGGCCCTGGCGCATGAATCTGTGCAGCGGGAACGACCTCGGACCACCAGGGGCCGAGAAAACTACAGTCTCATGCGGCCGGACACTCAGGGTCTGGGGAAAATGCAATATATATCTGGTGATATCTCGGGTTCTATTACAGATAGCGAAATAAATCAAAGTGAATTGTCTGTAGGAGGCCCTGGCGCATGAATCTGTGCAGCGGGATCGACCTCGGACCACCAGGGGCCGAGAAAACCACCGTCTCATGGGGCCGGACACACAGGGTCAGGGCAAAATCCAATATATATCTGGTGATATCTCGGGTGCTATTAGAGATAGCGCAATAAACCAAAGGGTATTATCTGCAGGAGGCCCTGGCGCATGAATGTGTGCAGCGGGAACGACCTCGGACCACCAGGGGCCGAGAAAATCGCAGTCTCATGGGGCCGGACACTCAGGGTCAGGGAAAAATCCAATACATATCTGGTGATATCTCGGGCGCTATTAGAGATAGCGCAATAAACCAAAGTGAATTATCTGCAGGAGGCCCTGGCGCATGAATCTGTGCAGTGGGAACGACCTCGGTCCACCAGGGGCCGAGAAAACCACCGTCTCATGGGGCTGGACACTCAGGGTGAGGGAAATATCCAATATATATCTGGTGATATCTCGGGTGCTATTACAGATAGCGCAATAAATCAAAGTGCATTGTCAGTAGGAGGCCGTGGCGCATGAATCTGGGCAGCGGGAACGACCTCTGACCACCAGGGGCCGAGAAGACCACCGTCTCATGGGGCCGGCCACTCAGGGTCAGGGGAAAATCCAATATATATCTGGTGATATCTCGGGTGCTATTAGAGATAGCGCAATAAGCCAAAGGGAATTATCTGCAGGACGCCCTGGCGCATGCATCTGTGCAGCGGGTACGACCTAGGACCACCAGGGGCCGAGAAAACCACCGTCTCATGGGGCCGGACACTCAGGGTAAGGGAAAAATCCAATATATATCTGGTGATATCTCGGGTGCTATTAGAGATAGCGCAATAAACGAAACTGAATTATCTGCAGGAGGCCCTGGCGCATGAATCTGTGCAGCGGGAACGACCTCGGACCACCAGGGGCCGAGAAAACCACCGTCTCATGGGGCCGGACACTCAGGGTCAGGGAAAAATCTAATATATATCTGGTGATATCTCGGGTGCTATTAGAGATAGCGCAATAAACCAAAGTGAATTATCTGCAGGAGGCCCTGGCGCATGAATCTGTGCAACGGGAACGACCTCGGACCACCAGGGGCCGAGAAAACCACAGTCTCATGGGGCCGGACACTCAGGGTCAGGGCAAAATCCAATATATATCTGGTGATATCTCGGGTGCTATTACAGATAGCGCAATAAATCAAAGTGCATTACTTGTAGGAGGCCCTGGCGCATGAATCTGTGCAGCGGGAACGACCTCGGACGACCAGGGGCCGAGAAAACCACAGTCTCATGGGGCCGGACACTCAGGGTCAGTGAAAAATCCAATATATATCTGGTGATATCTCGGGTGCTATTACAGATAGCGCAATAAACCAACGCGCATTGTCTGTAGGAGGCCATGGCTCATGAATCTGTGCAGCGGGAACGACCTCGGACCACCAGGCGCCGAGAAAACCACAGTCTCATGGGGCCGGACACTCAGGGTCAGTGAAAAATCCAATATATATCTGGTGATATCTCGGGTGCTATTAGTGATAGCGCAATAAACCAAAGTGGATTGTCTACAGGAAGCCCTGGCGCATGATTCTGTGCAGCGGGAACGACCTCGGACCACCAGGGGCCGAGAAAATCACCGTCTCATGGGGCCGGACTGTAAGGGTCAGGGAAAAACCCAATATATATCTGGTGATATCTAGGGTGCTATTAGAGATACCGCAATAAATCAAAGTGCATTGTCTGTAGGAGGCCCTGGCGAATGAATCTGTGCTGCAGAAACGACCTCGGACCACCAGGGGCCGAGAAAATTAGTGATATTCGGAATCCGTCACCCAAGGTCATGTAAAAATGCAGCATATATCTGGTGATATCTCGGGTGCTATTACAGATAGCGCAATAAATCAAAGTGCATTGTCTGTAGGAGGCCCTGGCGCATGTATCTGTGCAGCGGGAACGACCTCGGACCACCAGGGGCCGAGAAAATTGGTGATATTCGGAATCCGTCACCCAAGGTCATGTAAAAATGCAGCATATATCTGGTGATATCTCGGGTGCTATGACAGATAGCGCAATAAATCAAAGTGCATTGTCTGTAGGAGGCCCTGGCGCAAGAATCTGTGCAGCGGAAACGACCTCGGACCACCAGGGGCCGAGAAAACCACAGTCTCATGGGGCCGGACACTCAAGGTCAGGGGAAAATCCAATATATATCTGGTTATATCTCGGGTGCTATTCGAGATAGCGCAATAAACCAAAGTCAATTATCTGCAGGAGGCCCTGGCGCATGAATCTGTGCAACGGGAACGACCTCGGACCACCAGGGGCCGAGAAAATCACCGTCTCATGGGGCCGGACTGTAAGGGTCAGGGAAAAACCCAATATATATCTGGTGATATCTAGGGTGCTATTAGAGATACCGCAATAAATCAAAGTGCATTGTCTGTAGGAGGCCCTGGCGACTGAATCTGTGCAGCAGGAACGACCTCGGACCACCAGGGGCCGAGAAAATTAGTGATATTCGGAATCCGTCACCCAAGGTCATGTAAAAATGCAGCATATATCTGGTGACATCTCGGGTGCTATTACAGATAGCGCAATAAATCAAAGTGCATTGTCTGTAGGAGGCCCTGGCGCAAGAATCTGTGCAGCGGAAACGACCTCGGACCACCAGGGGCCGAAAAAACCACAGTCTCATGGGGCCGGACACTCAGGGTCAGGGAAAAATCCAATATATATCTGGTGATATCTTGGGTGCTGTTAGAGATAGCGCAATAAACCAAAGTGAATTATCTGCAGGAGGCCCTGGCGCATGAATCTGTGCAGCGGGAACGACGTCGGACCCGTAGGGGCCGAGAAAATCACCGTCTCATGGGGCCGGACAGTCAGGGTCAGGGAAAATCCTATATATATCTGGTGATATCTTGGGTGCTATTACAGATAGCGCAATAAATCAAAGTGCATTGTCAGTAGGAGGCCGTGGCGCATGAATCTGGGCAGCGGGAACGACCTCGGACCACCAGGGGCCGAGAAGACCACCGTCTCATGGGGCCGGACACTCAGGGTCAGTGGAAAATCCAATATATATCTCGTGATATCTCGGGTGCTATTAGAGATAGCGCAATAAGCCAAAGGGAATTATCTGCAGGAGGCCCTGGCGCATGCATCTGTGCAGCGGGAATGACCTAGGACCACCAGGGGCCGGGAAAACCACCGTCTCATGGGGCCGGACACTCAGGGTAAGGGAAAAATCCAATATATATCCGGTGATATCTCGGGTGCTATTAGAGATAGCGCAATAACCGAAAGTGAATTATCTGCAGGAGGCCCTGGCGCATGAATCTGTGCAGCGGGAACGACCTCGGACCACCAGGGGCCGAGAAAACTACAGTCTCATGCGGCCGGACACTCAGGGTGAGGGAAATATCCAATATATATCTGGTGATATCTCGGGTGCTATTACAGATAGCGCAATAAACCAAAGTGAATTATCTGCAGGAGGCCCTGGCGCATGAATGTGTGCAGCGGGAACGACCTCGGACCACCAGGGGCCGAGAAAACCACAGTCTCATGGGGCCGGACACTCAGGGTCAGGGGAAAATCCAATATATATCTGGTGATATCTCGGGTGCTATTAGTGATAGCGCAATAAACCAAAGTGATTTGTCTGCAAGAGGCCCTGGTGCATGAATCTGTGCAGCAAGAACGTCCTCGGATCACCAGGGGCCGAGAAAACCACCATCTCATGGGGCCGGACACTCAGGGTCAGGGGAAAATCCAATATATATCTGGTGATATCTCGGGTGCTATTAGAGATAGCGCAATAAACCAAAGTGCATTGTCTGCAGGAAGCCCTGGCGCATGATTCTGTGCAGCGGGAACGACCTCGGACCACCAGGGGCCGAGAAAATCACCGTCTCATGGGGCCGGACTGTAAGGGTCAGGGAAAAACCCAATATATATCTGGTGATATCTAGGGTGCTATTAGAGATACCGCAATAAATCGAAGTGCATTGTCTGTAGGAGGCCCTGGCGAATGAATCTGTGCTGCAGGAACGACCTCGGACCACCAGGGGCCGAGAAAATTAGTGATATTCGGAATCCGTCACACAAGGTCATGTAAAAATGCAGCATATATCTGGTGATATCTCGGGTGCTATTACAGATAGCGCAATAAATCAAAGTGCATTGTCTGTAGGAGGCCCTGGCGCATGTATCTGTGCAGCGGGAACGACCTCGGACCACCAGGGGCCGAGAAAATTGGTGATATTCGGAATCCGTCACCCAAGGTCATGTAAAAATGCAGCATATATCTGGTGATATCTCGGGTGCTATTACAGATAGCGCAATAGATCAAAGTGCATTGTCTGCAGGAGGCCCTGGCGCATGAATCTGTGCAACGCGAACGACCTCGGACCATCAGGGGCCGAGAAAACCACAGTCTCACGGGGCCGGACACTCAGGGTCAGGGGAAAATCCAATACATATCTGGTGATATCTCGGGTGCTATTACAGATAGCGCAATGAATCAAAGTGCATTGTCTGTAGGAGGTCCTGGCGCATGAATCTGTGCAGCGGGAACGACCTCGGACCACCAGGGGCAGAGAAAACCACCGTCTCATGGGGCCGGACAATCTGGGTCAGGGAAAAATCCAATATATATCTGGTGATATCTCGGGTGCTATTACAGATAGCGCAATAAATCAAAGTGCATTGTCTGTAGGAGGCCCTGGCGCATGAATCTGTGCAGCGGGAACGACCTCGGACCACCAGGGGCCGAGAAAACCACCGTCTCATGGGGCCGGACACTCTGGGTCAGGGAAAAATCCAATATATATGTGGTGATATCTCGGGTGCTATTAGAGATAGCGCAATAAGCCAAAGGGAATTATCTGCAGGAGGCCCTGGCGCATGAATCTGTGCAGCGGGAACGACCTCGGACGACCAGGGGCCGAGAAAACCACAGTCTCATGGGGCCGGACACTCAGGGTCAGGGGAAAATCCAATATATATCTGGTGATATCTCGGGTGCTATTAGAGATAGCGCAATAAACCAAAGTGAGTTATCTGCAGGGGGCCCTGGCGCATGAATCTGTGCAGCGGGAACGACCTCGGACCACCAGGGGCCGAGAAAACCACCGTCCAGAGGGGCCGGACACTTAGGGTCAGTGAAAAATCCAATATATATCTGGTGATATCTCGGGTGCTATTACAGATAGCGCAATAAATCAAAGTGCATTGTCTGTAGGAGGCCCTGGCGCACGAATCTGTGCAGCGGGAACGACCTCGGACCACCAGGGGCCGAGAAAACCACCGTCTCACGGGGCCGGCCACTCAGGGTCAGTGAAAAATCCAATATATATCTGGTGATATCTCGGGTGCTATTACAGATAGCGCAATAAATCAAAGTGCATTGTCTGTAGGAGGCCCTGGCGCATGAATCTGTGCAGCGGGAACGACCTCGGACCACCAGGGGCCGAGAAAACCACAGTCTCATGGGGCCGGACACTCAGGGTCAGGGGAAAATCCAATATATATCTGGTGATATCTCGGGTGCTATTACAGATAGCGCAATAAATCAAAGTGCATTGTCTGTAGGAGGCCCTGGCGCATGTATCTGTGCAGCGGGAACGACCTCGGACCACCAGGCGCCGAGAAAACCACAGTCTCATGGGGCCGGACACTCAGGGTCAGGGGAAAATCCAATATATATCTGGTGATATCTCGGGTGCTATTAGAGATAGCGCAATAAACCAAAGTGAACTATCTGCAGGAGGCCCTGGCGCATGCATCTGTGCAGCGGGAACGACCTCGGACCGCCAGGGGCCGAGAAAACCACCGCCTCATGGGGCCGGACACTCTGGGTCATTGAAAAATCCAATATATATGTGGTGATATCTCGGGTGCTATTACAGATAGCGCAATAAATCAAAGTGCATTGTCTGTAGGAGGCCCTGGTGCATGTATCTGTGCAGCGGGAACGACCTCGGACCACCAGGGGCCGAGAAAACTACAGTCACATGGCGCCGAACACTCAGGGTCTGGGGAAAATCCAATATATATCTGGTGATATCTCGGGTCCTATTACAGATAGCGAAATAAATCAAAGTGAATTATCTGCAGGAGGCCCAGGCGCATGAATCTGTGCAGCGGGAACGACCTCGGTCCACCAGGGGCCGAGAAAACCACCGTCTGAAGGGGCTGGACACTCAGGGTGAGGGAAATATCCAATATATATCTGGTGATATCTCGGGTGCTATTACAGATAGCGCAATAAATCAAAGTGCATTGTCTGTAGGAGGCCCTGGCGCATGAATCTGTGAAGCGGGAACGACCTCGGACCACCAGGGGCCGAGAAAACCACCGTCTCATGGGGCCGGACACTCTGGGTCAGGGAAAAATCCAATATATATGTGGTGATATCTCGGGTGCTATTAGAGATAGCGCAATAAATCAAAGTGCATTGTCTGTAGGAGGCCCTGGCGCATGAATCTGGGCAGCGGGAACGACCTAGGACCACCAGGGGCCGAGAAAACCACCGTCTCATGGGGCTGGACACTCAGGGTGCGGGAAATATCCAATATATATCTGGTGATATCTCGGGTGCTATTACAGATAGCGCAATAAATCAAAGTGCATTGTCTGTAGGAGGCCCTGGCGCATGAATCTGGGCAGCGGGAACGACCTAGGACCACCAGGGGCCGACAAAACCACCGACTCACGGGGCCGGACACTCAGGGTCAGGGGAAAATCCAATATATATCTGGTGATATCTCGGGTGCTATTAGAGACAGCGCAATAAACCAAAGTGAATTATCTGCAGGAGGCCCTGGCGCATGCATCTGTGCAGCGGGAACGACCTCGGACCACCAGGGGCCAAGAAAAGCACCGTCTCATGGCGCCGGACACTCAGGGTCAGGGAAAAATCCAATATATATCTGGTGATATCTCGGGTGCTATTAGAGATAGCGCACTAAATCAAAGTGCATTGTCTGTAGGACGCCCAGGCGAATGAATCTGTGCAGCGGGAAGGACCTCGGTCCACCAGGGGCCGAGAAAATCACCGTCTCATGGAGCCGGATACTCAGGGTCAGGGAAAAATCCAATATATATGTGGTGATATCTCGGGTGCTATTACAGATAGCGCAATAAACCAAAGTGCATTGTCTTTAGTAGGCCCAGGCGAATGAATCTGGCCAGCAGGAACGACCTCCGACCACCAGGGGCCGAGAAAACCACCGTCTCATGGGGCCGGACACTCAGGGTCAGGGGAAAATCCAATATATATCTGGTGATATCTCGGTAGCTATTACAGATAGCCCAACAAATCAAAGTGCATTGTCTGTAGGAGGCCCTGCCGCATGAATCTGTGCAGCGGGAACGACCTCGGACCACCAGGGGCCGGGAAAACCACAGTCTCATGGGGCCGGACACTCAGGGTCAGGGGAAAATTCAATATATATCTGGTGATATCTCGGGTGCTATTACAGATAGCGCAATAAATCAAAGTGCATTGTCTGTAGGAGGCCCAGGCGAATGAATCTGGCCAGCGGGAACGACCTCGGACCACCAGGGGCCAAGAAAACCACCGTCTCATGGCGCCGGACACTCCGGGTCAGGGAAAAATCAAATATATATCTGGTGAAATCACGGGTGCTATTAGAGATAGCGCAATAAACCAAAGTGAATTATTTGCAGGAGGCCCTGGCGCATGCATCTGTGCAGCGGGAACGACCTCGGACCACCAGGGGACGAGAAAACCACCATCTCATGGGGCCGGACACTCAGGGTCAGGGAAAAATCAAATATATATCTGGTGATATCTCGGGTGCTATTACAGATTGCGCAATAAATCAAAGTGCATTGTCTGTAGGAGGCCCAGGCGAATGAATCTGGGCAGCGGGAACGACCTCGGACCTCCAGGGGCCGAGAAAATCACCGTCTCATGGGGCCGGACATTCAGGGTCAGAGGAAAATCCAATATATATCTGGTGATATCTCAGGTGCTATTAGAGATAGCGCAATAAACCAAAGTGAATTATCTGTAGGAGGCCCTGGCGCATGAATCTGTGCAGCGGGAACGACCTCGGACCACCGGGGGCCGAGAAGACCACCGTGTCATGGGGCCGGACACTCAGGGCCAGGGAAAAATCAAATATATATCTGGTGATATCTCGGGTGCTATTACACATAGCGCAATAAATCAAAGTGCATTGTCTGTAGGAGGCCTTGGCGCATGAATCTGTGCAGCGGGAACGACCTCGGACCACCAGGGGCCGAGAAAACCACCGTCTCATGGGGCCGGACACTCAGGGTCAGGGAAAAATCTAACATATATCTGGTGATATCTCGGGTGCTATTAGAGATAGCGCAATAAACCAAAGTGAATTATCTGCATGGGGCCCTTGCGCATGAATCTGTGCAGCGGGATCTACCTGGGACCACGAGGGACCGAGAAAACCATCGACACATGGGGCCGGACTCTCAGGGTCAAGGAAAAATCCAATATATATCTGGTGATATCTCGGGTGCTATTAGAGATAGCGCAAAAAATCAAAGTGAATTATCTGCAGGGGGCCCTGGCGCATGAATCTGTGCAGCGGGAACGACCTCGGACCACCAGGGGCCGACAAAAATCACCGTCTCATGGGGCCGGACTGTCAGGGTCAGGGAAAAATCCGATATATATCTGGTGATATCTCGGGTGCTATTAGAGATAGCGCAATAAATCAAAGTGAATTATCTGCATGGGGCCCTGGCGCATGAATCTGTGCAGCGGTATCTACCTGGACCACGAGGGACCGAGAAAACCATCGACACATGGGGCCGGACTGTCAGGGTCAAGGAAAAATCCAATATATATCTGGTGATATCTCGGGTGCTATTAGAGATAGCGAAATAAATCAAAGTGCATTGTCTGCAGGAGGCCCTGGCGCATGAATCTGTGCTGCGGGAACGACCTCGGACCAGGAGTGGCCGAGAAAACTACCGTCTCATGTGGCCGGACACTCATTGTCAGGGGAAAATCCAATATATGTATGGTGATATCTCGGGTGCTATTACAGATAGCGCAATAAATCAATGTGCATTGTCTGTAGGAGGCACAGGCGAATGAGTCTGTGCAGCAGGAACTACCTCGGACCACCAGGGGCCGAGAAAATTACAGATATTCGGAATCCGTCACCGAAGATCATGTAAAAATCCAGCATATATCTTTTGATATCTCGGGTGCTATTACAGATCGCGCAATAAACCAAAGTGAATTGCCTGCAGGAAGCCTTGGCGCATGAATCTGTTCAGCCGGATCGACCTCGGACCAGGAGGGACCGAGAAAACCATCGCCACATGGGGCCGGACTGTCAGGGTCAAGGAAAAATGCAATATATATCTGGTAATATCTCGGGTGCTATTAGAGATAGCGCAATAAATCAAAGTGCGTTGTCTGTAGGAGGCCCTGGCGCATGAATCTGTGCAGCGGGATCGACCTCGGACCAACAGGGGCCGAGAAAACCACCGTCTCATGGGGTCGGACACTCAGGGTCAGGGAAAAATCCAATATATATCTGGTGATATCTCGGGTGCTATTAGGGATAGCGAAATAAATCAACGTGCATTGTCTGCAGGAGGCCCTGGCGCATGAATCTGTGCAGCGGGAACGACCTCGGACCACCAGGGGCCGAGAAAACCACCGTCTCATGGGGTTGGAGACTCAGGGTCAGGGAAAAATCCAATATATATCTGGTGATATCTCGGGTGCTATTAGAGATAGCGGAATAAATCAAAGTGAATTATCTGCATGGGGCCCTGGCGCATGAATCTCTGCAGCGGGGTCTACCTCGGACCACGAGGGACCGAGAAGACCATCGACACATGGGGCCGGACTGTCAGGGTCAAGGAAAAATCCAATATATATCTGGTGATATCTCGGATGCTATTAAAGATAGCGCAATAAATCAAAGTGCATTGTCTGCAGGAGGCCCTGGCGCATGAATCTGTGCAGCGGGATCGACCTCGGACCACCAGAGACCGAGAATATCACCGTCTCATGGGGCCGGACTGTTAGGGTCAGGGGAAAATCCAATATATATCTGGTGATATCTCGGGTGCTATTAGAGATAGTGGAATAAATCAAAGTTCATTGTCTGCAGGAGGCCCTGGCGCATGAATCTGTGCAGCGGGATCGACCTCGGACCACCAGGGGCCGAGAAAATCACCGTCTCATGGGGCCGGACACTCAGGGTCAGGGAAAAATCCAATATATATATGGTGATATCTTGGGTGCTATTACAGATAGCGCAATAAATCAAAGTGCATTGCCTGTAGGAGGCCCTGGCGCATGAATCTGTGCAGCGGGCACGACCTCGGACCACCAGGGGCCGAGAAAACCACCGTCTCATGGGGTCGGACACTCAGGGTCATGGAAAAATCCAATAGATATCTGCTGATATCTCGGGTGCTATTACAGATAGCGCAATAAATCAATGTGCACTGTCTGTAGGAGGCCCTGGCGCATGAATCTGTGCAGCGTGATCGACTTCGGACCACGAGGGGCCGAGGAAATCACCGTCTCATGGGGCCGGGCACTCAATGTCAGGGGAGAATCCAATATATATATGGTGATATCTCGGGTGCTATTACAGATAGCGCAATAAATCAAAGTGCATTGTCTGTAGGACTCACTGGCGCATGAACCTGTGCAGCGGGATCGACCTCGGACCACCAGGGGCCGAGAAAGTCACCGTCTCATGGGGCCGGACTGTCAGGGTCAGGGAAAAATCCTATATATATCTGGTGATATCTCGGGTGCTATTAGAGATAGCGCAATAAACCAAAGTGAATTATCTATAGGAGGCCCTGGCGCATGAATCTGTGCAGCGAGAACGACCTAGGACCACCAGGGACCGAGAAAAACATCGACACATGGGGCAGGACTGTCAGGGTCAAGGAAAAATCCAATATATATCTTTTGATATCACGGGTGCTATTAGACGTAGCGCAATAAACCAAAGTGCATTGTCTGTAGGAGGCCCTGGCGCATGAATCTGTGCAGCGGGATCGAATTCGGACCACCAGGGGCCGAGAAAATCACTTTCTCATGAGGCCGGACTGTCAGCGTCAGGGAAAGGTGCAATATATATCTGGTGATATCTCGGGTGCTATTAGAGATAGCGCAATAAATCAAAGTGCATTGTCTGCAGGAGGCCCTGGCGCATGAATCTGTGCAGCGGGATCGACCTCGGACCACAAGGGTCCGAGAAAATCACCGTCTCATGGGGTCGGACTGGCAGGGTCAGGGAAAAATCCAATATATATCTGGTGATATCTCGGGTGCTATTGGAGATAGCGCAATAAATCAAAGCGCATTGTCTGTAGGAGGCACTGGCGAATGAATCTGTGCAGCAGGAACTACCTCGGACCACCAGGGGCCGAGAAAATTACAGATATTCGGAATCCGTCACCCAAGGTCATGTAAAAATCCAGCATATATCTTTTGATATCTCGGGTGCTATTACAGATCGCGCAATAAACCAAAGTGAATTGCCTGCAGGAAGCCTTGGCGCATGAATCTGTTCAGCCGGATCGACCTCGGACCACGAGGGACCGAGTAAACCATCGACACATGGGGCCGGACTGTCAGGGTCAAGGAAAAATCCAATATATATCTGGTGATATCTCGGGTGCTATTAAAGATAGCGGAATAAATCAAAGTGCATTGCCTGTAGGAGGCCCTGGCGCATGAATCTGTGCAGCGGGATCGACCTCGGACCACCAGGGGCCGAGGAAATCACCGTCTCATGGAGCCGGAAAGACAGGGTCAGGGAAAAATCCAATATATATCTGGTGATATCTCGTGTGCTATTAGAGATAGCGCAATAAATCAAAGTGCATTGTCTGCCGGAGGCCCTGGCGCATGAATCTGTGCAGCGGGAACGACCTCGGAACACCAGGGGCCGAGAAAACCACCGTCTCATGGGGTCGGACACTCAGGGTCAGGGAACAATCCAATATATATCTGGTGATATTTCGGGTGCTATTACAGATAGCCCACTAAACCAAAGTGAATTATCTGCAGGGGGCCCTGGCGCCTGAATCTGTGCAGCGGGATCGACCTCGGACCACCAGGGGCCGAGAAAATCACCGTCTCATGGGGCTGGATTGTCAGGGTCAGGGAAAAATCCAATGTATATCTGGTGACATCTCGGGTGCTATTAGAGATAGCGCAATAAACCAAAGTGAATTATCTATAGGAGGCCCTGGCGCATGAATCTGTGCAGCGAGAACGACCTAGGACCACCAGGGACCGAGAAAAACATCGACACATGGGGCAGGACTGTCAGGGTCAAGGAAAAATCCAATATATATCTTTTGATATCACGGGTGCTATTAGAGGTAGCGCAATAAACCAAAGTGAATTATCTATAGGAGGCCCTGGCGCATGAATCTGTGCAGCGGGATCGACATCGGACAACCAGGGGCCGAGAAAATCTCCGTCTCATGCGGCCGGACTGTCAGGGTCAGGGAAAAATACAATATATATCAGGTGATATCTCGGGTGCTATTAGAGATAGCGCAATAAATCAAAGTACATTGTCTGTAGGAGGCCCTGGCGCATGAATCTGTGCAGCGGGATCGACCTCGGACCAGCAGGGGCCGAGAAAATCTCCGTCTCATGCGGCCGGACTGTCAGGGTCAGGGATAAATCCAATATATATCTGGTGATATCTCGGGTGCTATTAGAGATAGCGAAATAAATCAAAGTGCATTGTCTGCAGGAGGCCCTGGCGCATAAATCTGTGCAGCGGGAACGACCTCGGACCACCAGGGGCCGAGAAAACCACCGTCTCATGGGGCCGGACACTCAGTGTCAGGGGAAAATCCAATATATATCTGGGGATACCTCGGGTGCTATTACTGATAGCGCAATAAAGCAAAGTGCATTGTCTGTAGGAGGCCCTGGCCCATGAATCTGTGCAGCGGGATCGAATTCGGACCACCAGGGGCCGAGAAAATCACTTTCTCATGAGGCCGGACTGTCAGCGTCAGGGAAAGGTGCAATATATATCTGGTGATATCTCGGGTGCTATTAGAGATAGCGCAATAAATCAAAGTGCATTGTCTGCAGGAGGCCCTAGCGCATGAATCTGTGCAGCGGGAACGACCTGGGACCACCAGGGGCCGAGAAAACTACCGTCTCATGGTGTTCGACACTCAGTGTCAGGGAAAAATCCAATATATATCTGGTGATATCTCGGGTGCTATTACAGATCGCGCACTAAACCAAAGTGAACTATCTGCAGGGGGCCCTGGCTCATGAATCTGTGCAGCGGGAACGACCTAGGACCACCAGTGGCCGAGAAAACCACCGACACATGGAGCCGGACTGTCAGGGTCAGGGAAGAATCCAATATATATATGGTGATATCTCGGGTGCTATTAGAGGTAGAGCAATAAATCAAAGTCCATTGTCTGTACGAGGCACTGGCGTATGAATCTGTGCAGCAGGAACTACCTCGGACCACCAGGGGCCGAGAAAATTACAGATATTCGGAATCCGTCACACAAGGTCACGTAAAAATCCAGCATCTATCTGATGATATCTCGGGTGCTGTTACAGATAGCGCAATAAACCAAAGTGAATTGTCTGCAGGATGCCTTGGCGCATGAATCTGTGCAGCGGAATCGACCTCGGACCACCAGGGGCCGAGAAAACCACCGTCTCATGGGGTCGGACACTCAGGGTCAGGGAAAATTCAAATATATATATCTGGTGATATCTCGGGTGCTATTAGAGATAGCGAAATAAATCAAAGTGCATTGTCTGCAGGAGGCCCTGTGGCATGAATCTGTGCCGCGGGAACGACCTCGGACCACCAGGGGCTGAGAAAACCACCGTCTCATGGGGCCGGACACTCAGTGTCAGGGGAAAATCCAATATATATCTGGTGATATCTCGGGTGCTATTACTGATAGCGCAATAAAGCAAAGTGCATTGTCTGTAGGAGGCCCTGGCGCATGAATCTGTGCAGCGGGATCGAATTCGGACCACCAGGGGCCGAGAAAATCACTTTCTCATGAGGCCGGACTGTCAGGGTCAGGGAAAGGTGCAATATATATCTGGTGATATCTCGGGTGCTATTAGAGCTAGCGCAATAAATCAAAGTGCATTGTCTGCAGGAGGCCCTAGCGCATGTATCTGTGCAGCGGGAGCGAGCTCGGACCTCCAGGGGCCGAGACAACCACCGTCTCATGGGGCCGGAAACTCGGGGTCAGGGGAAAATCCAATATATATCTGGTGATATCTCGGGTGCTATTAGAGATAGCGCAATAAATCAAAGTACATTGTCTGTAGGAGGCCCTGGCGCATGAATCTGTGCAGCGGGATCGACCTCGGACCAGCAGGGGCCGAGAAAATCTCCGTCTCATGCGGCCGGACTGTCAGGGTCAGGGAAAAATCCAATATACAGTCTGTTTGACAAGAGCGTGTACGGCAAAACTCTTACGTGCGATGTCTTAGGTAAGAAATTCCACTTCAAGCAGGTAACTTGAATGTTTCCCTAAGATGCTTTGTACAAAAAACCTTCAGTTGTTGATCGAGCTTATTCGTAAAACGACGCATTTCATTATGAGTGCCGCGTACGCATCACGTTACGAAGCAGTGTTTCTGTGTTCCCATCCTAAAGGACCAAAAATGTCATACACAGCGGCTGCTAAATACATGAAGAAATCGAAGACATTTGTTAGTAAGTGGGTGAAACGATATTTGGAGGTCAAAAATGTCGATGACCTACCAAATCGTGGCACTAAGTCAAAGACGACGAAGAAAGAGGATAAATTGATTTTACGCGAATTCGAGAAGAATCCCCGTCTATCGTTACGTAGTGGACAGGCAGTTTTATGTAGAAAGGGTTTGAAATTGTTATGTGATACGATAAGAAGACGATTATTGGCAAATAATGTGAAATTGAGAAGCACAATTAAGAAAGTGCTACTATCCGAGAAACATGTCACAAAAAGACTCGCTTGGGCGAATGAAAATTTGAACCGTGATTTGGACAATGTAATTTTTTCGGACGAAACTTCTTTTTGGGCACATACTTTTATAACCCATACCTGGTGTAACCACGCCAATAAACTCCTTCAGCGAACCGTTAAACACCCGGTAAGGGTGCATGTTTGGGGTTGCTTCTCGAAGCAGAGATTCGGTACTTTGCACGTATTCACTGACAATTTAAACGCTGCCAAAATGGTCAAAATCTATCAGAGAGCCTTATTACCATCTGCCCAGAGGTGGTTTATAAGAAATAATAAACATTGGCTACTGGAAGAGGATAATGACCCAAAACATCGAAGTCGACACTGTACAGCCTGGAAAGAGGAAAATCACATCGATGTACTAGATTAGCCTTCACAGTCGACGGATGCAAATCCAATAGAAAATGTTTGGGCAATCATGAAGATCAAGCTCAGAGGAAAGAAGCACAACACGATCAAGAAGCTGATTCGTCAAATTCGATTGGTATGGAGGTCCTTATCTCGTGATTATGCGATTACATTAGTAGAAAGTATGCCTCGAAGATGTAAATTAATTATTGATAATGGCGGTGACTGGGCACCATATTAATAATAACGCATCTTAGTATACACCATAAAGAATTTGTGTATTTTTTTCGAACCCGATATCCGAAATAGTTTTCGAGTTTTGCCGGACACGCTCTTGTCAAACAGAGTGTATATCTGGTGATATCTCGGGTGCTATTAGAGATAGCGAAATAAATCAAACTGCATTGTCTGCAGGAGGCCCTGGCGCATAAATCTGTGCCGCGGGATCGACCTCGGACCACCAGGGGCCGAGAAAACCACCGACACATGAGGCCGGACACTCAGGGTCGAGGAAAAATTCAATATATATCTGGTGATATCTCGGGTGCTCTTACAGATAGCGCACTAAACCAAAGTGAATTATCTGCAGGGGGCCCTGGCGCATGAATCTGTGCAGCGGGATCGACCTCGGACCACCAGAGGCCGAGAAAATCACCGCCTCATGGGGCCGGATTGCCAGGGTCAGGGAAAAATCCAATATATATCTGGTGATATCTCGGGTGCTATTAGAGATAGCGAAATAAATGAAAGTGCATTGTCTGCTGAAGGCCCTGGCGCACAAATCTGTGCCGCGGGATCGACCTTGGACCACCAGGGACCGAGAAAACCACCGACACATGGGGCCGGACACTCATGGTCAGGGGAAAATCCAATATATATCTGGTGATATCTCGAGTGCTATTAGAGATAGCGCAATAAACCAAAGTGAATTATCTGCAGGAGGGCCTGGCGTATTAATCTGAGCAGCAGGAACGACCTCGGACCACCAGGCGCCGAGAAAATTACATATATTCGGAATCCGTTACCCAAGGTCATGTAAAAATCCAGCATATATCTGGTGACATCTGGGGTGCTCTTACAGATAGCGCACTAAACCAAAGTGAATTATCTATAGGAGGCCCTGGCGCATGAATCTGTGCAGCGGGATCGACCTCGGACCACCAGGGGCCGAGAAAATCTCCATCTCATGGGGCCGGACTGTCAGGGTCAGGGAAAAATCCAATATATATCTGGTGATATCTCGGGTGCTATTAGAGATAGCGAAATAAATCAAAGTGCATTGTCTGCAGGAGGCCCTGGCGCATAAATCTGTGCCGCGGGAACGACCTCGGACCGCCAGGGGCCGAGAAAACCACCGTCTCATGGGGCCGGACACTCAGGGTCAGGGGAAAATCCAATATGTATATGGTGATATCTCGGGTGCTATTAGAGATAGCGCAACAAACCAAAGTGAATTATCTGCAGGAGGCCCAGGCGCATGAATCTGTGCAGCGGGAACGACCTCGGACCACCAGGGCCGAGAAAACCACCGTCTCATGGGGCCGGACTGTCAGGGTCAGGGGAAAATCCAATATATATCTGGTGATATCTCGGGTGCTATTACAGATAGCGCAATAAATCAAAGTTCATTGTCTGTAGAAGGCCCTGGCGCATGAATCTGTGCAGCGGGAACGACCTCGGACCACCAGGGGCCGAGAAAACCATCCACACATGGGGCCGGACTGTCAGGGTCAAGGAAAAATCCAATATATATCTGGTGATATCTCGGGTGCTATTAGAGATCGCGCAATAAATCAAAGTGCATTGTCTGTAGGAGGCCCTGGCGCATGATTCTGTGCAGCGGGAACGACCTCGGACCACCAGGGTCCGAGGAAACGACCGTCTCATGGGGCCGGACACTCAGGGTCAGTGAAAAATCCAATATATATCTGCTGATATCTCGGGTGCTATTACAGATAGCGCAATAAATCAAAGTGCATTGTCTGTAGGAGGCCCTGGCGCATGAATCTGTGTAGCGGGAACGACCTCGGACCACCAGGGGCCGAAAAAACCACAGTCTCATGGGGCCGGACACTCAGGGTCTGGGGAAAATCCAATATATATCTGGTGATATCTCGGGTGCTATTAGAGATAGCGCAATAAACCAAAGTGCATTGTCTGTAGGAGGCCCTGGCGCATGAATCTGTGCAGCGGGAACGACCTCGGAACACCAGGGACCGAGAAAACCACCGTCTCATGGGGCCGCATACTCAGGGTCAGTGAAAAATCCAATATATATGTGGTGATATCTCGGGTGCTCTTACAGATAGCGCAATAAATCAAAGTGAATTATCTGCAGTAGGCCCTGGCGCATGAATCCGTGCAGCGGGAACGACCTCGGACCACCAGGGGCCGAAAAAACCATAGTCTCATGGGGCCGGTCACTCAGGGTCAGGGAAAAATCCAATATATATCTGGTGATATCTCGGGTGCTATTACAGATCGCGCACTAAACCAAAGTGAACTATCTGCAGGCGGCCCTGGCTCATGAATCTGTGCAGCGGGAACGACCTAGGACCACCAGTGGCCGAGAAAACCACCGACACATGGGGCCGGACTGTCAGGGTCAGGGAAGAATCCAATATATATATGGTGATATCTCGGGTGCTATTAGAGGTAGAGCAATAAATCAAAGTCCATTGTCTGTACGAGGCACTGGCGTATGAATCTGTGCAGCAGGAACTACCTCGGACCACCAGGGGCCGAGAAAATTACAGATATTCGGAGTCCGTCACACAAGGTCACGTAAAAATCCAGCATCTATCTGATGATATCTCGGGTGCTGTTACAGATAGCGCAATAAACCAAAGTGAATTATCTGCAGGAGGGCCTGGCGTATTAATCTGAGCAGCAGGAACGACCTCGGACCACCAGGCGCCGAGAAAATTACATATATTCGGAATCCGTTACCCAAGGTCATGTAAAAATCCAGCATATATCTGGTGACATCTCGGGTGCTCTTACAGATAGCGCACTAAACCAAAGTGAATTATCTATAGGAGGCCCTGGCGCATGAATCTGTGCAGCGGGATCGACCTCGGACCACCAGGGGCCGAGAAAATCTCCATCTCATGGGGCCGGACTGTCAGGGTCAAGGAAAAATCCAATATATATCTGGCGATATCTCGGGTGCTATTAGAGATCGCGCAATAAATCAAAGTGCATTGTCTGTAGGAGGCCCTGGCGCATGATTCTGTGCAGCGGGAACGACCTCGGACCACCAGGGTCCGAGGAAACGACCGTCTCATGGGGCCGGACACTCAGGGTCAGTGAAAAATCCAATATATATCTGCTGATATCTCGGGTGCTATTACAGATAGCGCAATAAATCAAAGTGCATTGTCTGTAGGAGGCCCTGGCGCATGAATCTGTGTAGCGGGAACGACCTCGGACCACCAGGGGCCGAAAAAACCACAGTCTCATGGGGCCGGACACTCAGGGTCAGGGGAAAATCCAATATAGATCTGGTGATATCTCGGGTGCTATTACAGATAGCGCAATAAATCAAAGTGCATTGTCTGTAGGAGGCCCTGGCGCATGAATCTGTGCAGCGGGATCGACCTCGGACCACCAGGGGCCGAAAAAACCACAGTCTCATGGGGCCGGACACTCAGGGTCAGGGTAAAATGCAATATATATCTGGTGATATCTCGGGTGCTATTACAGATAGCGCAATAAATCAAAGTGCATTACCTGTAGGAGGCCCTGGCGCATGAATCTCTGCAGCGGAAACGTCCTCGGACCTCCAGGGGCCGAGACAACGACCGTCTCATGGGGCCGGACACTCAGGGTCAGGGTGAAATCCAATATATATCTGGTGATATCTCGGGTGCTATTACAGATAGCGCAATAAATCAAAGTGCATTACCTGTAGGAGGCCCTGGCGCATGAATCTGTGCAGAGGGAACGACCTCGGACGACCAGGGACCGAGAAAACCACAGTCTCATGGGGCCGGACTCTCAGGGTCAGTGGAAAATCGAATATATATCTGGTGATATCTCGGGTGCTATTAGAGATAGCGCAATAAACCAAAGTGAATTATCTGCAGGAGGCCCTGGCGCATGAATCTGTGCACGCGGGAACGACCTCGGACCACCAGGGTCCGAGAAAACGACCGTCGCATGGGGCCGGACACTCAGGGACAGTGAAAAATCCAATATATATCTGCTGATATCTCGGGTGCTATTACAGATAGCGCAATAAATCAAAGTGCATTGTCTGTAGGAGGCCCTGGCGCATGAATCTGTGCAGAGGCAACGACCTCGGACGACCAGGGGCCGAGAAGATAACAGTCTCATGGGGCCGGACTCTCAGGGTCAGGGGAAAATCGAATATATATCTGGTGATATCTCGGGTGCTATTAGAGATAGCGCAATAAACCAAAGTGAATTATCTGCAGGAGGCCCTGGCGCATGAATCTGTGCACGCGGGAACGACCTCGGACCACCAGGGTCCGAGAAAACGACCGTCGCATGGGGCCGGACACTCAGGGACAGTGAAAAATCCAATATATATCTGCTGATATCTCGGGTGCTATTACAGATAGCGCAATAAATCAAAGTGCATTGTCTGTAGGAGGCCCTGGCGCATGAATCTGTGCAGCGGGAACGACCTCGGACCACCAGGGTCCGAGGAAACGACCGTCTCATGGGGCCGGACACTCAGGGTCAGTGAAAAATCCAATATATATCTGCTGATATCTCGGGTGCTATTACAGATAGCGCAATAAATCAAAGTGCATTGTCTGTAGGAGGCCCTGGCGCATGAATCTGTGCAGCGGGAACGACCTCGGACCACCAGGGACCGAGAAAACCACCGTCTCATGGGGCCGTACACTCAGTGTCAGTGAAAAATCCAATATATATGTGGTGATATCTCGGGTGCTATTACAGATAGCGCAATAAATCAAAGTGAATTATCTGTAGGAGACCCTGGCGCATGAACCTGTGCAGCGGGAACGACCTCGGACCAATAGGGGCCGAGAATACCACAGTCTCATGGGGCCGGACACTCAGGGTCAGGGGAAAATCCAATATATATCTGGTGATATCTCGGGTGCTATTAGAGATAGCGCAATAAACCAAAGTGCATTGTCTGTAGGAGGCCCTGGCGCATGAATCTGTGCAGCGGGAACGACATCGGAACACCAGGAACCGAGAAAACCACCGTCTCATGGGGCCGGATACTCAGGGTCAGTGAAAAATCCAATATATATGTGGTGATATCTCGGGTGCTATTACAGATAGCGCAATAAATCAAAGTGAATTATCTGCAGTAGGCCCTGGCGCATGAATCCGTGCAGCGGGAACGACCTCGGACCACCAGGGGCCGAGAAAACCACAGTCTCATGGGGCCGGACACTCAGGGTCAGGGGAAAATCCAATATAGATCTGGTGATATCTCAGGTGCTATTACAGATAGCGCAATAAATCAAAGTGCATTGTCTGTAGGAGGCCCTGGCGCATGAATCTGTGCAGCGGGAACGACCTCGGACCACCAGGGGCCGAAAAAACCACAGTCTCATGGGGCCGGACACTCAGGGTCAGGATAAAATGCAATATATATCTAGGTGATATCTCGGGTGCTATTACAGATAGCGCAATAAATCAAAGTGCATTGTCTGTAGGAGGCCCTGGCGCATGAATCTGTGCAGCGGGAACGACCTCGGAACACCAGGGACCGAGAAAACCACCGTCTCATGGGGCCGTACACTCAGTGTCAGTGAAAAATCCAATATATATGTGGTGATATCTCGGGTGCTATTACAGATAGCGCAATAAATCAAAGTGAATTATCTGTAGGAGACCCTGGCGCATGAACCTGTGCAGCGGGAACGACCTCGGACCAATAGGGGCCGAGAATACCACAGTCTCATGGGGCCGGACACTCAGGGTCAGGGGAAAATCCAATATAGATCTGGTGATATCTCGGGTGCTATTACAGGTAGCGCAATAAATCAAAGTGCATTACCTGTAGGAGGCCCTGGCGCATGAATCTGTGCAGCGGGAACGTCCTCGGACCTCCAGGGGCCGAGACAACGACCGTCTCATGGGGCCGGACACTCAGGGTCAGGGTAAAATCCAATATATATCTGGTGATATCTCGGGTGCTATTACAGATAGCGCAATAAATCAAAGTGCATTGTCTGTAGGAGGCCCTGGCGCATGAATCTGTGCAGCGGGAACGACCTCGGACCACCAGGGGCCGAGAAAAGCACAGTCTCATGGGGCCGGACACTCAGGGTCAGGGTAAAATCCAATATATATCTGGTGATATCTCGGGTGCTATTAGAGATAGCGCAATAAACCAAAGTGAATTATCTGCAGGAGGCCCTGGCGCATGAATTTGTGCAGCGGGAACGACCTCGGACCACCAGGGGCCGAAAAAACCACAGTCTCATTGGGCCGGTCACTCAGGGTCTGGGGAAAATCCAATATATATCTGGTGATATCTCGGGTGCTATTACAGATAGCGCAATAAATCAAAGTGCATTGTCTGTAGGAGGCCCTGGCGCATGAATCTGTGCAACGGGAACGACCTCGGACCACCAGGGGCCGAGAAAACCACAGTCTCATGGGGCCGGACACTCAGGGACAGGGGAAAATCCAATATATATCTGGTGATATCTCGGGTGCTATTAGAGATAGCGCAATAAACCAAAGTGCATTGTCTGTAGGAGGCCCTGGCGCATGAATCTGTGCAGCGGGAACGACCTCGGAACACCAGGAACCGAGAAAACCACCGTCTCATGGTGCCGGATACTCAGGGTCAGGGGAAAATCCAATATAGATCTGGTGATATCTCGGGTGCTATTACAGATAGCGCAATAAATCAAAGTGCATTACCTGTAGGAGGCCCTGGCGCATGAATCTGTGCAGCGGGAACGTCCTCGGACCTCCAGGGGCCGAGACAACGACCGTCTCATGGGGCCGGACACTCAGGGTCAGGGTAAAATCCAATATATATCTGGTGATATCTCGGGTGCTATTACAGATAGCGCAATAAATCAAAGTGCGTTGTCTGTAGGAGGCCCTGGCGCATGAATCTGTGCAGCGGGAACGACCTCGGACGACCAGGGGCCGAGAAAACCACAGTCTCATGGGGCCGGACACTCAGGGTCAGGGGAAAATCCAATATATATCTGGTGATATCTCGGGTGCTATTACAGATAGCGCAATAAACCAAAGTGAATTATCTGCAGGAGGCCCTGGCGCATGAATCTGTGCAACGGGAACGACCTCGGACCACCAGGGGCCGAGAAAACCACAGTCTCATGTGGCCGGACACTCAGGGTCAGTGGAAAATCCAATATATATCTGGTGATATCTCGGGTGCTATTACAGATAGCGCAATAAATCAAAGTGCATTGTCTGTAGGAGGCCCTGGCGCATGAATCTGTGCAGCGGGAAAGACCTCGGACCACCAGGGGCCGAGAAAAGCACAGTCTCATGGGCCCGGGCACTCAGGGTCAGTGAAAAATCCAATATATATCTGCTGATATCTCGGGTGCTATTACAGATAGCGCAATAAACCAAAGTGCATTGTCTGTAGGAGGCCCTGGCGCATGAATCTGTGCAGCGGGATCGACCTGGGAACACCAGGGTCCGAGAAAACGACCGTCTCATGGGGCCGGACACTCAGCGTCAGTGAAAAATCCAATATATATCTGCTGATATCTCGGGTGCAATTACAGATAGCGCAATAAATCAAAGTGCATTGTCTGTAGGAGGCCCTGGCGCATGAATCTGGGCAGCGGGAACGACGTCGGACCACCAGGGGCCGAAAAAACCACAGTCTCATGGGGCCGGTCACTCAGGGTCAGGGGAAAATCCAATATATATCTGGAGATATCTCTGGTGCTATTACAGATAGCGCAATAAACCAAAGTGCATTGTCTGTAGGAGGCCCTGGCGCATGAATCTGTGCAGCGGGAACGACCTCGGAACACCAGGAACCGAGAAAACCACCGTCTCATGGGGCCGGATACTCAGGTTCAGTGAAAAATCCAATATATATGTGGTGATATCTCGGGTGCTATTACAGATAGCGCAATAAATCAAAGTGAATTATCTGCAGTAGGCCCTGGCGCATGAATCTGTGCAGCGGGAACGACCTCGGTCCACCAGGGGCCGAGAAAACCACAGTCTCATGGGGCCGGACACTCAGGGTCAGGGGAAAATCCAATATAGATCTGGTGATATCTCGGGTGCTATTACAGATAGCGCAATAAATCAAAGTGCATTACCTGTAGGAGGCCCTGACGCATGAATCTGTGCAGCGGGAACGACCTCGGATCACCAGGGGCCGAGAAAAGCACAGTCTCATGGGCCCGGACACTCAGGGTCAGTGAAAAATCCAATATATATCTGCTGATATCTCGGGTGCTATTACAGATAGCGCAATAAATCAAAGTGCATTGTCTGTAGGAGACCCTGGCGCATGAATCTGTGCAGCGGGAACGACCTCGGACCACCAGGGGCCGAGAAAAGCACAGTCTCATGGGGCCGGACACTCAGGGTCAGGGTAAAATCCAATATATATCTGGTGATATCTCGGGTGCTATTAGAGATAGCGCAATAAACCAAAGTGAATTATCTGCAGGAGGCCCTGACGCATGAATCTGTGCAGCGGGAACGACCTCGGACCACCAGGGGCCGAAAAAACCACAGTCTCATGGGGCCGGTCACTCAGGGTCAGGGGAAAATCCAATATATATCTGGTGATATCTCGGGTGCTATTACAGATAGCGCAATAAATCAAAGTGCATTGTCTGTAGGAGGCCCTGGCGCATGAATCTGTGCAGCGGGAACGACCTCGTACCACCAGGGGCCGAAAAAACCACAGTCTCATGGGGCCGGTCACTCAGGGTCAGAGGAAAATCCAATGTATATCTGGTGATATCTCGGGTGCTATTACAGATAGCGCAATAAATCAAAGTGAATTATCTGCAGTAGGCCCTGGCGCATGAATCTGTGCAGCGGGAACGAACTCGGACCACCAGGGGCCGAGAAAACCACAGTCTCATGGGGCCGGACACTCAGGGTCAGGGGAAAATCCAATATAGATCTGGTGATATCTTGGGTGCTATTACAGATAGCGCAATAAACCAAAGTGAATTATCTGCAGGAGGCCCTGGCGCATGAATCTGTGCAACGGGAACGACCTCGGACCACCAGGGGCCGAGAAAACCACAGTCTCATGGGGCCGAACACTCAGGGTCAGGGGAAAATCCAATATAGATCTGGTGATATCTCGGGTGCTATTACAGATAGCGCAATAAATCAAAGTGCATTACCTGTAGGAGGCCCTGGCGCATGAATCTGTGCAGCGGGAACGTCCTCGGAACTCCAGGGGCCGAGACAACGACCGTCTCATGCGGCCGGACACTCAGGGTCAGGGGAAAATCCAATATATATCTGGTGATATCTCGGGTGCTATTACAGATAGCGCAATAAATCAAAGTTCATTGTCTGTAGGAGGCCCTGGCGCATGAATCTGTGCAACGGGAACGACCTCGGACCACCAGGGGCCGAGAAAAGCACAGTCTCATGGGGCCGGACACTCAGGGTCAGGGTAAAATCCAATATATATCTGGTGATATCTCGGGTGCTATTAGAGATAGCGCAATAAACCAAAGTGAATTATCTGCAGGAGGCCCTGGCGCATGAATCTGTGCAACGGGAACGACCTCGGACCACCAGGGGCTGAGAAAACCACAGTCTCATGGGGCCGGACACTCAGGGTCAGGGGAAAATCCAATATAGATCTGGTGATATCTCGGGTGCTATTAGAGATAGCGCAATAAACCAAAGTGAATTATCTGCAGGAGGCCCTGGCGCATGAATCTGTGCAACGGGAACGTCCTCGGACCTCCAGGGGCCGAGACAACGACCGTCTCATGGGGCCGGACACTCAGGGTCAGAGTAAAATCCAATATATATCTGGTGATATCTCGGGTGCTATTACAGATAGCGCAATAAATCAAAGTGCATTGTCTGTAGGAGGCCCTGGCGCATGAATCTGTGCACCGGGAACGACCTCGGACCACCAGGGGCCGAGAAAAGCACAGTCTCATGGGGCCGGACACTCAGGGTCAGGGTAAAATCCAATATATATCTGGTGATATCTCGGGTGCTATTAGAGATAGCACAATAAACCAAAGTGAATTATCTGCAGGAGGCCCTGGCGCATGAATCTGTGCAGCGGGAACGACCTCGGACCACCAGGGGCCGAGAAAACGACCGTCTCATGGGGCCGGACACTCAGGGTCAGTGAAAAATCCAGTATATATCTGCTGATATCTCGGGTGCTATTACAGATAGCGCAATAAATCAAAGTGCATTGTCCGTAGGAGTCCCTGGCGCATGAATCTGTGCAGCGGGAACGAGCTCGGACCACCAGGGGCCGAGAAAACCACAGTCTCATGGGGCCGGACACTCAGGGTCAGGGGAAAATCCAATATATATCTGGTGATATCTCGGGTGCTATTAGAGGTAGCGCAATAAACCAAAGTGAATTATCTGCAGGAGGCCCTGGCGCATGAATCTGTGCAGCGGGAACGACCTCGGACCACCAGGGGCCGAAAAAACCACAGTCTCATGGGGCCGGACACTCAGGGTCAGGGTAAAATCCAATATATATCTGGTGATATCTCGGGTGCTATTACAGATAGCGCAATAAATCAAAGTGCATTGTCTGTAGGAGGCCCTGGCGCATGAATCTGTGCAGCGGGAACGACCTCGGACCACCAGGGGCCGAGAAAACGACCGTCTCATGGGGCCGGACACTCAGGGTCAGTGAAAAATCCATTATATATCTGCTGATATCTCGGGTGCTATTACAGATAGCGCAATAAATCAAAGTGCATTGTCTGTAGGAGGCCCTGGCGCATGAATCTGTGCAGCGGGAACGACCTCGGACCACCAGGGGCCGAGAAAACCACAGTCTCATGGGGCCGGACACTCAGGGTCAGGGGAAAATCCAATATATATCTGGTGATATCTCGGGTGCTATTAGAGGTAGCGCAATAAACCAAAGTGAATTATCTGCAGGAGGCCCTGGCGCATGAATCTGTGCAGCGGGAACGACCTCGGACCACCAGGGGCCGAGAAAACGACCGTCTCATGGGGCCGGACACTCAGGGTCAGTGAAAAATCCAATATATATCTGCTGATATCTCGGGTGCTATTACAGATAGCGCAATAAATCAAAGTGCATTGTCTGTAGGAGGCCCTGGCGCATGAATCTGAGCAGCGGGAACGACCTCGGACCACCAGGGGCCGAAAAAACCGCAGTCTCATGGGGCCGGACACTCAGGGTCAGGGTAAAATCCAAAATATATCTGGTGATATCTCGGGTGCTATTACAGATAGCGCAATAAATCAAAGTGCATTGTCTGTAGGAGGCCCTGCCGCATGAATCTGTGCAGCGGGAACGACCTCGGACCTCCAGGGGCGAGACAACCACCTTCTCATGGGGCCGGACACTCAGGGTCAGGGAAAAATCCAATATATAGCTGGTGATATCTCGGCTGCTATTACAGATAGCGCAATAAATCAAAGTGCATTACCTGTAGGAGGCCCTGGCGCATGAATCTGTGCAGCGGGAACGTCCTCGGACCTCCAGGGGCCGAGACAACGACCGTCTCATGGGGCCGGACACTCAGGGTCAGGGTAAAATCCAATATATATCTGGTGATATCTCGGGTGCTATTAGAGATAGCGCAATAAACCAAAGTGCATTGTCTGTAGGAGGCCCTGGCGCATGAATCTGTGCAGCGGGAACGACCTCGGACCACCAGGGGCCGAAAAAACCACAGTCTCATGGGGCCGGACACTCAGGGTCAGTGAAAAATCCATTATATATCTGCTGATATCTCGGGTGCTATTACAGATAGCGCAATCAATCAAAGTGCATTGTCTGTAGGAGGCCCTGGCGCATGAATCTGTGCAGCGGGAACGACCTCGGACCACCAGGGGCCGAGAAAACCACAGTCTCATGGGGCCGGACACTCAGGGTCAGGGGAAAATCCAATATATATCTGGTGATATCTCGGGTGCTATTAGAGGTAGCGCAATAAACCAAAGTGAATTATCTGCAGGAGGCCCTGGCGCATGAATCTGTGCAGCGGGAACGACCTCGGACCCCCAGGGGCCGAGAAAACTACCGTCTCATGGGGCCGGTCACTCAGGATCAGTGAAAAATCCAATATATATCTGCTGATATCTCGGGTGCTATTACAGATAGCGCAATAAATCAAAGTGCATTGTCTGTAGTAGGCCCTGGCGCTTGAATCTGTGCAGCGGGAACGACCTCGGACCACCAGGGGCCGAGAAAACGACCGCCTCATGGGGCCGGACACTCAGGGTCAGTGAAAAATCCAATATATATCTGGTGATATCTCGATTGCTATTACAGATAGCGCAATAAACCAAAGTGAATTATCTGCAGGAGGCCCTGGCGCATGAATCTGTGCAGCGGGAACGACCTCGGACCACCAGGGGCCGAGAAAACTACCGTCTCATGGGGCCGGTCACTCAGGATCAGTGAAAAATCCAATATATATCTGCTGATATCTCGGGTGCTATTACAGATAGCGCAATAAATCAAAGTGCATTGTCTGTAGGAGGCCCTGGCGCATGAATCTGAGCAGCGGGAACGACCTCGGACCACCAGGGGCCGAAAAAACTGCAGTCTCATGGGGCCGGACACTCAGGGTCAGGGTAAAATCCAAAATATATCTGGTGATATCTCGGGTGCTATTACAGATAGCGCAATAAATCAAAGTGCATTGTCTGTAGGAGGCCCTGCCGCATGAATCTGTGCAGCGGGAACGACCTCGGACCTCCAGGGGCGAGACAACCACCTTCTCATGGGGCCGGACACTCAGGGTCAGGGAAAAATCCAATATATAGCTGGTGATATCTCGGCTGCTATTACAGATAGCGCAATAAATCAAAGTGCATTACCTGTAGGAGGCCCTGGCGCATGAATCTGTGCAGCGGGAACGTCCTCGGACCTCCAGGGGCCGAGACAACGACCGTCTCATGGGGCCGGACACTCAGGGTCAGGGTAAAATCCAATATATATCTGGTGATATCTCGGGTGCTATTAGAGATAGCGCAATAAACCAAAGTGCATTGTCTGTAGGAGGCCCTGGCGCATGAATCTGTGCAGCGGGAACGACCTTGGAACACCAGGTACCGAGAAAACCACCGTCTCATGGGGCCGGACACTCAGGGTCAGTGAAAAATCCAATATATATGTGGTGATATCTCGGGTGCTATTACAGATAGCGCAATAAATCAATGTGCATTGTCTGTAGGAGACCCTGGCGCATGAACCTGTGCAGCGGGAACGACCTAGGACCACCAGGGGCCGAGAAAACCACAGTCTCATGGGGCCGGACACTCAGGGTCAGGGGAAAATCCAATATATATCTGGTGATATCTCGGGTGCTATTAGAGATAGCGCAATAAATCAAAGTGCATTGTCTGTAGGAGGCCCTGGCGCATGAATCTGTGCAGCGGGAACGACCTCGGACCACCAGGGGCCGAGAAAACCACAGTCTCACGGGGCCGAACACTCAGGGTCAGGGGAAAATCCAATATATATCTGGTGATATCTCGGGTGCTATTAGAGGTAGCGCAATAAACCAAAGTGAATTATCTGCAGGAGGCCCTGGCGCGTGAATCTGTGCAGCGGGAACGACCTCGGACCACCAGGGGCCGAAAAAACCACAGTCTCATGGGGCCGGACACTCAGGGTCAGGGTAAAATCCAATATATATCTGGTGATATCTCGATTGCTATTACAGATAGCGCAATAAATCAAAGTGCATTGTCTGTAGGAGGCCCTGGCGCATGAATCTGTGCAGCGGGAACGACCTCGGACCTCCAGGGGCCGAGAAAACCACAGTCTCATGGGGCCGGACACTCAGGGTCAGGGGAAAATCCAATATATATCTGGTGATATCTCGGGTGCTATTAGAGATAGCGCAATAAACCAAAGTGAATTATCTGCAGGAGGCCCTGGCGCATGAATCTGTGCAGCGGGAACGACCTCGGACCACCAGGGGCCGAAAAAACCGCAGTCTCATCGGGCCGGACACTCAGGGTCAGGGTAAAATCCAATATATATCTGGTGATATCTCGGGTGCTATTACAGATAGCGCAATAAATCAAAGTGCATTGTCTGTGGGAGGCCCTGGCGCATGAATCTGTGCAGCGGGAACGACCTCGGACCACCAGGGGCCGAGAAAAACACAGTCTCATGGGGCCGGACACTCAGGGTCAGGGGAAAATCCAATATATATCTGGTGATATCTCGGGTGCTATTAGAGATAGCGCAATAAACCAAAGTGAATTGTCTGCAGGACTCCCTGGCGCATGAATCTGTGCTGCGGGAACGACCTCGGACCACCAGGGGCCGAAAAAACCACAGTCTCATGGGGCCGGAAACTCAGGGTCAGGGTAAAATCCAATATATATCTGGTGATATCTCGGGTGCTATTACAGATAGCGAAATAAATCAAAGTGCATTGTCTGTAGGAGGCCCTGGCGCATGAATCTGTGCAGCGGGAACGACCTCGGACCACCAGGGTCCGAGAAAACCACAGTCTCATGGGGCCGGACACTCAGGGTCAGGGTAAAATCCAATATATATCTGCTGATATCTCGGGTGCTATTACAGATAGCGCAATAAATCAAAGTGCACTGTCTGTAGGAGGCCCTGGCGCATGAATCTGTGCAGCGGGAACGACCTTGGACCACCAGGGGCCGAAAAAACCACAGTCTCATGGGGCCGGACACTCAGGGTCAGGGTAAAATCCAATATATATCTGGTGATATCTCGATTGCTATTAGAGATAGCGCAATAAATCAAAGTGCATTGTCTGTAGGAGGCCCTGGCGCATGAATCTGTGCAGCGGGAACGACCTCGGAACACCAGGGACCGAGAAAACCACCGTCTCATGGGGCCGGACACTCAGTGTCAGTGAAAAAACCAATATATATGTGGTGATATCTCGGGTGCTCTTACAGATAGCGCAATAAATCAAAGTGCATTGTCTGTAGGAGACCCTGGCGCATGAATCTGTGCAGCGGGAACGACCTCGGACCGCCAGGGGCCGAAAAAACCACAGTCTCATGGGGCCGGACACTCAGGGTCAGGGTAAAATGCAATATATATCTGGTGATATCTCGGGTGCTATTACAGATAGCGCTATAAATCAAAGTGCATTGTCTGTAGGAGGCCCTGGCGCATGAATCTGTGCAGCGGGAACGACCTCGGACCTCCAGGGATGAGACAACCACCTTCTCATGGGGCCGGACTCTCAGGGTCAGGGAAAAATCCAATATATATCTGGTGATATCTCGGGTGCCACTACAGATAGCGCAATAAATCAAAGTGCATTACCTGTAGGAGGCCCTGGCGCATGAATCTGTGCAGCGGGAACGTCCTCGGACCTCCAGGGGCCGAGACAACGACCGTCTCATGGGGCCGGACACTCAGGGTCAGGGTAAAATCCAATATATATCTGGGGATTTCTCGGGTGCTATTAGAGATAGCGCAATAAACCAAAGTGAATTGTCTGCAGGAGGCCCTGGCGCATGAATCTGTGCAGCGGGAAAGACATCGGACCACCAGGGGCCGAGAAAACCACAGTCTCATGGGGCCGGACACTCAGGGTCAAGGGAAAATCCAATATATATCTGGTGATATCTCGGGTGCTATTAGAGATAGCGCAATAAACCAAAGTGAATTATCTGCAGGAGGCCCTGGCGCATGAATCTGTGCAGCGGGAACGACCTCGGACCACCAGGGGCCGAGAAAACGACCGTCTCATGGGGCCGGACACTCAGGGTCAGTGAAAAATCCAATATATATCTGCTGATATCTCGGGTGCTATTACAGATAGCGCAATAAATCAAAGTGCATTGTCTGTAGGAGGCCCTGGCGCATGAATCTGAGCAGCGGGAACGACCTCGGACCACCAGGGGCCGAAAAAACCGCAGTCTCATGGGGCCGGACACTCAGGGTCAGGGTAAAATCCAAAATATATCTGGTGATATCTCGGGTGCTATTACAGATAGCGCAATAAATCAAAGTGCATTGTCTGTAGGAGGCCCTGCCGCATGAATCTGTGCAGCGGCAACGACCTCGGACCTCCAGGGGCGAGACAACCACCTTCTCATGGGGCCGGACACTCAGGGTCAGGGAAAAATCCAATATATAGCTGGTGATATCTCGGCTGCTATTACAGATAGCGCAATAAATCAAAGTGCATTACCTGTAGGAGGCCCTGGCGCATGAATCTGTGCAGCGGGAACGTCCTCGGACCTCCAGGGGCCGAGACAACGACCGTCTCATGGGGCCGGACACTCAGGGTCAGGGTAAAATCCAATATATATCTGGTGATATCTCGGGTGCTATTAGAGATAGCGCAATAAACCAAAGTGAATTGTCTGCAGGAGGCCCTGGCGCATGAATCTGTGCAGCGGGAACGACCTCGGACCACCAGGGGCCGAAAAAACCACAGTCTCATGGGGCCGGACACTCAGGGTCAGGGTAAAATCCAATATATATCTGGTGATATCTCGGGTGCTATTAGAGATAGCGCAATAAACCAAAGTGCATTGTCTGTAGGAGGCCCTGGCGCATGAATCTGTGCAGCGGGAACGACCTTGGAACACCAGGGACCGAGAAAACCACCGTCTCATGGGGCCGGACACTCAGGGTCAGTGAAAAATCCAATATATATGTGGTGATATCTCGGGTGCTATTACAGATAGCGCAATAAATCAATGTGCATTGTCTGTAGGAGACCCTGGCGCATGAACCTGTGCAGCGGGAACGACCTCGGACCACCAGGGGCCGAGAAAACCACAGTCTCATGGGGCCGGACACTCAGGGTCAGGGGAAAATCCAATATATATCTGGTGATATCTCGGGTGCTATTAGAGATAGCGCAATAAACCAAAGTGAATTATCTGCAGGAGGCCCTGGCGCATGAATCTGTGCAGCGGGAACGACCTCGGACCACCAGGGGCCGAGAAAACTACCGTCTCATGGGGCCGGTCACTCAGGATCAGTGAAAAATCCAATATATATCTGCTGATATCTCGGGTGCTATTACAGATAGCGCAATAAATCAAAGTGCATTGTATGTAGTTGGCCCTGGCGCATGAATCTGTGCAGCGGGAACGACCTCGGACCACCAGGGGCCGAAAAAACTGCAGTCTCATCGGGCCGGACACTCAGGGTCAGGGTAAAATCCAATATATATCTGGTGATATCTCGGGTGCTATTACAGATAGCGCAATAAATCAAAGTGCATTGTCTGTAGGAGACCCTGGCGCATGAATCTGTGCAGCGGGAACGACCTCGGACCGCCAGGGGCCGAAAAAACCACAGTCTCATGGGGCCGGACACTCAGGGTCAGGGTAAAATGCAATATATATCTGGTGATATCTCGGGTGCTATTACAGATAGCGCTATAAATCAAAGTGCATTGTCTGTAGGAGGCCCTGGCGCATGAATCTGTGCAGCGGGAACGACCTCGGACCTCCAGGGATGAGACAACCACCTTCTCATGGGGCCGGACTCTCAGGGTCAGGGAAAAATCCAATATATATCTGGTGATATCTCGGGTGCCACTACAGATAGCGCAATAAATCAAAGTGCATTACCTGTAGGAGGCCCTGGCGCATGAATCTGTGCAGCGGGAACGTCCTCGGACCTCCAGGGGCCGAGACAACGACCGTCTCATGGGGCCGGACACTCAGGGTCAGGGTAAAATCCAATATATATCTGGGGATTTCTCGGGTGCTATTAGAGATAGCGCAATAAACCAAAGTGAATTGTCTGCAGGAGGCCCTGGCGCATGAATCTGTGCAGCGGGAACGACCTCGGACCTCCAGGGATGAGACAACCACCTTCTCATGGGGCCGGACTCTCAGGGTCAGGGAAAAATCCAATATATATCTGGTGATATCTCGGGTGCCACTACAGATAGCGCAATAAATCAAAGTGCATTACCTGTAGGAGGCCCTGGCGCATGAATCTGTGCAGCGGGAACGTCCTCGGACCTCCAGGGGCCGAGACAACGACCGTCTCATGGGGCCGGACACTCAGGGTCAGGGTAAAATCCAATATATATCTGGGGATTTCTCGGGTGCTATTAGAGATAGCGCAATAAACCAAAGTGAATTGTCTGCAGGAGGCCCTGGCGCATGAATCTGTGCAGCGGGAAAGACATCGGACCACCAGGGGCCGAGAAAACCACAGTCTCATGGGGCCGGACACTCAGGGTCAAGGGAAAATCCAATATATATCTGGTGATATCTCGGGTGCTATTAGAGATAGCGCAATAAACCAAAGTGAATTATCTGCAGGAGGCCCTGGCGCATGAATCTGTGCAGCGGGAACGACCTCGGACCACCAGGGGCCGAGAAAACGACCGTCTCATGGGGCCGGACACTCAGGGTCAGTGAAAAATCCAATATATATCTGCTGATATCTCGGGTGCTATTACAGATAGCGCAATAAATCAAAGTGCATTGTCTGTAGGAGGCCCTGGCGCATGAATCTGAGCAGCGGGAACGACCTCGGACCACCAGGGGCCGAAAAAACCGCAGTCTCATGGGGCCGGACACTCAGGGTCAGGGTAAAATCCAAAATATATCTGGTGATATCTCGGGTGCTATTACAGATAGCGCAATAAATCAAAGTGCATTGTCTGTAGGAGGCCCTGCCGCATGAATCTGTGCAGCGGCAACGACCTCGGACCTCCAGGGGCGAGACAACCACCTTCTCATGGGGCCGGACACTCAGGGTCAGGGAAAAATCCAATATATAGCTGGTGATATCTCGGCTGCTATTACAGATAGCGCAATAAATCAAAGTGCATTACCTGTAGGAGGCCCTGGCGCATGAATCTGTGCAGCGGGAACGTCCTCGGACCTCCAGGGGCCGAGACAACGACCGTCTCATGGGGCCGGACACTCAGGGTCAGGGTAAAATCCAATATATATCTGGTGATATCTCGGGTGCTATTAGAGATAGCGCAATAAACCAAAGTGAATTGTCTGCAGGAGGCCCTGGCGCATGAATCTGTGCAGCGGGAACGACCTCGGACCACCAGGGGCCGAAAAAACCACAGTCTCATGGGGCCGGACACTCAGGGTCAGGGTAAAATCCAATATATATCTGGTGATATCTCGGGTGCTATTAGAGATAGCGCAATAAACCAAAGTGCATTGTCTGTAGGAGGCCCTGGCGCATGAATCTGTGCAGCGGGAACGACCTTGGAACACCAGGGACCGAGAAAACCACCGTCTCATGGGGCCGGACACTCAGGGTCAGTGAAAAATCCAATATATATGTGGTGATATCTCGGGTGCTATTACAGATAGCGCAATAAATCAATGTGCATTGTCTGTAGGAGACCCTGGCGCATGAACCTGTGCAGCGGGAACGACCTCGGACCACCAGGGGCCGAGAAAACCACAGTCTCATGGGGCCGGACACTCAGGGTCAGGGGAAAATCCAATATATATCTGGTGATATCTCGGGTGCTATTAGAGATAGCGCAATAAACCAAAGTGAATTATCTGCAGGAGGCCCTGGCGCATGAATCTGTGCAGCGGGAACGACCTCGGACCACCAGGGGCCGAGAAAACTACCGTCTCATGGGGCCGGTCACTCAGGATCAGTGAAAAATCCAATATATATCTGCTGATATCTCGGGTGCTATTACAGATAGCGCAATAAATCAAAGTGCATTGTATGTAGTTGGCCCTGGCGCATGAATCTGTGCAGCGGGAACGACCTCGGACCACCAGGGGCCGAAAAAACCGCAGTCTCATCGGGCCGGACACTCAGGGTCAGGGTAAAATCCAATATATATCTGGTGATATCTCGGGTGCTATTACAGATAGCGCAATAAATCAAAGTGCATTGTCTGTAGGAGGCCCTGGCGCATGAATCTGTGCAGCGGGAACGACCTCGGACCACCAGGGGCCGAGAAAACCACAGTCTCATGGGGCCGGACACTCAGGGTCAGGGGAAAATCCAATATATATCTGGTGATATCTCGGGTGCTATTAGAGATAGCGCAATAAACCAAAGTGAATTGTCTGCAGGAGGCCCTGGCGCATGAATCTGTGCTGCGGGAACGACCTCGGACCACCAGGGGCCGAAAAAACCACAGTCTCATGGGGCCGGAAACTCAGGGTCAGGGTAAAATCCAATATATATCTGGTGATATCTCGGGTGCTATTACAGATAGCGAAATAAATCAAAGTGCATTGTCTGTAGGAGGCCCTGGCGCATGAATCTGTGCAGCGGGAACGACCTCGGACCACCAGGGGCCGAGAAAACCACAGTCTCATGGGGCCGGACACTCAGGGTCAGGGGAAAATCCAATATATATCTGGTGATATCTCGGGTGTTATTAGAGATAGCGCAATAAACCAAAGTGCATTGTCTGTAGGAGGCCCTGGCGCATGAATCTGTGCAGCGGGAACGACCTCGGAACACCAGGGACCGAGAAAACCACCGTCTCATGGGGCCGTACACTCAGTGTCAGTGAAAAATCCAATATATATGTGGTGATATCTCGGGTGCTATTAGAGATAGCGCAATAAACCAAAGTGCATTGTCTGTAGGAGGCCCTGGCGCATGAATCTGTGCAGCGGGAACGACCTTGGAACACCAGGTACCGAGAAAACCACCGTCTCATGGGGCCGGACACTCAGGGTCAGTGAAAAATCCAATATATATGTGGTGATATCTCGGGTGCTATTACAGATAGCGCAATAAATCAATGTGCATTGTCTGTAGGAGACCCTGGCGCATGAACCTGTGCAGCGGGAACGACCTCGGACCACCAGGGGTCGAGAAAACCACAGTCTCATGGGGCCGGACACTCAGGGTCAGGGGAAAATCCAATATATATCTGGTGATATCTCGGGTGCTATTAGAGATAGCGCAATAAATCAAAGTGCATTGTCTGTAGGAGGCCCTGGCGCATGAATCTGTGCAGCGGGAACGACCTCGGACCACCAGGGGCCGAGAAAACCACAGTCTCATGGGGCCGGACACTCAGGGTCAGGGGAAAATCCAATATATATCTGGTGATATCTCGGGTGCTATTAGAGGTAGCGCAATAAACCAAAGTGAATTATCTGCAGGAGGCCCTGGCGCGTGAATCTGTGCAGCGGGAACGACCTCGGACCACCAGGGGCCGAAAAAACCACAGTCTCATGGGGCCGGACACTCAGGGTCAGGGTAAAATCCAATATATATCTGGTGATATCTCGATTGCTATTACAGATAGCGCAATAAATCAAAGTGCATTGTCTGTAGGAGGCCCTGGCGCATGAATCTGTGCAGCGGGAACGACCTCGGACCTCCAGGGGCCGAGAAAACCACAGTCTCATGGGGCCGGACACTCAGGGTCAGGGGAAAATCCAATATATATCTGGTGATATCTCGGGTGCTATTAGAGATAGCGCAATAAACCAAAGTGAATTATCTGCAGGAGGCCCTGGCGCATGAATCTGTGCAGCGGGAACGACCTCGGACCACCAGGGGCCGAAAAAACCGCAGTCTCATCGGGCCGGACACTCAGGGTCAGGGTAAAATCCAATATATATCTGGTGATATCTCGGGTGCTATTACAGATAGCGCAATAAATCAAAGTGCATTGTCTGTAGGAGGCCCTGGCGCATGAATCTGTGCAGCGGGAACGACCTCGGACCACCAGGGGCCGAGAAAAACACAGTCTCATGGGGCCGGACACTCAGGGTCAGGGGAAAATCCAATATATATCTGGTGATATCTCGGGTGCTATTAGAGGTAGCGCAATAAACCAAAGTGAATTATCTGCAGGAGGCCCTGGCGCGTGAATCTGTGCAGCGGGAACGACCTCGGACCACCAGGGGCCGAAAAAACCACAGTCTCATGGGGCCGGACACTCAGGGTCAGGGTAAAATCCAATATATATCTGGTGATATCTCGATTGCTATTACAGATAGCGCAATAAATCAAAGTGCATTGTCTGTAGGAGGCCCTGGCGCATGAATCTGTGCAGCGGGAACGACCTCGGACCTCCAGGGGCCGAGAAAACCACAGTCTCATGGGGCCGGACACTCAGGGTCAGGGGAAAATCCAATATATATCTGGTGATATCTCGGGTGCTATTAGAGATAGCGCAATAAACCAAAGTGAATTATCTGCAGGAGGCCCTGGCGCATGAATCTGTGCAGCGGGAACGACCTCGGACCACCAGGGGCCGAAAAAACCGCAGTCTCATCGGGCCGGACACTCAGGGTCAGGGTAAAATCCAATATATATCTGGTGATATCTCGGGTGCTATTACAGATAGCGCAATAAATCAAAGTGCATTGTCTGTAGGAGGCCCTGGCGCATGAATCTGTGCAGCGGGAACGACCTCGGACCACCAGGGGCCGAGAAAAACACAGTCTCATGGGGCCGGACACTCAGGGTCAGGGGAAAATCCAATATATATCTGGTGATATCTCGGGTGCTATTAGAGATAGCGCAATAAACCAAAGTGAATTGTCTGCAGGACTCCCTGGCGCATGAATCTGTGCTGCGGGAACGACCTCGGACCACCAGGGGCCGAAAAAACCACAGTCTCATGGGGCCGGAAACGCAGGGTCAGGGTAAAATCCAATATATATCTGGTGATATCTCGGGTGCTATTACAGATAGCGCAATAAATCAAAGTGCATTGTCTGTAGGAGACCCTGGCGCATGAACCTGTGCAGCGGGAACGACCTCGGACCACCAGGGTCCGAGAAAACGACCGTCTCATGGGGCCGGACACTCAGGGTCAGGGTAAAATCCAATATATATCTGGTGATATCTCGGGTGCTATTAGAGATAGCGCAATAAACCAAAGTGAATTGTCTGCAGGAGGCCCTGGCGCATGAATCTGTGCAGCGGGAACGACCTCGGACCACCAGGGGCCGAAAAAACCACAGTCTCATGGGGCCGGACACTCAGGGTCAGGGTAAAATCCAATATATATCTGGTGATATCTCGGGTGCTATTAGAGATAGCGCAATAAACCAAAGTGCATTGTCTGTAGGAGGCCCTGGCGCATGAATCTGTGAAGCGGGAACGACCTTGGAACACCAGGTACCGAGAAAACCACCGTCTCATGGGGCCGGACACTCAGGGTCAGTGAAAAATCCAATATATATGTGGTGATATCTCGGGTGCTATTACAGATAGCGCAATAAATCAATGTGCATTGTCTGTAGGAGACCCTGGCGCATGAACCTGTGCAGCGGGAACGACCTCGGACCACCAGGGGCCGAGAAAACCACAGTCTCATGGGGCCGGACACTCAGGGTCAGGGGAAAATCCAATATATATCTGGTGATATCTCGGGTGCTATTAGAGATAGCGCAATAAATCAAAGTGCATTGTCTGTAGGAGGCCCTGGCGCATGAATCTGTGCAGCGGGAACGACCTCGGACCACCAGGGGCCGAGAAAACCACAGTCTCATGGGGCCGGACACTCAGGGTCAGGGGAAAATCCAATATATATCTGGTGATATCTCGGGTGCTATTAGAGGTAGCGCAATAAACCAAAGTGAATTATCTGCAGGAGGCCCTGGCGCGTGAATCTGTGCAGCGGGAACGACCTCGGACCACCAGGAGCCGAAAAAACCACAGTCTCATGGGGCCGGACACTCAGGGTCAGGGTAAAATCCAATATATATCTGGTGATATCTCGATTGCTATTACAGATAGCGCAATAAATCAAAGTGCATTGTCTGTAGGAGGCCCTGGCGCATGAATCTGTGCAGCGGGAACGACCTCGGACCTCCAGGGGCGAGACAACCACCTTCTCATGGGGCCGGACACTCAGGGTCAGGGAAAAATCCAATATATATCTGGTGATATTTCGGCTGCTATTACAGATAGCGCAATAAATCAAAGTGCATTACCTGTAGGAGGCCCTGGCGCATGAATCTGTGCAGCGGGAACGTCCTCAGACCTCCAGGGGCCGAGACAACGACCGTCTCATGGGGCCGGACACTCAGGGTCAGGGTAAAATCCAATATATATCTGGTGATATCTCGGGTGCTATTAGAGATAGCGCAATAAACCAAAGTGAATTGTCTGCAGGAGGCCCTGGCGCACGAATCTGTGCTGCGGGAACGACCTCGGACCACCAGGGGCCGAAAAAACCACAGTCTCATGGGGCCGGAAACTCAGGGTCAGGGTAAAATCCAATATATATCTGGTGATATCTCGGGTGCTATTACAGATAGCGCAATAAACAAAGTGCATTGTCTGTAGGAGGCCCTGGCGCATGAATCTGTGCAGCGGGAACGACCTCGGACCACCAGGAGCCGAGAAAACCACAGTCTCATGGGGCCGGACACTCAGGGTCAGGGGAAAATCCAATATATATCTGGTGATATCTCGGGTGTTATTAGAGATAGCGCAATAAACCAAAGTGCATTGTCTGTAGGAGGCCCTGGCGCATGAATCTGTGCAGCGGGAACGACCTCGGAACACCAGGGACCGAGAAAACCACCGTCTCATGGGGCCGTACACTCAGGGTCAGGGTAAAATCCAATATATATCTGGTGATATCTCGATTGCTATTAGAGATAGCGCAATAAATCAAAGTGCATTGTCTGTAGGAGGCCCTGGCGCATGAATCTGTGCAGCGGGAACGACCTCGGAACACCAGGGACCGAGAAAACCACCGTCTCATGGGGCCGGACACTCAGGGTCAGGGTAAAATCCAATATATATCTGGTGATATCTCGGGTGCTATTAGAGATAGCGCAATAAACCAAAGTGAATTATCTGCAGGAGGCCCTGGCGCATGAATCCGTGCAGCGGGAACGACCTCGGACCACCAGGGGCCGAGAAAACTACCGTCTCATGGGGCCGGTCACTCAGGATCAGTGAAAAATCCAATATATATCTGCTGATATCTCGGGTGCTATTAGAGATAGCGCAATAAACCAAAGTGAATTATCTGCAGGAGGCCCTGGCGCATGAATCTGTGCAGCGGGAACGACCTGGGACCACCAGGGGCCGAGAAAACGACCGTTTCATGGGGCCGGACACTCAGGGTCAGTGAAAAATCCAATATATATCTGCTGATATCTCGGGTGCTATTACAGATAGCGCAATAAATCAAAGTGCATTGTCTGTAGGAGGCCCTGGCGCATGAATCTGTGCAGCGGGAACGACCTCGGACCACCAGGGGCCGAAAAAACCGCAGTCTCATGGGGCCGGACACTCAGGGTCAGGGTAAAATCCAATATATATCTGGTGATATCTCGGGTGCTATTACAGATAGCGCAATAAATCAAAGTGCATTGTCTGTAGTAGGCACTGGCGCATGAATCTGTGCAGCGGGAACGACCTCGGACCTCCAGGGGCGAGACAACCACCTTCTCATGGGGCCGGACACTCAGGGTCAGGGAAAAATCCAATATATATCTGGTGATATCTCGGCTGCTATTACAGATAGCGCAATAAATCAAAGTGCATTACCTGTAGGAGGCCCTGGCGCATGAATCTGTGCAGCGGGAACGTCCTCGGACCTCCAGGGGCCGAGACAACGACCGTCTCATGGGGCCGGACACTCAGGGTCAGGGTAAAATCCAATATATATCTGCTGATATCTCGGGTGCTATTACAGATAGCGCAATAAATCAAAGTGCACTGTCTGTAGGAGGCCCTGGCGCATGAATCTGTGCAGCGGGAACGACCTTGGACCACCAGGGGCCGAAAAAACCACAGTCTCATGGGGCCGGACACTCAGGGTCAGGGTAAAATCCAATATATATCTGGTGATATCTCGATTGCTATTAGGGATAGCGCAATAAATCAAAGTGCATTGTCTGTAGGAGGCCCTGGCGCATGAATCTGTGCAGCGGGAACGACCTCGGAACACCAGGGACCGAGAAAACCACCGTCTCATGGGGCCGGACACTCAGTGTCAGTGAAAAAACCAATATATATGTGGTGATATCTCGGGTGCTCTTACAGATAGCGCAATAAATCAAAGTGCATTGTCTGTAGGAGACCCTGGCGCATGAATCTGTGCAGCGGGAACGACCTCGGACCGCCAGGGGCCGAAAAAACCACAGTCTCATGGGGCCGGACACTCAGGGTCAGGGTAAAATGCAATATATATCTGGTGATATCTCGGGTGCTATTACAGATAGCGCTATAAATCAAAGTGCATTGTCTGTAGGAGGCCCTGGCGCATGAATCTGTGCAGCGGGAACGACCTCGGACCTCCAGGGATGAGACAACCACCTTCTCATGGGGCCGGACTCTCAGGGTCAGGGAAAAATCCAATATGTATCTGGTGATATCTCGGGTGCCACTACAGATAGCGCAATAAATCAAAGTGCATTACCTGTAGGAGGCCCTGGCGCATGAATCTGTGCAGCGGGAACGTCCTCGGACCTCCAGGGGCCGAGACAACGACCGTCTCATGGGGCCGGACACTCAGGGTCAGGGTAAAATCCAATATATATCTGGGGATTTCTCGGGTGCTATTAGAGATAGCGCAATAAACCAAAGTGAATTGTCTGCAGGAGGCCCTGGCGCATGAATCTGTGCAGCGGGAAAGACATCGGACCACCAGGGGCCGAGAAAACCACAGTCTCATGGGGCCGGACACTCAGGGTCAAGGGAAAATCCAATATATATCTGGTGATATCTCGGGTGCTATTAGAGATAGCGCAATAAACCAAAGTGAATTATCTGCAGGAGGCCCTGGCGCATGAATCTGTGCAGCGGGAACGACCTCGGACCACCAGGGGCCGAGAAAACGACCGTCTCATGGGGCCGGACACTCAGGGTCAGTGAAAAATCCAATATATATCTGCTGATATCTCGGGTGCTATTACAGATAGCGCAATAAATCAAAGTGCATTGTCTGTAGGAGGCCCTGGCGCATGAATCTGAGCAGCGGGAACGACCTCGGACCACCAGGGGCCGAAAAAACCGCAGTCTCATGGGGCCGGACACTCAGGGTCAGGGTAAAATCCAAAATATATCTGGTGATATCTCGGGTGCTATTACAGATAGCGCAATAAATCAAAGTGCATTGTCTGTAGGAGGCCCTGCCGCATGAATCTGTGCAGCGGGAACGACCTCGGACCTCCAGGGGCGAGACAACCACCTTCTCATGGGGCCGGACACTCAGGGTCAGGGAAAAATCCAATATATAGCTGGTGATATCTCGGCTGCTATTACAGATAGCGCAATAAATCAAAGTGCATTACCTGTAGGAGGCCCTGGCGCATGAATCTGTGCAGCGGGAACGTCCTCGGACCTCCAGGGGCCGAGACAACGACCGTCTCATGGGGCCGGACACTCAGGGTCAGGGTAAAATCCAATATATATCTGGTGATATCTCGGGTGCTATTAGAGATATCGCAATAAACCAAAGTGAATTGTCTGCAGGAGGCCCTGGCGCATGAATCTGTGCAGCGGGAACGACCTCGGACCACCAGGGGCCGAAAAAACCACAGTCTCATGGGGCCGGACACTCAGGGTCAGGGTAAAATCCAATATATATCTGGTGATATCTCGGGTGCTATTAGAGATAGCGCAATAAACCAAAGTGCATTGTCTGTAGGAGGCCCTGGCGCATGAATCTGTGCAGCGGGAACGACCTTGGAACACCAGGGACCGAGAAAACCACCGTCTCATGGGGCCGGACACTCAGGGTCAGTGAAAAATCCAATATATATGTGGTGATATCTCGGGTGCTATTACAGATAGCGCAATAAATCAATGTGCATTGTCTGTAGGAGACCCTGGCGCATGAACCTGTGCAGCGGGAACGACCTCGGACCACCAGGGGCCGAGAAAACCACAGTCTCATGGGGCCGGACACTCAGGGTCAGGGGAAAATCCAATATATATCTGGTGATATCTCGGGTGCTATTAGAGATAGCGCAATAAACCAAAGTGAATTATCTGCAGGAGGCCCTGGCGCATGAATCTGTGCAGCGGGAACGACCTCGGACCACCAGGGGCCGAGAAAACTACCGTCTCATGGGGCCGGTCACTCAGGATCAGTGAAAAATCCAATATATATCTGCTGATATCTCGGGTGCTATTACAGATAGCGCAATAAATCAAAGTGCATTGTATGTAGTTGGCCCTGGCGCATGAATCTGTGCAGCGGGAACGACCTCGGACCACCAGGGGCCGAAAAAACCGCAGTCTCATCGGGCCGGACACTCAGGGTCAGGGTAAAATCCAATATATATCTGGTGATATCTCGGGTGCTATTACAGATAGCGCAACAAATCAAAGTGCATTGTCTGTAGGAGGCCCTGGCGCATGAATCTGTGCAGCGGGAACGACCTCGGACCACCAGGGGCCGAGAAAACCACAGTCTCATGGGGCCGGACACTCAGGGTCAGGGGAAAATCCAATATATATCTGGTGATATCTCGGGTGCTATTAGAGATAGCGCAATAAACCAAAGTGAATTGTCTGCAGGAGGCCCTGGCGCATGAATCTGTGCTGCGGGAACGACCTCGGACCACCAGGGGCCGAAAAAACCGCAGTCTCATGGGGCCGGAAACTCAGGGTCAGGGTAAAATCCAATATATATCTGGTGATATCTCGGGTGCTATTACAGATAGCGAAATAAATCAAAGTGCATTGTCTGTAGGAGGCCCTCGCGCATGAATCTGTGCAGCGGGAACGACCTCGGACCACCAGGGGCCGAGAAAACCACAGTCTCATGGGGCCGGACACTCAGGGTCAGGGGAAAATCCAATATATATCTGGTGATATCTCGGGTGTTATTAGAGATAGCGCAATAAACCAAAGTGCATTGTCTGTAGGAGGCCCTGGCGCATGAATCTGTGCAGCGGGAACGACCTCGGAATACCAGGGACCGAGAAAACCACCGTCTCATGGGGCCGTACACTCAGTGTCAGTGAAAAATCCAATATATATGTGGTGATATCTCGGGTGCTATTACAGATAGCGCAATAAATCAAAGTGCATTGTCTGTAGGAGACCCTGGCGCATGAACCTGTGCAGCGGGAACGACCTCGGACCACCAGGGTCCGAGAAAACGACCGTCTCATGGGGCCGGACACTCAGGGTCAGGGTAAAATCCAATATATATCTGGTGATATCTCGGGTGCTATTAGAGATAGCGCAATAAACCAAAGTGAATTGTCTGCAGGAGGCCCTGGCGCATGAATCTGTGCAGCGGGAACGACCTCGGACCACCAGGGGCCGAAAAAACCACAGTCTCATGGGGCCGGACACTCAGGGTCAGGGTAAAATCCAATATATATCTGGTGATATCTCGGGTGCTATTAGAGATAGCGCAATAAACCAAAGTGCATTGTCTGTAGGAGGCCCTGGCGCATGAATCTGTGCAGCGGGAACGACCTTGGAACACCAGGTACCGAGAAAACCACCGTCTCATGGGGCCGTACACTCAGTGTCAGTGAAAAATCCAATATATATGTGGTGATATCTCGGGTGCTATTACAGATAGCGCAATAAATCAAAGTGCATTGTCTGTAGGAGACCCTGGCGCATGAACCTGTGCAGCGGGAACGACCTCGGACCACCAGGGTCCGAGAAAACGACCGTCTCATGGGGCCGGACACTCAGGGTCAGGGTAAAATCCAATATATATCTGGTGATATCTCGGGTGCTATTAGAGATAGCGCAATAAACCAAAGTGAATTGTCTGCAGGAGGACCTGGCGCATGAATCTGTGCAGCGGGAACGACCTCGGACCACCAGGGGCCGAAAAAACCACAGTCTCATGGGGCCGGACACTCAGGGTCAGGGTAAAATCCAATATATATGTGGTGATATCTCGGGTGCTATTACAGATAGCGCAATAAATCAATGTGCATTGTCTGTAGGAGACCCTGGCGCGTGAATCTGTGCAGCGGGAACGACCTCGGACCACCAGGGGCCGAAAAAACCACAGTCTCATGGGGCCGGACACTCAGGGTCAGGGTAAAATCCAATATATATCTGGTGATATCTCGATTGCTATTACAGATAGCGCAATAAATCAAAGTGCATTGTCTGTAGGAGGCCCTGGCGCATGAATCTGTGCAGCGGGAACGACCTCGGACCTCCAGGGGCGAGACAACCACCTTCTCATGGGGCCGGACACTCAGGGTCAGGGAAAAATCCAATATATATCTGGTGATATTTCGGCTGCTATTACAGATAGCGCAATAAATCAAAGTGCATTACCTGTAGGAGGCCCTGGCGCATGAATCTGTGCAGCGGGAACGTCCTCAGACCTCCAGGGGCCGAGACAACGACCGTCTCATGGGGCCGGACACTCAGGGTCAGGGTAAAATCCAATATATATCTGGTGATATCTCGGGTGCTATTAGAGATAGCGCAATAAACCAAAGTGAATTGTCTGCAGGAGGCCCTGGCGCATGAATCTGTGCTGCGGGAACGACCTCGGACCACCAGGGGCCGAAAAAACCACAGTCTCATGGGGCCGGAAACTCAGGGTCAGGGTAAAATCCAATATATATCTGGTGATATCTCGGGTGCTATTACAGATAGCGCAATAAACAAAGTGCATTGTCTGTAGGAGGCCCTGGCGCATGAATCTGTGCAGCGGGAACGACCTCGGACCACCAGGGGCCGAGAAAACCACAGTCTCATGGGGCCGGACACTCAGGGTCAGGGGAAAATCCAATATATATCTGGTGATATCTCGGTTGTTATTAGAGATAGCGCAATAAACCAAAGTGCATTGTCTGTAGGAGGCCCTGGCGCATGAATCTGTGCAGCGGGAACGACCTCGGAACACCAGGGACCGAGAAAACCACCGTCTCATGGGGCCGTACACTCAGTGTCAGTGAAAAATCCAATACATATGTGGTGATATCTCGGGTGCTATTACAGATAGCGCAATAAATCAAAGTGCATTGTCTGTAGGAGACCCTGGCGCATGAACCTGTGCAGCGGGAACGACCTCGGACCACCAGGGTCCGAGAAAACGACCGTCTCATGGGGCCGGACACTCAGGGTCAGGGTAAAATCCAATATATATCTGGTGATATCTCGGGTGCTATTAGAGATAGCGCAATAAACCAAAGTGAATTATCTGCAGGAGGCCCTGGCGCATGAATCCGTGCAGCGGGAACGACCTCGGACCACCAGGGGCCGAGAAAACTACCGTCTCATGGGGCCGGTCACTCAGGATCAGTGAAAAATCCAATATATATCTGCTGATATCTCGGGTGCTATTAGAGATAGCGCAATAAACCAAAGTGAATTATCTGCAGGAGGCCCTGGCGCATGAATCTGTGCAGCGGGAACGACCTGGGACCACCAGGGGCCGAGAAAACGACCGTCTCATGGGGCCGGACACTCAGGGTCAGTGAAAAATCCAATATATATCTGCTGATATCTCGGGTGCTATTACAGATAGCGCAATAAATCAAAGTGCATTGTCTGTAGGAGGCCCTGGCGCATGAATCTGTGCAGCGGGAACGACCTCGGACCACCAGGGGCCGAAAAAACCGCAGTCTCATGGGGCCGGACACTCAGGGTCAGTGAAAAAACCAATATATATGTGGTGATATCTCGGGTGCTCTTACAGATAGCGCAATAAATCAAAGTGCATTGTCTGTAGGAGACCCTGGCGCATGAATCTGTGCAGCGGGAACGACCTCGGACCGCCAGGGGCCGAAAAAACCACAGTCTCATGGGGCCGGACACTCAGGGTCAGGGTAAAATGCAATATATATCTGGTGATATCTCGGGTGCTATTACAGATAGCGCTATAAATCAAAGTGCATTGTCTGTAGGAGGCCCTGGCGCATGAATCTGTGCAGCGGGAACGACCTCGGACCTCCAGGGATGAGACAACCACCTTCTCATGGGGCCGGACTCTCAGGGTCAGGGAAAAATCCAATATATATCTGGTGATATCTCGGGTGCCACTACAGATAGCGCAATAAATCAAAGTGCATTACCTGTAGGAGGCCCTGGCGCATGAATCTGTGCAGCGGGAACGTCCTCGGACCTCCAGGGGCCGAGACAACGACCGTCTCATGGGGCCGGACACTCAGGGTCAGGGTAAAATCCAATATATATCTGGGGATTTCTCGGGTGCTATTAGAGATAGCGCAATAAACCAAAGTGAATTGTCTGCAGGAGGCCCTGGCGCATGAATCTGTGCAGCGGGAAAGACATCGGACCACCAGGGGCCGAGAAAACCACAGTCTCATGGGGCCGGACACTCAGGGTCAAGGGAAAATCCAATATATATCTGGTGATATCTCGGGTGCTATTAGAGATAGCGCAATAAACCAAAGTGAATTATCTGCAGGAGGCCCTGGCGCATGAATCTGTGCAGCGGGAACGACCTCGGAACACCAGGGACCGAGAAAACCACCGTCTCATGGGGCCGGACACTCAGGGTCAGTGAAAAATCCAATATATATCTGGTGATATCTCGATTGCTATTACAGATAGCGCAATAAATCAAAGTACATTGTCTGTAGGAGGCCCTGGTGCATGAATCTGTGCAGCGGGAACGACCTCGGACCTCCAGGGGCGAGACAACCACCTTCTCATGGGGCCGGACACTCAGGGTCAGGGAAAAATCCAATATATATCTGGTGATATCTCGGCTGCTATTACAGATAGCGCAATAAATCAAAGTGCATTACCTGTAGGAGGCCCTGGCGCATGAATCTGTGCAGCGGGAACGTCCTCGGACCTCCAGGGGCCGAGACAACGACCGTCTCATGGGGCCGGACACTCAGGGTCAGGGTAAAATCCAATATATATCTGCTGATATCTCGGGTGCTATTACAGATAGCGCAATAAATCAAAGTGCATTGTCTGTAGGAGGCCCTGGCGCATGAATCTGTGCAGCGGGAACGACCTCGGACCACCAGGGGCCGAAAAAACCACAGTCTCATGGGGCCGGACACTCAGGGTCAGGGTAAAATCCAATATATATCTGGTGATATCTCGATTGCTATTAGAGATAGCGCAATAAACCAAAGTGCATTGTCTGTAGGAGGCCCTGGCGCATGAATCTGTGCAGCCGGAACGACCTCGGAACACCAGGGACCGAGAAAACCACCGTCTCATGGGGCCGGACACTCAGGGTCAGTGAAAAATCCAATATATATGTGGTGATATCTCGGGTGCTATTACAGATAGCGCAATAAATCAATGTGCATTGTCTGTAGGAGACCCTGGCGCATGAACCTGTGCAGCGGGAACGACCTCGGACCACCAGGGGCCGAGAAAACCACAGTCTCATGGGGCCGGACACTCAGGGTCAGGGGAAAATCCAATATATATCTGGTGATATCTCGGGTGCTATTACAGATAGCGCAATAAATCAAAGTGCATTGTCTGTAGGAGGCCCTGGCGCATGAATCTGTGCAGCGGGAACGACCTTGGAACACCAGGGACCGAGAAAACAACCGTCTCATGGGGCCGGACACTCAGGGTCAGCGAAAAATCCAATATATATCTGGTGATATCTCGGGTGCCATTACAGATAGCGCAATAAATCATAGTGCATTACCTGTAGGAGGCCCTGGCGCATGAATCTGTGCAGCGGGAACGTCCTCGGACCTCCAGGGGCCGAGACAACGACCGTCTCATGGGGCCGGACACTCAGGGTCAGGGTAAAATCCAATATATATCTGGTGATATCTCGGGTGCTATTAGAGATAGCGCAATAAACCAAAGTGAATTGTCTGCAGGAGGCCCTGGCGCATGAATCTGTGCAGCGGGAAAGACCTCGGACCACCAGGGGCCGAAAAAACCACAGTCTCATGGGGCCGGACACTCAGGGTCAGGGTAAAATCTAATATAAATCTGGTGATATCTCGGGTGCTATTACAGATAGCGCAATAAATCAAAGTGCATTGTCTGTAGGAGGCCCTGGCGCATGAATTTGTGCAACGGGAACGACCTCGGACCACCAGGGGCCGAGAAAACCACAGTCTCATGGGGCCGGACACTCAGGGTCAGGGGAAAATCCAATATATACCTGGTGATATCTCGGGTGCTATTAGAGATAGCGCAATAAACCAAAGTGCATTGTCTGTAGGAGGCCCTGGCGCATGAACCTGTGCAGCGGGAACGACGTCGGACCACCAGGGGCCGAGAAAACGACCGTCTCATGGGGCCGGACACTCAGGGTCAGTGAACAATCCAATATATATCTGCTGATATCTCGGGTGCTATTACAGATAGCGCAATAAATCAAAGTGCATTGTCTGTAGGAGGCCCTGGCGCATGAATCTGTGCAGCGGGAACGACCTCGGACCACCAGGGGCCGAAAAAACCGCAGTCTCATGGGGCCGGACACTCAGGGTCAGGGTAAAATCCAATATATATCTGGTGATATCTCGGGTGCTATTACAGATAGCGCAATAAATCAAAGTGCATTGTCTGTAGTAGGCACTGGCGCATGAATCTGTGCAGCGGGAACGACCTCGGACCACCAGGGGCCGAGAAAACGACCGCCTCATGGGGCCGGACACTCAGTGTCAGTGAAAAATCCAATATATATCTGGTGATATCTCGATTGCTATTACAGATAGCGCAATAAATCAAAGTGCATTGTCTGTAGGAGGCCCTGGCGCATGAATCTGTGCTGCGGGAACGACCTCGGACCTCCAGGGATGAGACAACCACCTTCTCATGGGGCCGGACTCTCAGGGTCAGGGAAAAATCCAATATATATCTGGTGATATCTCGGGTGCCATTACAGATAGCGCAATAAATCAAAGTGCATTACCTGTAGGAGGCCCTGGCGCATGAATCTGTGCAGCGGGAACGTCCTCGGACCTCCAGGGGCCGAGACAACGACCGTCTCATGGGGCCGGACACTCAGGGTCAGGGTAAAATCCAATATATATCTGGTGATATCTCGGGTGCTATTAGAGATAGCGCAATAAACCAAAGTGAATTGTCTGCAGGAGGCCCTGGCGCATGAATCTGTGCAGCGGGAAAGACCTCGGACCACCAGGGGCCGAAAAAACCACAGTCTCATGGGGCCGGACACTCAGGGTCAGGGTAAAATCTAATATAAATCTGGTGATATCTCGGGTGCTATTACAGATAGCGCAATAAATCAAAGTGCATTGTCTGTAGGAGGCCCTGGCGCATGAATTTGTGCAACGGGAACGACCTCGGACCACCAGGGGCCGAGAAAACCACAGTCTCATGGGGCCGGACACTCAGGGTCAGGGGAAAATCCAATATATACCTGGTGATATCTCGGGTGCTATTAGAGATAGCGCAATAAACCGAAGTGAATTATCTGCAGGAGGCACTGGCGCATGAATCTGTGCAGCGGGAACGACCTCGGACTACCAGGGGCCGAGAAAACGACCGTCTCATGGGGCCGGACACTCACTGTCAGTGAAAAATCCAATATATATCTGCTGATATCTCGGGTGCTATTAGAGATAGCGCAATAAACCAAAGTGAATTATCTGCAGGAGGCCCTGGTGCATGAATCTGTGCAGCGGGAACGACCTCGGACAACCAGTGGCCGAGAAAACGACCGTCTCATTGGACCGGACACTCAGGGTCAGTGAAAAATCCAATATATATCTGGTGATATCTCGGCTGCTATTACAGATAGCGCAATAAATCAAAGTGCATTGTCTGTCGGAGGCCCTGGCGCATGAATCTGTGCAGCGGGAACGACCTCGGAGCACAAGGGGCGAGACAACCACCTTCTCATGGGGCCGGACACTCAGGGTCAGGGAAAAATCCAATATATATCTGGTGATATCTCGGGTCCTATTACAGATAGCGCAATAAATCAAAGTGCATTACCTGTAGGAGGCCCTGGCGCATGAATCTGTGCAGCGGGAACGTCCTCGGACCTCCAGGGGCCGAGAAAACCACAGTCTCATGGTGCCGGACACTCAGGGTCAGGGTAAAATCCAATATATATCTGGTGATATCTCGGGTGCTATTACAGATAGCGCAATAAATCAAAGTGCATTGTCTGTAGGAGGCCCTGGCGCATGAATCTGTTCAGCGGGAACGACCTCGGACGACCAGGGGCCGAGAAAACCACAGTCTCATGGGGCCGGACACTCAGGGTCAGGGGAAAATCCAATATATATCTGGTGATATCTCGGGTGCTATTAGAGATAGCGCAATAAACCAATGTGAACTATCTGCAGGAGGCCCTGGCGCATGAATCTGTGCAACGGGAACGACCTCGGACCACCAGGGGCCGAGAAAACCACAGTCTCATGGGGCCGGACACTCAGGGTCAGGGGAAAATCCAATATATATATGGTGATATCTCGGGTGCTATTACAGATACCGCAATAAATCAAAGTGCATTGTCTGTAGGAGACCCTGGCGCATGAATCTGTGCAGCGGAAACGACCTCGGACCACCAGCGGCCGAGAAAACGACCGCCTCATGGGGCCGGACACTCAGGGTCAGTGAAAAATCCAATATATATCTGGTGATATCTCGATTGCTATTACAGATAGCGCAATAAATCAAAGTGCATTGTCTGTAGGAGGCCCTGGCGCATGAATCTGTGCAGCGGGAACGACCTCGGACCTCCAGGGATGAGACAACCACCTTCTCATGGGGCCGGACTCTCAGGGTCAGGGAAAAATTCAATATATATCTGGTGATATCTCGGGTGCTATTACAGATAGCGCAATAAATCAAAGTGCATTACCTGTAGGAGGCCCTGGCGCATGAATCTGTGCAGCGGGAACGTTCTCGGACCTCCAGGGGCCGAGACAACGACCGTCTCATGGGGCCGGACACTCAGGGTCAGGGTAAAATCCAATATATATCTGATGATATCTCGGGTGCTATTAGAGATAGCGCAATAAACCAAAGTGAATTGTCTGCAGGAGGCCCTGGCGCATGAATCTGTGCAGCGGGAAAGACCTCGGACCACCAGGGGCCGAAAAAACCACAGTCTCATGGGGCCGGACACTCAGGGTCAGTGGAAAATCCAATATAGATCTGGTGATATCTCGGGTGCTATTACAGATTGCGCAATAAATCAAAGTGCATTACCTGTAGGAGGCCCTGGCGCATGAATCTGTGCAGCGGGAACGTCCTCGGACCTCCAGGGGCCGAGACAACGACCGTCTCATGGGGCCGGACACTCAGGGTCAGGGTAAAATCCAATATATATCTGGTGATATCTCGGGTGCTATTACAGATAGCGCAATAAATCAAAGTGCATTGTCTGTAGGAGGCCCTGGCGCATGAATCTGTTCAGCGGGAACGACCTCGGACGACCAGGGGCCGAGAAAACCACAGTCTCATGGGGCCAGACACTCAGGGTCAGAGGAAAATCCAATATATATCTGGTGATATCTCGGGTGCTATTAGAGATAGCGCAATAAACCAAAGTGAATTATCTGCAGGAGGCCCTGGCGCATGAATCTGTGCAACGGGAACGACCTCGGACCACCAGGGGCCGAGAAAACCACAGTCTCATGGGGCCGGACACTCAGGGTCAGGGGAAAATCCAATATATATATGGTGATATCCCGGGTGCTATTACAGATACCGCAATAAATCAAAGTGCATTGTCTGTAGGAGACCCTGGCGCATGAACCTGTGCAGCGGGAACGACCTCGGACCACCAGGGGCCGAGAAAACGACCGTCTCATGGGGCCGGACGCTCAGGGTCAGGGAAAAATCCAATATATAGGTGGTGATATCTCGGGTGCTATTACAGATAGCGCAATAAATGAAAGTGCATTGTCTGTAGGAGACCCTGGCGCATGAACCTGTGCAGCGGGAACGACCTCGGACCACCAGGGGCCGAGAAAACCACAGTCTCATGGGGCCGGACACACACTGTCAGTGAAAAATCCAATATATATCTGCTGATATCTCGGGTGCTATTAGAGATAGCGCAATAAACCAAAGTGAATTATCTGCAGGAGGCCCTGGTGCATGAATCTGTGCAGCGGGAACGACCGCGGACCACCAGGGGCCGAGAAAACGACCGTCTCATGGGGCCGGACACTCAGGGTCAGGGGAAAATCCAATATTTATCTGGTGATATCTTGGGTGCTATTACAGATAGCGCAATAAATCAAAGTGCATTGTCTGTAGGAGACCCTGGCGCATGAACCTGTGCAGCGGGAACGACCTCGGACCACCAGGGGCCGAGAAAACGACCGCCTCATGGGGCCGGACACTCAGGGTCAGTGAAAAATCCAATATATATCTGGTGATATCTCGATTGCTATTACAGATAGCGCAATAAATCAAAGTGCATTACCTGTAGGAGGCCCTGGCGCATGAATCTGTGCAGCGGGAACGTCCTCGGACCTCCAGGGGCCGAGACAACGACCGTCTCATGGGGCCGGACACTCAGGGTCAGTGAAAAATCCAATATATATCTGGTGATATCTCGATTGGTATTACAGATAGCGCAATAAATCAAAGTGCATTGTCTGCAGGAGGCCCTGGCGCATGAATCTGTGCAGCGGGAAAGACCTCGGACCACCAGGGGCCGAAAAAACCACAGTCTCATGGGGCCGGACACTCAGCGTCAGGGGAAAATCCAATACTTATCTGGTGATATCTCGGGTGCTATTACAGATAGCGCAATAAATGAAAGTGCTTTGTCTGCAGGAGGCCCAGGCGCATGAATCTGTGCAGCGGGAAAGACCTCGGACCACCAGGGACCGAAAAAACCACAGTCTCATGGGGCCGGACACTCAGCGTCAGGGGAAAATCCAATATTTATCTGGTGATATCTCGGGTGCTATTAGAGATAGCGCAATAAACCAAAGTGAATTATCTGCAGGAGGCCCTGGCGCATGAATCTGTGCAACGGGAACGACCTCGGACAACCAGGGGCCGAGAAAACCACAGTCTCATGGGGCCGGACACTCAGGGTCAGGGGAAAATCCAATATATATCTGGTGATATCTCGGGTGCTATTAGAGATAGCGCAATAAACCAAAGTGAATTATCTGCAGGAGGCCCTGGCGCATGAATCTGTGCAACGGGAACGACCTCGGGCCACCAGGGGCCGAGAAAACCACCGTCTCATGGGGCCGGACACTCAGACCAGGGGAAAATCCAATATATATCTGGTGATATCTCGGGTGCTATTACAGATGGCGCAATAAATCAAAGTGCATTGTCTGCAGGAGGCCCTGGCGCACGAATCTGTGCAGCGGGAACATAGTCGGACCACCAGGGGCCGAGAAAACCACAGTCTCATGGGGCCGGACACTCAGGGTCAGGGAAAATCCAATATATATCTGGTGATATCTCGGGTGCTATTACAGATAGCGCAATAAATCAAAGTGAATTATCTGCAGGAGGCCCTGGCGCATAAATCTGTGCAGCGGGAACGACCTCGGACGACCAGGGGCCGAGAAAACCACCATCTCATGGGGCCGGACACTCAGGTTCAGGGGAAAATCCAATATATGTCTGGTGATATCTCGGATGCTATCAGAGATAGCGCAATAAACACAAGTGAATTATCTGCAGGAGGCCCTGCCGCATGAATCGGTGCAGCGGGAACGACCTCGGATCACCAGGGGCCGAGAAAACCACCATCTCATGGGGCCGGACACTCAGGTTCAGGGAAAAATCCAATACATATCTGGTGATATCTCGGGCGCTATTAGAGATAGCGCAATAAACCAAATTGAATTATCTGCAGGAGGCCCTGGCGCATGAATCTGTGCAGCGGGAACGACCTCGGTCCACCAGGCGCCGAGAAAACCACCGTCTCATGGGGCTGGACACTCAGGGTGAGGGAAATATCCAATATATATTTGGTGATATCTCGGGTGCTATTACAGATAGCGCAATAAATCAAAGTGCATTGTCAGTAGGAAGCCGTGGCGCATGAATCTGGGCAGCGGGAACGACCTCGGACTACCAGGGGCCGAGAAGACCACCGTCTCATGGGGCCGGCCACTCAGTGTCAGGGGAAAATCCAATATATATCTGGTGATGTCTCGGGTGCTATTAGAGATAGCGCAATAAGCCAAAGGGAATTATCTGCAGGAGGCCCTGGCGCATGAATGTGTGCAGCGGGAACGACCTCGGACCACCAGGGGCCGAGAAAACCACCGTCTCATGGGGCCGGACACTCTGGGACATTGAAAAATCCAATATATATGTGGTGATATCTCGGGTGCTATTACAGATAGCGCAATAAATCAAAGTGCATTGTCTGTAGGAGGCCCTGGCGCATGAATCTGTGCAGCGGGAACGACCTCGGACCACCAGGGGCCGAGAAAACTACCGTCTCATGGGTCCGGACACTCAGGGTCAGGGAAAAATCCAATATATATCTCGTGATATCTAGGGTGCTATTAGAGATACCGCAATAAATCAAAGTGCATTGTCTGTAGGAGGCACTGGCGAATGAATCTGTGCAGCAGGAACGACCTCGGACCACCAGGGGCCGAGAAAATTAGTGATATTCGGAATCCGTCACCCAATGTCATGTAAAAATGCAGCATATATCTGGTGATATCTCGGGTGCTATTACAGATAGCGCAATAAATCAAAGTGCATTGTCTGTAGGAGGCCCTGGCGCACGAATCTGTGCAGCGGGAACGACCTCGGACCACCAGGCGCCGAGAAAACCACCGTCTCATGGGGCCGGACACTCAGGGTCAGGGAAAAATCCAATATATATCTGGTGATATCTCGGGTGCTATTACCGATAGCGCAATAAATCAAAGTGCATTGTCCGAAGGAGACCCTTGCGAATGAATCTGTTCAGCGGGAACGACCTCGGAGCACCAGAGGCCGAGAAAACCACCGTCTCATGGGGCCGGACACTCAGGGTCAGGGAAAAATCCAATATATATCTGGTGATATCTCGGGTGCTATTATAGATAGCGCAATAAACCAAAGTGAGTTATCTGTAGGAGGCCCTGGCGCAAGAATCTGTGCAGCGGGAACGACCTCGGACCACCAGGGGCCGAGAAAACCACCGTCCCGAGGGGCCGGACACTTAGGGTCAGTGAAACATCCAATATATATCTGGTGATATCTCGGGTGCTATTACAGATCGCGCAATAAAACAAAGTGAATTATCCGCAGGAGGCCCTGGCGCATGAATCTGTGCAACGGGAACGACCTCGGACCACCAGGGGCCGAAAAAACCACAGTCTCATGGGGCCGGACACTCAGGGTCAGGGAAAAATCCAATATATATCTGGTGATATCTCGGGTGCTATTAGAGATAGCGCAATAAGCCAAAGGGAATTATCTGCAGGAGGCCCTGGCGCATGAATGTGTGCAGCGGGAACGACCTCGGACCACCAGGGGCCGAGAAAACGACCGTCTCATGGGGCCGGACACTCAGGGTCAGTGAAAAATCCAATATATATCTGGTGATATCTCGGCTGCTATTACAGATAGCGCAATAAATCAAAGTGCATTGTCTGTAGGAGGCCCTGGCGCATGAATCTGTGCAGCGGGAACGACCTCGGAGCACCAGGGGCGAGACAACCACCTTCTCATGGGGCCGGACACTCAGGGTCAGGGAAAAATCCAATATATATCTGGTGATATCTCGGGTCCTATTACAGATAGCGCAATAAATCAAAGTGCATTACCTGTAGGAGGCCCTGGCGCATGAATCTGTGCAGCGGGAACGTCCTCGGACCTCCAGGGGCCGAGAAAACCACAGTCTCATGGGGCCGGACACTCAGGGTCAGGGAAAAATACAATATATATCTGGCGATATCTCGGGTGCTATTAGAGATAGCGCAATAAACCAAAGTGAATTATCTGCTGGAGGCCCTGGCGCATGAATCTGTGCAACGGGAACGACCTTGGACCACCAGGGGCCGAGAAAACCACAGTCTCATGCGGCCGTTCACTCAGGGTCAGGGAAAAATCCAATATATATCTGGTGATATCTCGGGTGCTATTAGAGATAGCGCAATAAACCAAAGTGAATTATCTGCAGGAGGCCCTGGCGCATGAATCTGTGCAGCGGGAACGACCTCGGACCACCAGGGGCCGAGAAAACGACCGTCTCATGGGGCCGGACACTCACTGTCAGTGAAAAATCCAATATATATCTGCTGATATCTCGGGTGCTATTAGAGATAGCGCAATAAATCAAAGTGCATTACCTGTAGGAGGCCCTGGCGCATGAATCTGTGCAGCGGGAACGTCCTCGGACCTCCAGGGGCCGAGAAAACCACCGTCCCGAGGGGCCGGACACTTAGGGTCAGTGAAACATCCAATATATATCTGGTGATATCTCGGGTGCTATTACAGATCGCGCAATAAAACAAAGTGAATTATCTGCAGGAGGCCCTGGCGCAAGAATCTGTGCAACGGGAACGACCTCGGACCACCAGGGGCCGAGAAAACCACAGTCTCATGCGGCCGTTCACTCAGGGTCAGGGAAAAATCCAATATATATCTGCTGATATCTCGGGTGCTATTACAGATAGCGCAATAAACCAAAGTGAATTATCTGCAGGAGGCCCTGGCGCATGAATCTGTGCAGCGGGAACGACCTCGGACCACCAGGGGCCGAGAAAACGACCGTCTCATGGGGCCGGACACTCACTGTCAGTGAAAAATCCAATATATATCTGCTGATATCTCGGGTGCTATTAGAGATAGCGCAATAAATCAAAGTGCATTACCTGTAGGAGGCCCTGGCGCATGAATCTGTGCAGCGGGAACGTCCTCGGACCTCCAGGGGCCGAGAAAACCACAGTCTCATGGGGCCGGACACTCAGGGTCAGGGGAAAATCCAATATAGATCTGGTGATATCTCGGGTGCTATTACAGATAGCGCAATAAATCAAAGTGCATTACCTGTAGGAGGCCCTGGCGCATGAATCTGTGCAGCGGGAACGTCCTCGGACCTCCAGGGGCCGAGACAACGACCGTCTCATGGGGCCGGACACTCAGGGTCAGGGTAAAATCCAATATATATCTGGTGATATCTCGGGTGCTATTACAGATAGCGCAATAAATCAAAGTGCATTGTCTGTAGGAGGCCCTGGCGCATGAATCTGTGCAACGGGAACGACCTCGGACCACCAGGGGCCGAGAAAACCACAGTCTCATGGGGCCGGACACTCAGGGTCAGGGGAAAATCCAATATATATATGGTGATATCTCGGGTGCTATTACAGATACCGCAATAAATCAAAGTGCATTGTCTGTAGGAGACCCTGGCGCATGAACCTGTGCAGCGGGAACGACCTCGGACCACCAGGGGCCGAGAAAACGACCGTCTCATGGGGCCGGACGCTCAGGGTCAGGGAAAAATCCAATATATAGGTGGTGATATCTCGGGTGCTATTACAGATAGCGCAATAAATGAAAGTGCATTGTCTGTAGGAGACACTGGCGCATGAACCTGTGCAGCGGGAACGACCTCGGACCACCAGGGGCCGAGAAAACCACAGTCTCATGGGGCCGTTCACTCAGGGTCAGGGAAAAATCCAATATATATCTGGTGATATCTCGGGTGCTATTAGAGATAGCGCAATAAACCAAAGTGAATTATCTGCAGGAGGCCCTGGCGCATGAATCTGTGCAGCGGGAACGACCTCGGACCACCAGGGGCCGAGAAAACGACCGTCTCATGGGACCGGACTGTAAGGGTCAGGGAAAAACCCAATATATATCTGGTGATATCTAGGGTGCTATTAGAGATACCGCAATAAATCAAAGTGCATTGTCTGTAGGAGGCACTGGCGAATGAATCTGTGCAGCAGGAACGACCTCGGACCACCAGGGGCCGAGAAAATTAGTGATATTCGGAATCCGTCACCCAAGGTCATGTAAAAATGCAGAATATATCTGGTGATATCTCGGGTGCTATTACAGATAGCGCAATAAATCAAAGTGCATTGTCTGTAGGAGGCCCTGGCGCACGAATCTGTGCAGCGGGAACGACCTCGGACCACCAGGCGCCGAGAAAACCACCGTCTCATGGGGCCGGACACTCAGGGTCAGGGAAAAATCCAATATATATCTGGTGATATCTCGGGTGCTATTACCGATAGCGCAATAAATCAAAGTGCATTGTCCGAAGGAGACCCTTGCGAATGAATCTGTTCAGCGGGAACGACCTCGGAGCACCAGAGGCCGAGAAAACCACCGTCTCATGGGGCCGGACACTCAGGGTCAGGGAAAAATCCAATATATATCTGGTGATATCTCGGGTGCTATTATAGATAGCGCAATAAACCAAAGTGAGTTATCTGTAGGAGGCCCTGGCGCAAGAATCTGTGCAGCGGGAACGACCTCGGACCACCAGGGGCCGAGAAAACCACCGTCCCGAGGGGCCGGACACTTAGGGTCAGTGAAACATCCAATATATATCTGGTGATATCTCGGGTGCTATTACAGATCGCGCAATAAAACAAAGTGAATTATCTGCAGGAGGCCCTGGCGCATGAATCTGTGCAACGGGAACGACCTCGGACCACCAGGGGCCGAAAAAACCACAGTCTCATGGGGCCGGACACTCAGGGTCAGGGAAAAATCCAATATATATCTGGTGATATCTCGGGTGCTATTAGAGATAGCGCAATAAGCCAAAGGGAATTATCTGCAGGAGGCCCTGGCGCATGAATGTGTGCAGCGGGAACGACCTCGGACCACCAGGGGCCGAGAAAACGACCGTCTCATGGGGCCGGACACTCAGGGTCAGTGAAAAATCCAATATATATCTGGTGATATCTCGGCTGCTATTACAGATAGCGCAATAAATCAAAGTGCATTGTCTGTAGGAGGCCCTGGCGCATGAATCTGTGCAGCGGGAACGACCTCGGAGCACCAGGGGCGAGACAACCACCTTCTCATGGGGCCGGACACTCAGGGTCAGGGAAAAATCCAATATATATCTGGTGATATCTCGGGTCCTATTACAGATAGCGCAATAAATCAAAGTGCATTACCTGTAGGAGGCCCTGGCGCATGAATCTGTGCAGCGGGAACGTCCTCGGACCTCCAGGGGCCGAGAAAACCACAGTCTCATGGGGCCGGACACTCAGGGTCAGGGAAAAATACAATATATATCTGGCGATATCTCGGGTGCTATTAGAGATAGCGCAATAAACCAAAGTGAATTATCTGCTGGAGGCCCTGGCGCATGAATCTGTGCAACGGGAACGACCTTGGACCACCAGGGGCCGAGAAAACCACAGTCTCATGCGGCCGTTCACTCAGGGTCAGGGAAAAATCCAATATATATCTGGTGATATCTCGGGTGCTATTAGAGATAGCGCAATAAACCAAAGTGAATTATCTGCAGGAGGCCCTGGCGCATGAATCTGTGCAGCGGGAACGACCTCGGACCACCAGGGGCCGAGAAAACGACCGTCTCATGGGGCCGGACACTCACTGTCAGTGAAAAATCCAATATATATCTGCTGATATCTCGGGTGCTATTAGAGATAGCGCAATAAATCAAAGTGCATTACCTGTAGGAGGCCCTGGCGCATGAATCTGTGCAGCGGGAACGTCCTCGGACCTCCAGGGGCCGAGAAAACCACCGTCCCGAGGGGCCGGACACTTAGGGTCAGTGAAACATCCAATATATATCTGGTGATATCTCGGGTGCTATTACAGATCGCGCAATAAAACAAAGTGAATTATCTGCAGGAGGCCCTGGCGCAAGAATCTGTGCAACGGGAACGACCTCGGACCACCAGGGGCGAGACAACCACCTTCTCATGGGGCCGGACACTCAGGGTCAGGGAAAAATCCAATATATATCTGGTGATATCTCGGGTCCTATTACAGATAGCGCAATAAATCAAAGTGCATTACCTGTAGGAGGCCCTGGCGCATAAATCTGTGCAGCGGGAACGTCCTCGGACCTCCAGGGGCCGAGAAAACCACAGTCTCATGGGGCCGGACACTCAGGGTCAGGGAAAAATACAATATATAGGTGGTGATATCTCGGGTGCTATTACAGATAGCGCAATAAGCCAAAGTGCATTGTCTGTAGGAGACCCTGGCGCATTAACCTGTGCAGCGGGAACGACCTCGGACCACCAGGGGCCGAGAAAACCACAGTCTCATGCGGCCGTTCACTCAGGGTCAGGGAAAAATCCAATATATATCTGCTGATATCTCGGGTGCTATTACAGATAGCGCAATAAACCAAAGTGAATTATCTGCAGGAGGCCCTGGCGCATGAATCTGTGCAGCGGGAACGACCTCGGACCACCAGGGGCCGAGAAAACGACCGTCTCATGGGGCCGGACACGCACTGTCAGTGAAAAATCCAATATATATCTGCTGATATCTCGGGTGCTATTAGAGATAGCGCAATAAATCAAAGTGCATTACCTGTAGGAGGCCCTGGCGCATGAATCTGTGCAGCGGGAACGTCCTCGGACCTCCAGGGGCCGAGAAAACCACAGTCTCATGGGGCCGGACACTCAGGGTCAGGGGAAAATCCAATATAGATCTGGTGATATCTCGGGTGCTATTACAGATAGCGCAATAAATCAAAGTGCATTACCTGTAGGAGGCCCTGGCGCATGAATCTGTGCAGCGGGAACGTCCTCGGACCTCCAGGGGCCGAGACAACGACCGTCTCATGGGGCCGGACACTCAGGGTCAGGGTAAAATCCAATATATATCTGGTGATATCTCGGGTGCTATTACAGATAGCGCAATAAATCAAAGTGCATTGTCTGTAGGAGGCCCTGGCGCATGAATCTGTGCAACGGGAACGACCTCGGACCACCAGGGGCCGAGAAAACCACAGTCTCATGGGGCCGGACACTCAGGGTCAGGGGAAAATCCAATATATATATGGTGATATCTCGGGTGCTATTACAGATACCGCAATAAATCAAAGTGCATTGTCTGTAGGAGACCCTGGCGCATGAACCTGTGCAGCGGGAACGACCTCGGACCACCAGGGGCCGAGAAAACGACCGTCTCATGGGGCCGGACGCTCAGGGTCAGGGAAAAATCCAATATATAGGTGGTGATATCTCGGGTGCTATTACAGATAGCGCAATAAATGAAAGTGCATTGTCTGTAGGAGACCCTGGCGCATGAACCTGTGCAGCGGGAACGACCTCGGACCACCAGGGGCCGAGAAAACCACAGTCTCATGGGGCCGTTCACTCAGGGTCAGGGAAAAATCCAATATATATCTGGTGATATCTCGGGTGCTATTAGAGATAGCGCAATAAACCAAAGTGAATTATCTGCAGGAGGCCCTGGCGCATGAATCTGTGCAGCGGGAACGACCTCGGACCACCAGGGGCCGAGAAAACGACCGTCTCATGGGACCGGACTGTAAGGGTCAGGGAAAAACCCAATATATATCTGGTGATATCTAGGGTGCTATTAGAGATACCGCAATAAATCAAAGTGCATTGTCTGTAGGAGGCACTGGCGAATGAATCTGTGCAGCAGGAACGACCTCGGACCACCAGGGGCCGAGAAAATTAGTGATATTCGGAATCCGTCACCCAAGGTCATGTAAAAATGCAGAATATATCTGGTGATATCTCGGGTGCTATTACAGATAGCGCAATAAATCAAAGTGCATTGTCTGTAGGAGGCCCTGGCGCACGAATCTGTGCAGCGGGAACGACCTCGGACCACCAGGCGCCGAGAAAACCACCGTCTCATGGGGCCGGACACTCAGGGTCAGGGAAAAATCCAATATATATCTGGTGATATCTCGGGTGCTATTACCGATAGCGCAATAAATCAAAGTGCATTGTCCGAAGGAGACCCTTGCGAATGAATCTGTTCAGCGGGAACGACCTCGGATCACCAGAGGCCGAGAAAACCACCGTCTCATGGGGCCGGACACTCAGGGTCAGGGGAAAATCCAATATATATATGGTGATATCTCGGGTGCTATTACAGATACCGCAATAAATCAAAGTGCATTGTCTGTAGGAGACCCTGGCGCATGAACCTGTGCAGCGGGAACGACCTCGGACCACCAGGGGCCGAGAAAACGACCGTCTCATGGGGCCGGACGCTCAGGGTCAGGGAAAAATCCAATATATAGGTGGTGATATCTCGGGTGCTATTACAGATAGCGCAATAAATGAAAGTGCATTGTCTGTAGGAGACCCTGGCGCATGAACCTGTGCAGCGGGAACGACCTCGGACCACCAGGGGCCGAGAAAACCACAGTCTCATGGGGCCGTTCACTCAGGGTCAGGGAAAAATCCAATATATATCTGGTGATATCTCGGGTGCTATTGGAGATAGCGCAATAAACCAAAGTGAATTATCTGCAGGAGGCCCTGGCGCATGAATCTGTGCAGCGGGAACGACCTCGGACCACCAGGGGCCGAGAAAACGACCGTCTCATGGGGCCGGACTGTAAGGGTCAGGGAAAAACCCAATATATATCTGGTGATATCTAGGGTGCTATTAGAGATACCGCAATAAATCAAAGTGCATTGTCTGTAGGAGGCACTGGCGAATGAATCTGTGCAGCAGGAACGACCTCGGACCACCAGGGGCCGAGAAAATTAGTGATATTCGGAATCCGTCACCCAAGGTCATGTAAAAATGCAGCATATATCTGGTGATATCTCGGGTGCTATTACAGATAGCGCAATAAATCAAAGTGCATTGTCTGTAGGAGGCCCTGGCGCACGAATCTGTGCAGCGGGAACGACCTCGGACCACCAGGCGCCGAGAAAACCACCGTCTCATGGGGCCGGACACTCAGGGTCAGGGAAAAATCCAATATATATCTGGTGATATCTCGGGTGCTATTACCGATAGCGCAATAAATCAAAGTGCATTGTCCGAAGGAGACCCTTGCGAATGAATCTGTTCAGCGGGAACGACCTCGGATCACCAGAGGCCGAGAAAACCACCGTCTCATGGGGCCGGACACTCAGGGTCAGGGAAAAATCCAATATATATCTGGTGATATCTCGGGTGCTATTACAGATAGCGCAATAAATCAAAGTGCATTGTCTGTAGGTGGCCCTGGCGCATGAATCTGGCCAGCGGGAACGACCTCGGACCACCAGCGGCCGAGAAAACCACCGTCTCATGGGGCCGGACACTCAGGGTCAGGGGAAAATCCAATATATATCTGGCGATATCTCGGGTGCTATTAGAGATAGCGCAATAAACCAAAGTGAATTATCTGCAGGAGGCCCTGGCGCATGAATCTGTGCAACGGGAACGACCTCGGACCACCAGGGGCCGAGAAAACTACCGTCTCATGGGGCCGGACACTCAGGGTCAGGGAAAAATCCAATATATATCTGGTGATATCTCGGGTGCTATTATAGATAGCGCAATAAACCAAAGTGAGTTATCTGTAGGAGGCCCTGGCGCAAGAATCTGTGCAGCGGGAACGACCTCGGACCACCAGGGGCCGAGAAAACCACCGTCCCGAGGGGCCGGACACTTAGGGTCAGTGAAACATCCAATATATATCTGGTGATATCTCGGGTGCTATTACAGATCGCGCAATAAAACAAAGTGAATTATCTGCAGGAGGCCCTGGCGCAAGAATCTGTGCAACGGGAACGACCTCGGACCACCAGGGGCGAGACAACCACCTTCTCATGGGGCCGGACACTCAGGGTCAGGGAAAAATCCAATATATATCTGGTGATATCTCGGGTCCTATTACAGATAGCGCAATAAATCAAAGTGCATTACCTGTAGGAGGCCCTGGCGCATGAATCTGTGCAGCGGGAACGTCCTCGGACCTCCAGGGGCCGAGAAAACCACAGTCTCATGGGGCCGGACACTCAGGGTCAGGGAAAAATACAATATATAGGTGGTGATATCTCGGGTGCTATTACAGATAGCGCAATAAGCCAAAGTGCATTGTCTGTAGGAGACCCTGGCGCATGAACCTGTGCAGCGGGAACGACCTCGGACCACCAGGGGCCGAGAAAACCACAGTCTCATGCGGCCGTTCACTCAGGGTCAGGGAAAAATCCAATATATATCTGCTGATATCTCGGGTGCTATTACAGATAGCGCAATAAACCAAAGTGAATTATCTGCAGGAGGCCCTGGCGCATGAATCTGTGCAGCGGGAACGTCCTCGGACCTCCAGGGGCCGAGAAAACCACAGTCTCATGGGGCCGGACACTCAGGGTCAGGGGAAAATCCAATATAGATCTGGTGATATCTCGGGTGCTATTACAGATAGCGCAATAAATCAAAGTGCATTACCTGTAGGAGGCCCTGGCGCATGAATCTGTGCAGCGGGAACGTCCTCGGACCTCCAGGGGCCGAGACAACGACCGTCTCATGGGGCCGGACACTCAGGGTCAGGGTAAAATCCAATATATATCTGGTGATATCTCGGGTGCTATTACAGATAGCGCAATAAATCAAAGTGCATTGTCTGTAGGAGGCCCTGGCGCATGAATCTGTGCAACGGGAACGACCTCGGACCACCAGGGGCCGAGAAAACCACAGTCTCATGGGGCCGGACACTCAGGGTCAGGGGAAAATCCAATATATATATGGTGATATCTCGGGTGCTATTACAGATACCGCAATAAATCAAAGTGCATTGTCTGTAGGAGACCCTGGCGCATGAACCTGTGCAGCGGGAACGACCTCGGACCACCAGGGGCCGAGAAAACGACCGTCTCATGGGGCCGGACGCTCAGGGTCAGGGAAAAATCCAATATATAGGTGGTGATATCCCGGGTGCTATTACAGATAGCGCAATAAATGAAAGTGCATTGTCTGTAGGAGACCCTGGCGCATGAACCTGTGCAGCGGGAACGACCTCGGACCACCAGGGGCCGAGAAAACCACAGTCTCATGGGGCCGTTCACTCAGGGTCAGGGAAAAATCCAATATATATCTGATGATATCTCGGGTGCTATTAGAGATAGCGCAATAAACCAAAGTGAATTATCTGCAGGAGGCCCTGGTGCATGAATCTGTGCAGCGGGAACGACCTCGGACCACCAGGGGCAGAGAAAACGACCGTCTCATGGGGCCGGACACTCAGGGTCAGGGGAAAATCCAATATTTATCTGGTGATATCTCGGGTGCTATTACAGATAGCGCAATAAATCAAAGTGCATTGTCTGTAGAAGGTCCTGGCGCACGAATCTGTGCAGCGGGAACGAACTCGGACCACCAGGGGCCGAGACAACCACCGTCTCATGGGGCCGGACACTGTGGGTCAGGGAAAAATCCAATATATATCTGGTGATATCTCGGGTGCTATTACAGATAGCGCAATAAATCAAAGTGCATTGTCTGTAGGAGGCCCTGGCGCATGAACCTGTGCAGCGGGAACGACCTCGGACCACCAGGGGCCGAGAAAACCACCGTCCCGAGGGGCCGGACACTTAGGGTCAGTGAAAAATCCAATATATATCTGGTGATATCTCGGGTGCTATTACAGATAGCGCAATAAATCAAAGTGAATTATCTGCAGGAGGCCCTGGCGCATGAATCTGTGAAAGGGGAACGACCTCGGACCACCAGGGGCCGATAAAACCACCGTCTCATGGGGCCGGACTCTCATGGTCAGGGAAAAATCCAATATATATCTGGTGATATCTCGGGTGCTATTACAGATAGCGCAATAAATCAAAGTGCACTGTCTGTAACGGGCCCTGGTGCATGAATCTGTGCAGCGGGAACGACCTCGGACCACCAGGGGCCGAGAAAACCACAGTCTCATGGGGCCGGACACTCAGGGTCAGGGGAAAATCCAATATATATCTAGTGATATCTCGGGTGCTATTAGAGATAGCGCAATAAACCAAAGTGAATTATCTGCAGGAGGCCCTGGCGCATGAATGTGTGCAGCGGGAACGACCTCGGACCACCAGGGGCCGAGAAAACCGCAGTCTCATGGGGCCGGACACTCAGGGTCAGGGAAAAATCCAATACATATCTGGTGATATCTCGGGCGCTATTAGAGATAGCGCAATAAACCAAAGTGAATTATCTGCAGGAGGCCCTGGCGCATGAATCTGTGCAGCGGGAACGACCTCGGTCCACCAGGGGCCGAGAAAACCACCGTCTCATGGGGCTGGACACTCAGGGTGAGGGAAATATAAAATATATATCTGGTGATATCTCGGGTGCTATTACAGATAGCGCAATAAATCAAAGTGCATTGTCAGTAGGATGCCCTGGCGCATGAATCTGGGCAGCGGGAACGACCTCGGACCACCAGGGGCCGAGAAAACCACAGTCTCATGGGGCCGGACACTCAGGGTCAGGGCAAAATCCAATACATATCTGGTGATATCTCGGGCGCTATTAGAGATAGCACAATAAACCAAAGTGAATTATCTGCAGGAGGCCCTGGCGCATGAATCTGTGCAGCGGGAACGACCTCGGTCCACCAGGGGCCGAGAAAACCACCGTCTCATGGGGCTGGACACTCGGGGTGAGGGAAATATCCAATATATATCTGGTGATATCTCGGGTGCTATTACAGATAGCGCAATAAATCAAAGTGCATTGTCAGTAGGAGGCCCTGGCGCATGAATCTGGGCAGCGGGAACGACCTCGGACCACCAGGGGCCGAGAAGACCACCGTCTCATGGGGCCGGCCACTCAGGGTCAGGGGAAAATCCAATATATATCTGGTGATATCTCGTGTGCTATTAGAGATAGCGCAATAAGCCAAAGGGAATTATCTGCAGGAGGCCCTGGCGCATGCATCTGTGCAGCGGGAACGACCTCGGACCACCAGGGGCCGAGAAAACTACCGTCTCATGGGGCCGGACACTCAGGGTCAGGGAAAAATCCAATATATATCTGGTGATATCTCGGGTGCTATTATAGATAGCGCAATAAACCAAAGTTAGTTATCTGTAGGAGGCCCTGGCGCATGAATCTGTGCAGCGGGAACGACCTCGGACCACCAGGGGCCGACAAAACCACCGTCCCGAGGGGCCGGACACTTAGGGTCAGTGAAAAATCCAATATATACCTGGTGATATCTTGGGTGCTATTACAGATATCGCAATAAATCAAAGTGAATTATCTGCAGGAGGCCCTGGCGCATGAATCTGTGCAACGGGAACGACCTCGGACCACCAGGGGCCGAAAAAACGACAGTCTCATGGGGCCGGACACTCAGGGTCAGGGAAAAATCCAATATATATCTGGTGATATCTTGGGTGCTGCTAGAGATAGCGCAATAAACCAAGTGAGTTATCTGCAGGAGGCCCTGGCGCATGAATCTGTGCAGCGGGAACGACCTCGGACCCGTAGGGGCCGAGAAAATCACCGTCTCATGGGGCCGGACAGTCAGGGTCAGGGAAAAATCCTATATATATCTGGTGATTTCTTGGGTGCTATTAGCGATAGCGCAATAAATCAAAGTGCATTGCCTGTAGGAGGCCCTGGCGCATGAATCTGTGCAGCGGGAACGACCTCGGACCACCAGGGGCCGAGAAAACAACCGTCTCATGGGGCCGGACACTCAGGGTCAGTGAAAAATCCAATATATACCTGGTGATATCTCGGCTGCTATTACAGATAGCGCAATAAATCAAAGTGCATTGTCTGTAGAAGGCACTGGCGCATGAATCTGTGAAGCGGGAACGACCTCGGACCACCAGAGACGAGACAACCACCATCTCATGGGGCCGGACACTCAGGGTCAGGGAAAAATCCAATATATATCTGGTGATATCTCGGGTGCTATTACAGATAGCGAAATAAATCAAAGTGCACTACTTCTAGGATGCCCTGGCGCATGAATCTGGGCAGCGGGAACGACCTCGGACCACCAGGGGCCGAGAAAACCACAGTCTCATGGGGCCGGACACTCAGGGTCAGGGCAAAATCCAATACATATCTGGTGATATCTCGGGCGCTATTAGAGATAGCACAATAAACCAAAGTGAATTATCTGCAGGAGGCCCTGGCGCATGAATCTGTGCAGCGGGAACGACCTCGGTCCACCAGGGGCCGAGAAAACCACCGTCTCATGGGGCTGGACACTCGGGGTGAGGGAAATATCCAATATATATCTGGTGATATCTCGTGTGCTATTAGAGATAGCGCAATAAGCCAAAGGGAATTATCTGCAGGAGGCCCTGGCGCATGCATCTGTGCAGCGGGAACGACCTCGGACCACCAGGGGCCGAGAAAACTACCGTCTCATGGGGCCGGACACTCAGGGTCAGGGAAAAATCCAATATATATCTGGTGATATCTCGGGTGCTATTATAGATAGCGCAATAAACCAAAGTTAGTTATCTGTAGGAGGCCCTGGCGCATGAATCTGTGCAGCGGGAACGACCTCGGACCACCAGGGGCCGAAAAAACGACAGTCTCATGGGGCCGGACACTCAGGGTCAGGGAAAAATCCAATATATATCTGGTGATATCTTGGGTGCTGCTAGAGATAGCGCAATAAACCAAGTGAGTTATCTGCAGGAGGCCCTGGCGCATGAATCTGTGCAGCGGGAACGACCTCGGACCCGTAGGGGCCGAGAAAATCACCGTCTCATGGGGCCGGACAGTCAGGGTCAGGGAAAAATCCTATATATATCTGGTGATTTCTTGGGTGCTATTAGCGATAGCGCAATAAATCAAAGTGCATTGCCTGTAGAAGGCCCTGGCGCATGAATCTGTGCAGCGGGAACGACCTCGGACCACCAGGGGCCGAGAAAACAACCGTCTCATGGGGCCGGACACTCAGGGTCAGTGAAAAATCCAATATATACCTGGTGATATCTCGGCTGCTATTACAGATAGCGCAATAAATCAAAGTGCATTGTCTGTAGAAGGCACTGGCGCATGAATCTGTGAAGCGGGAACGACCTCGGACCACCAGAGACGAGACAACCACCATCTCATGGGGCCAGACACTCAGGGTCAGGGAAAAATCCAATATATATCTGGTGATATCTCGGGTGCTATTACAGATAGCGCAATAAATCAAAGTGCATTACTTGTAGGAGGCCCTGGCGCATGAATCTGTGCAGCGGGAACGACCTCGGACGACCAGGGGCCGAGAAAACCACCATCTCATGGGGCCAGACACTCAGGTTCAGGGGAAAATCCAATATATATCTGGTGATATCTCGGGTGCTATTAGAGATAGCGCAATAAACCAAAGTGCATTGTCTGCAGAAAGCCCTGGCGCATGATTCTGTGCAACGGGAACGACCTCGGACCACCAGGGGCCGAGAAAACCACAGTCTCATGGGGCCGGACACTCAGGGTCAGGGGAAAATCCAATATATATCTGGTGATATCTCGGGTGCTATTACAGATAGCGCAATAAATCAAAGTGCATTGTCTGTAGGAGGCCCTGGCGCATGAATCTGTGCAGCGGGAACGACCTCGGACCACCAGGGGCCTAGAAAACAACCGTCTCATGGGGCCGGACACTCAGGGTCAGTGAAAAATCCAATATATACCTGGTGATATCTCGGGTGCTATTACAGATAGCGCAATAAATCAAAGTGCATTGTCTGTAGGAGGCCCTGGCGCATGAATTTGTGCAGCGGGAACGACCTCGGACCACCAGGGGCCGAGAAAAACAGTCTCATGGGGCCGGACACTCAGGGTCAGGGGAAAATCCAAAATATATCTGGTGATATCTCGGGTGCTATTAGAGATAGCGCAATAAACCAAAGTGAATTATCTGCAGGAGGCCCTGGCGCATGAATCTGTGCAACGGGGACGTCCTCGAACCACCAGGAGCCGAGAAAACCACAGTCTCATGGGGCCGGACACTCAGGGTCTGGGCAAAATCCAATATATATCTGGTGATATCTCGGGTGCTATTAGAGATAGCGCAATAAACCAAAGTGAATTATCTGCAGGAGGCCCTGGCGCATGAATCTGTGCAGCGGGAACGACCTCGGTCCACCAGGGGCCGAGAAAACCACCGTCTCATGGGGCTGGACACTCAGGTTGAGGGAAATATCCAATATATATCTGGTGATATCTCGGGTGCTGTTAGAGATAGCGCAATAAACCAAAGTGAATTATCTGCAGGAGGCCCTGGCGCATGAATCTGTGCAGCGGGAACGACCTCGGACCCGTAGGGGCCGAGAAAATCACCGTCTCACGGGGCCGGACAGTCAGGGTCAGGGAAAAATCCTATATATATCTGGTGATATCTTGAGTGCTATTAGAGATAGCGCAATAAATCAAAGTGCATTGTCTGTAGGAGGCCCTGGCGCATGAATCTGTGCAGCGGGAACGACCTCGGACCACCAGGGGCCGAGAAAACAACCGTCTCATGGGGCCGGACACTCAGGGTCAGTGAAAAATCCAATATATATCTGGTGATATCTCGGCTGCTATTACAGATAGCGCAATAAATCAAAGTGCATTGTCTGTAGAAGGCACTGGCGCATGAATCTGTGCAGCGGGAACGACCTCGGGCCACCAGGGGCGAGACAACCACCGTCTCATGGGGCCGGACACTCAGGGTCAGGGAAAAATCCAATATATATCTGGTGATATCTCGGGTGCTATTACAGATAGCGCAATAAATCAAAGTGCATTACTTGTAGGAGGCCCTGGCGCATGAATCTGTGCAGCGGGAACGACCTCGGACCAGCAGGGGCCGAGAAAACCAGTCTCATGGGGCCGGACACTCAGGGTCAGGGCAAAATCCAATATATATCTGGTGATATCTCGGGTGCTATTACAGATAGAGCAATAAATCAAAGTGCATTGTCTGTTGGAGGACCTGGCCCATGATTCTGCGCGGCGGGAACAACCTCGGACCACCAGGGGCCGAGAAAACCACAGTCTCATGGGGCCGGACACTCAGGGTCAGGGGAAAATCCAATATATATCTGGTGATATCTCGGGTGCTATTACAGATAGCGCAATAAATCAAAGTGCATTGTCTGTAGGAGGCCCTGGCGCATGAATTTGTGCAGCGGGAACGACCTCGGACCACCAGGGGCCGAGAAAACCAGTCTCATGGGGCCGGACACTCAGGGTCAGGGGAAAATCCAAAATATATCTGGTGATATCTCGGGTGCTATTAGAGATAGCGCAATAAACCAAAGTGAATTATCTGCAGGAGGCCCTGGCGCATGAATCTGTGCAACGGGGACGACCTCGAACCACCAGGAGCCGAGAAAACCACAGTCTCATGGGGCCGGACACTCAGGGTCTGGGCAAAATCCAATATATATCTGGTGATATCTCGGGTGCTATTAGAGATAGCGCAATAAACCAAAGTGAATTATCTGCAGGAGGCCCTGGCGCATGAATCTGTGCAGCGGGAACGACCTCGGTCCACCAGGGGCCGAGAAAACCACCGTCTCATGGGGCTGGACACTCAGGTTGAGGGAAATATCCAATATATATCTGGTGATATCTCGGGTGCTGTTAGAGATAGCGCAATAAACCAAAGTGAATTATCTGCAGGAGGCCCTGGCGCATGAATCTGTGCAGCGGGAACGACCTCGGACCAGCAGGGGCCGAGAAAACCAGTCTCATGGGGCCGGATACTCAGGGTCAGGGCAAAATCCAATATATATCTGGTGATATCTCGGGTGCTATTACAGATAGCGCAATAAATCAAAGTGCATTGTCTGTAGGAGGCCCTGGCGCATGAATCCGTGCAGCTGGAACAACCTCGGACCACCAGGGGCCGAGAAAACCACAGTCTCATGGGGCCGGACACTCATGGTCAGGGAAAAGTCCAATATATAACTGGTGATATCTCGGGTGCTATTACAGATAGCGCAATAAACCAAAGTGAATTATCTGCAGGAGGCCCTGGCGCATGCATCTGTGCAGCGGGAACGACCTCGGACCGCCAGGGGCCGAGAAAACCACCGTCTCATGGGGCCGGTCACTCTGGGTCATTGAAAAATGCAATATATATGTGGTGATATCTCGGGTGCTATTACAGATAGCGCAATAAATCAAAGTGCATTGTCTGTAGGAGGCCCGGGCGCATGAATCTGTGCAGCGGGAACGACCTCGGACCACCAGGGGCCGAGAAAACTACAGTCTTATGCGGCCGCACACTCAGGGTCTGGGGAAAATCCAATATATATCTGGTGATATCTCGGGTGCTATTAGAGATAGCGCAATAAATCAAAGTGAATTGTCTGTAGGAGGCCCTGGCGCATGAACCTGTGCAGCGGGAACGACCTCGGACCACCAGGGGCCGAGAAAACTACAGTCTCATGGGGGCGGACACTCAGGGTCTGGGGAAAATCCAATATATATCTGGTGATATCTCGGTTCCTATTACAGATAGCGAAATAAACCAAAGCGAATTATCTGCAGGAGGCCCTGGCGCATGAATCTGTGCAGCGGGAACGACCTCGGACCACCAGGAGCCGAGAAAACCACCGTCTCATGGGGCCGGACACTCAGGGTCAGGGAAAAATCCAATATATATCTGGTGATATCTCGGGTGCTATTAGAGATAGCGCAATAAACCAAAGTGAGTTATCTGCAGAAGGCCCTGGCGCATGAATCTGTGCAGCGGGAACGACCTCGGTCCACCAGGGCCGAGAAAACCACCGTCTCATGGGGCTGGACACTCAGGGTGAGGGGAAAATCCAATATATATCTGGTGATATCTCGGGTGCTATTAGATACAGCGCAATAAACCAAAGTGAATTATCTGCAGGAGGCCCTGGCGCATGAATCTGGGAAGCGGGAACGACCTCGGACCACCAGGGGCCGAGAAAACCACCGTCTCATGGGGCCGGACACTCAGAGTCAGGGGAAAATCCAATATATATCTGGTGATATCTCGGGTGCTATTAGAGATAGCGCAATAAACGAAAGTGAATTATCTGCAGGAGGCCCTGGCGCATGAATCTGTGCAGCGGGAACGACCTCGGACCACCAGGAGCCGAGAAAACCACCGTCTCATGGGGCCGGACACACAGGGTCAGGGGAAAATCCAATAAATATCTGGTGATATCTCGGGTGCTATTAGAGATAGCGCAATAAATCAAAGTGCATTGTCTGTAGGAGGCCCTGGCGCATGAACCTGTGCAGCGGGAACGACCTCGGACCACCAGGGGCCGAGAAAACTACAGTCTCATGGGGGCGGACACTCAGGGTCTGGGGAAAATCCAATATATATCTGGTGATATCTCGGTTCCTATTACAGATAGCGAAATAAACCAAAGCGAATTATCTGCAGGAGGCCCTGGCGCATGAATCTGTGCAGCGGGAACGACCTCGGTCCACCAGGGGCCGAGAAAACCACCGTCTCATGGGGCTGGACACTCAGGGTGAGGGAAATATCCAATATATATCTGGTGATATCTCGGGTGCTATTACAGATAGCGCAATGAATCAAAGTGCATTGTCTGTAGGAGGCCCTGGCGCATGAATCTGTGCAGCGGGAACGACCTCGGACCACCAGGGGCCGAGAAAAACAACGTCTCATGGGGCTGGACACTCAGGGTGAGGGAAATATCCAATATATATCTGGTGATATCTCGGGTGCTATTAGAGATAGCGCAATAAACCAAGTGAGTTATCTGCAGGAGGCCCTGGCGTCTGAATCTGTGCAGCGGGAACGACCTCGGACCACCAGGGGCCGAGAAAACCACCGTCTCATGGGGCCGGACACTCAGGGTCAGGGGAAAATCCAATATATATCTGGTGATATTTCGGGTGCTATTAGAGATAGCGCAATAAACGAAAGTGAATTATCTGCAGGAGGCCCTGGCGCATGAATCAGTGCAGCGGGAACGACCTCGGACCACCAGGGGCCGAGAAAACCACCGTCACATGGGGCCGGACACTCAGGGTCAGGGGAAAATCCAATATATATCTGGTGATATCTCGGGTGGTATTACAGATAGCGCAATAAATCAAAGTGCATTGTCTGTAGGAGTCCCTGGCGCATTAATCTGTGCAGCGGGAACGACCTCGGACCACCAGGGGCCGAGAAAACCTAAGTCTCATGCGGCCGGACACTCAGGGTCTGGGGAAAATCCAATATATATCTGGTGATATCTCGGGTCCTATTACAGATAGCGAAATAAATCAAAGTGCATTGTCTGTGGGAGGCCCTGGTGCATGAATCTGTGCAGCGGGAACGGCCTCGGACCACCAGGGGCCGAGAAAACCACCGTCACATGGGGCCGGACACTCAGGGTCAGGGGAAAATCCAATATATATCTGGTGATATCTCGGGTGCTATTAGATACAGCGCAATAAACCAAAGTGAATTATCTGCAGGAGGCCCTGGCGCATGAATATGGGAAGCGGGAACGACCTCGGACCACCAGGGGCCGAGAAAACCACCGTCTCATGGGGCCGGACACTCAGAGTCAGGGGAAAATCCAATATATATCTGGTGATATCTCGGGTGCTATTAGAGATAGCGCAATAAACGAAAGTGAATTATCTGCAGGAGGCCCTGGCGCATGAATCTGTGCAGCGGGAACGACCTCGGACCACCAGGAGCCGAGAAAACCACCGTCTCATGGGGCCGGACACTCAGGGTCAGGGGAAAATCCAATATATATCTGGTGATATCTCGGGTGCTATTATAGATAGCGCAATAAACCAAAGTGAGTTATCTGTAGGAGGCCCTGGCGCATGCATCTGTGCAGCGGGAACGACCTCGAATCACCAGGGGCCGAGAAAACCACCGTCCCGATGGGCCGGACACTTAGGGTCTGTGAAAAATCCAATATATATCTGGTGATATCTCGGGTGCTATTACAGATAGCGCAATGAATCAAAGTGCATTGTCTGTAGGAGGCCCTGGCGCATGAATCTGTGCAGCGGGAACGACCTCGGACCACCAGGGGCCGAGAAAAACAACGTCTCATGGGGCTGGACACTCAGGGTGAGGGAAATATCCAATATATATCTGGTGATATCTCGGGTGCTATTAGAGATAGCGCAATAAACCAAGTGAGTTATCTGCAGGAGGCCCTGGCGCCTGAATCTGTGCAGCGGGAACGACCTCGGACCACCAGGGGCCGAGAAAACCACCGTCTCATGGGGCCGGACACTCAGGGTCAGGGGAAAATCCAATATATATCTGGTGATATTTCGGGTGCTATTAGAGATAGCGCAATAAACGAAAGTGAATTATCTGCAGGAGGCCCTGGCGCATGAATCAGTGCAGCGGGAACGACCTCGGACCACCAGGGGCCGAGAAAACCACCGTCTCATGGGGCTGGACACTCAGGGTGAGGGAAATATCCAATATATATCTGGTGATATCTCGGGTGCTATTAGAGATAGCGCAATAAACCAAGTTAGTTATCTGCAGGAGGCCCTGGCGCCTGAATCTGTGCAGCGGGAACGACCTCGGAACACCAGGGTCCGAAAAAACCACAGTCTCATGGGGCCGGACACTCAGGGTCAGGGGAAAATCCAATATATATCTGGTGATATCTCGGGTGCTATTAGATACAGCGCAATAAACCAAAGTGAATTATCTGCAGGAGGCCCTGGCGCATGAATCTGTGCAACGGGAACGACCTCGGACCACCAGGGGCCGAGAAAACCTAAGTCTCATGCGGCCGGACACTCAGGGTCTGGGGAAAATCCAATATATATCTGGTGATATCTCGGGTCCTATTACAGATAGCGAAATAAATCAAAGTGCATTGTCTGTGGGAGGCCCTGGTGCATGAATCTGTGCAGCGGGAACGGCCTCGGACCACCAGGGGCCGAGAAAACCACCGTCACATGGGGCCGGACACTCAGGGTCAGGGGAAAATCCAATATATATCTGGTGATATCTCGGGTGGTATTACAGATAGCGCAATAAATCAAAGTGCATTGTCTGTAGGAGTCCCTGGCGCATTAATCTGTGCAGCGGGAACGACCTCGGACCACCAGGGGCCGAGAAAACCTAAGTCTCATGCGGCCGGACACTCAGGGTCTGGGGAAAATCCAATATATATCTGGTGATATCTCGGGTCCTATTACAGATAGCGAAATAAATCAAAGTGCATTGTCTGTGGGAGGCCCTGGTGCATGAATCTGTGCAGCGGGAACGGCCTCGGACCACCAGGGGCCGAGAAAACCACCGTCACATGGGGCCGGACACTCAGGGTCAGGGGAAAATCCAATATATATCTGGTGATATCTCGGTTCCTATTACAGATAGCGAAATAAACCAAAGCGAATTATCTGCAGGAGGCCTGGCGCATGAATCTGTGCAGCGGGAACGACCTCGGTCCACCAGGGGCCGAGAAAACCACCGTCTCATGGGGCTGGACACTCAGGGTGAGGGAAATATCCAATATATATCTGGTGATATCTCGGGTGCTATTACAGATAGCGCAATGAATCAAAGTGCATTGTCTGTAGGAGGCCCTGGCGCATGAATCTGTGGAGCGGGAACGACCTCGGACCACCAGGGTCCGAGAAAACCACCGTCTCATTGAGCCGGACACTCAGGGTCAGGGGAAAATCCAATATATATCTGGTGATATCTCGGATGCTATTAGAGATAGCGCAAGAAACCAAGTGTGTTATCTGCAGGAGGCCCTGGCGCCTGAATCTGTGCAGCGGGAACGACCTCGGACCACCAGGGTCCGAGAAAACCACCGTCTCATGGGGCCGGACACTCAGGGTCAGGGGAAAATAAAATATATATCTGGTGATATTTCGGGTGCTATTAGAGATAGCGCAATAAACGAAAGTGACTTATCTGCAGGAGGCCCTGGCGCATGAATCAGTGCAGCGGGAACGACCTCGGACCACCAGGGGCCGAGAAAAACAACGTCTCATGGGGCTGGACACTCAGGGTGAGGGAAATATCCAATATATATCTGGTGATATCTCGGGTGCTATTAGAGATAGCGCAATAAACCAAGTGAGTTATCTGCAGGAGGCCCTGGCGCCTGAATCTGTGCAGCGGGAACGACCTCGGACCACCAGGGTCCGGAAAAACCAAAGTCTCATGGGGCCGGACACTCAGGGTCAGGGGAAAATCCAATATATGTCTGGTGATATCTCGGGTGCTATTAGATACAGCGCAATAAACCAAAGTGAATTATCTGCAGGAGGCCCTGGCGGATGAATCTGGGAAGCGGGAACGACCTCGGACCACCAGGGGCCGAGAAAAACAACGTCTCATGGGGCTGGACACTCAGGGTGAGGGAAATATCCAATATATATCTGGTGATATCTCGGGTGCTATTAGTGATAGCGCAATAAACCAAAGTGATTTGTCTGCAAGAGGCCCTGGTGCATGAATCTGTGCAGCGGGAACGACCTCGGATCACCAGGGGCCGAGAAAACCACCATCTCATGGGGCCGGACACTCAGGGTCAGGGGAAAAGCCAATATATATCTGGTGATATCTCGGGTGCTATTAGTGATAGCGCAATAAACCAAAGTGAATTATCTGCAGGAGGCCCTGACGCATGAATCTGTGCAACGGGAACGACCTCGGACCACCAGGGGCCGAGAAAACCACAGTCTCATGGGGCCGGACACTCAGGGTCAGGGGAAAATCCAATATATATCTGGTGATATCTCGGGTGCTATTACAGACAGCGCAATAAATCAATCGCATTGTCTGTAGGAGGCCCTGGCGTATGAATCTGTGCAGCGGGAACGACCTCGGACCAACAGGGGCCGAGAAAACCACAGTCTCATGGGGCCGGACACTCAGGGTCAGGGGAAAATCCAATATATATCTGGTGATATCTCGGGTGCTATTAGAGATAGCGCAATAAACCAAAGTGAATTATCTGCAGGAGGCCCTGGCGCATGAATCTGTGCAACGGGAACGACCTCGGACCACCAGGGGCCGTGAAAACCGCAGTCTCATGGGGCCGGACACTCAGGGTCAGGGGAAAATCCAATATATATCTGGTGATATTTCGGGTGCTATTAGAGATAGCGCAATAAACGAAAGTGAATTATCTGCAGGAGGCCCTGGCGCATGAATCAGTGCAGCGGGAACGACCTCGGACCACCAGGGGCCGAGAAAACCACCGTCTCATGGGGCTGGACACTCAGGGTGAGGGAAATATCCAATATATATCTGGTGATATCTCAGGTGCTATTAGAGATAGCGCAATAAACCAAGTGAGTTATCTGCAGGAGGCCCTGGCGCCTGAATCTGTGCAGCGGGAACGACCTCGGACCACCAGGGTCCGAAAAAACCACAGTCGCATGGGGCCGGACACTCAGGGTCAGGGGAAAATCCAATATATATCTGGTGATATCTCGGGTGCTATTAGATACAGCGCAATGAACCAAAGTGAATTATCTGCAGGAGGCCCTGGCGCATGAATATGGGAAGCGGGAACGACCTCGGACCACCAGGGGCCGAGAAAACCACCGTCTCATGGGGCCGGACACTCAGAGTCAGGGGAAAATCCAATATATATCTGGTGATATCTCGGGTGCTATTAGAGATAGCGCAATAAACGAAAGTGAATTATCTGCAGGAGGCCCTGGCGCATGAATCTGTGCAGCGGGAACGACCTCGGACCACCAGGAGCCGAGAAAACCACCGTCTCATGGGGCCGGACACTCAGGGTCAGGGGAAAATCCAATATATATCTGGTGATATCTCGGGTGCTATTATAGATAGCGCAATAAACCAAAGTGAGTTATCTGTAGGAGGCCCTGGCGCATGCATCTGTGCAGCGGGAACGACCTCGGATCACCAGGGGCCGAGAAAACCACCGTCCCGATGGGCCGGACACTTAGGGTCAGTGAAAAATCCAATATATATCTGGTGATATCTCGGGTGCTATTACAGATAGCGCAATAAATCAAAGTGCATTGTCAGTAGGAGGCCGTGGCGCATGAACCTGGGCAGCGGGAACGTCCACGGACCTCCAGGGGCCGAGATAACGACCGTCTCATGGGGCCGGACACTCAGGGTCAGTGAAAAATCCAATATATATCTGGTGATATCTCGGGTGCTATTACAGATAGCGCAATAAATCAAAGTGCATTGTCAGTAGGAGGCCGTGGCGCATGAACCTGGGCAGCGGGAACGTCCACGGACCTCCAGGGGCCGAGATAACGACCGTCTCATGGGGCCGGACACTCAGGGTCAGTGAAAAATCCAATATATATCTGGTGATATCTCGGGTGCTATTACAGATAGCGCAATAAATCAAAGTGCATTGTCTGTAGGAAGCCCTGGCGCATGAATCTGTGCAGCGGGAACGACCTCGGACCACCAGGGGCCGAAAAAACCACAGTCTCATGGGGCCGCACACTCAGGGTCAGGGAAAAATCCCATATATATCTGGTGATATCTTGGGTGCTGTTAGAGATAGCGCAATAAACCAAAGTGAATTATCTGCAGGAGGCCCTGGCGCATGAATATGTGCAGCGAGAACAACCTCGGACCCGTAGGGGCCGAGAAAATCACCGTCTCATGGGGCCGGACAGTCAGGTTCAGGGAAAAATCCTATATATATCTGGTGATATCTTGGGTGCTATTAGAGATAGCGCAATAAATCAAAGTGCATTGTCTGTAGGAGGCCCTGGCGCATGAATCTGTGCAGCGGGAACGACCTCGGACCACCAGGGGCCGAGAAAACCACAGTCTCATGGGGCCGGACACTCAGGGTCAGGGGAAAATCCAATATATATCTGGTGATATCTCGGGTGCTATTAGAGATAGCGCAATAAACCAAAGTGCATTGTCAGTAGGAGGCCGTGGCGCATGAATCTGGGCAGCGGGAACGACCTCGGACCACCAGGGGCCGAGAAGACCACCGTCTCATGGGGCTGGACACTCAGGGTGAGGGAAATATCCAATATATATCTGGTGATATCTCGGGTGCTATTACAGATAGCGCAATAAATCAAAGTGCATTGTCAGTAGGAGGCCGTGGCGCATGAATCTGGGCAGCGGGAACGACCTCGGACCACCAGGGGCCGAGAAGACCACCGTCTCATGGGGCCGGCCACTCAGGGTCAGGGGAAAATCCAATATATATCTGGTGATATCTCGGGTGCTATTAGTGATAGCGCAATAAGCCAAAGGGAATTATCTGCAGGAGGCCCTGGCGCATGCATCTGTGCAGCGGGAACGACCTAGGACCACCAGGGGCCGAGAAAACCACCGTCTCATGGGGCCGGACACTCAGGGTAAGGGAAAAATCCAATATATATCTGGTGATATCTCGGGTGCTATTATAGATAGCGCAATAATCCAAAGTGAGTTATCTGTAGGAGGCCCTGGCGCATGAATCTGTGCAGCGGGAACTACCTCGGACCACCAGGGGCCGAGAAAACCACCGTCCCGAGGGGCCGGACACTTAGGGTCAGGGGAAATATCCAATATATATCTGGTGATATCTCGGGTGTTATTACAGATAGCGCAATAAATCAAAGTGCATTGTCAGTAGGAGGCCGTGGCGCATGAATCTGGGCAGCGGAAACGACCTCGTACCACCAGGCGCCGAGAAGACCACAGTCTCATGGGTCCGGACACTCAGGGTCAGGGAAAAATCCCATATATATCTGGTGATATCTTGGGTGCTGTTAGAGATAGCGCAATAAACCAAAGTGAATTATCTGCAGGAGGCCCTGGCGCATGAATCTGTGCTGCGGGAACGACCTCGGACCACCAGGGGCCGAGAAGACCACCGTCTCATGGGGCCGGCCACTCAGGGTCAGGGGAAAATCCAATATATATCTGGTGATATCTCGGGTGCTATTAGAGATAGCGCAATAAGCCAAAGGGAATTATCTGCAGGAGGCCCTGGCGCATGCATCTGTGCAGCGGGAACGACCTAGGACCACCAGGGGCCGAGAAAACCACCGTCTCATGGGGCTGGACACTCAGGGTGAGGGAAATATCCAATATATATCTGGTGATATCTCGGGTGTTATTACAGATAGCGCAATAAATCAAAGTGCATTGTCAGTAGGAGGCCGTGGCGCATGAATCTGGGCAGCGGGAACGACCTCGGACCACCAGGCGCCGAGGAGACCACAGTCTCATGGGTCCGGACACTCAGGGTCAGGGAAAAATCCCATATATATCTGGTGATATCTTAGGTGCTGTTAGAGATAGCGCAATAAACCAAAGTGAATTATCTGCAGGAGGCCCTAGCGCATGAATCTGTGCTGCGGGAACGACCTCGGTCCACCAGGGGCCGAGAAAACCACCGTCTCATGGGGCTGGACACTCAGGGTGAGGGAAATATCCAATATATATCTGGTGATATCTCGGGTGCTATTACAGATAGCGCAATAAATCAAAGTGCATTGTCAGTAGGAGGCCGTGGCGCATGAATCTGGGCAGCGGGAACGACCTCGGACCACCAGGGGCCGAGAAGACCACCGTCTCATGGGGCCGGCCACTCAGGGTCAGGGGAAAATCCAATATATATCTGGTGATATCTCGGGTGCTATTAGAGATAGCGCCATAAGCCAAAGGGAATTATCTGCAGGAGGCCCTGGCGCATGCATCTGTGCAGCGGGAACGACCTAGGACTACCAGGGGCCGAGAAAACCACCGTCTCATAGGGCCGGACACTCAGGGTAAGGGAAAAATCCAATATATATCTGGTGATATCTCGGGTGCTATTATAGATAGCGCAATAAACCAAAGTGAGTTATCTGTAGGAGGCCCTGGCGCATGAATCTGTGCAGCGGGAACTACCTCGGACCACCAGGGGCTGAGAAAACCACCGTCCCGAGGGGCCGGACACTTAGGGTCAGGGAAAAATCCCATATATATCTGGTGATATCTTGGGTGCTGTTAGAGATAGCGCAATAAACCAAAGTGAATTATCTGCAGGAAGCCCTGGCGCATGATTCTGTGCAGCGGGAACGACCTCGGACCACCAGGGGCCGAGAAAATCACCGTCTCATGGGGCCGGACTGTAAGGGTCCGGGAAAAACCCAATATATATCTGGTGATATCTAGGGTGCTATTAGAGATACCGCAATAAATCAAAGTGCATTGTCTGTAGGAGGCCCTGGCGAATGAATCTGTGCAGAGGGAACGACCTAGGACCACCAGGGGCCGAGAAAACCACCGTCTCATGGGGCCGGACACTCAGGGTAAGGGAAAAATCCAATATATATCTGGTGATATCTCGGTTCCTATTACAGATAGCGAAATAAATCAAAGTGCATTGTCTGTAGGAGGCCCGGGCGCATGAATCTGTGCAGCGGCAACGACCTCGGACCACCAGGGGCCGAGAAAACCACCGTCTCATGGGGCCGGACACTCAGGGTCAGGGAAAAATCCAATATATATCTGGTGATATCTCGGGTGCTATTAGAGATAGCGCAATAAACCAAAGTGAATTATCTGCAGGAGGCCCTGGCGCATGATTCTGTGCAACGGGAACGACCTCGGACCACCAGGGGCCGAGAAAACCACCGTCTCATGGGGCCGCACACTCAGGGTCAGTGAAAAATCCAATATATATCTGGTGATATCTCGGGTGCTATTACAGATAGCGCAATAAATCAAAGTGCATTGTCTGTAGGAGGCCCTGGCGCATGTATCTGTGCAGCGGGAACGACCTCGGACCACCAGGGGCCGAGAAAACCACAGTCTCATGGCGCCGACCACTCAGGGTCTGGGGAAAATCCGATATATATCTGGTGATATCTCGGGTCCTATTACAGATGGCGAAATAAATCAAAGTGAATTATCTGCAGGAGGACCAGGCGCATGAATCTGTGCAGCGGGAACGACCTCGGTCCACCAGGGGCCGAGAAAACCACCGTCTGATGGGGCTGGACACTCAGGGTGAGGGAAATATCCAATATATATCTGGTGATATCTCGGGTGCTATTACAGATAGCGCAATAAATCAAAGTGCATTGTCTGTAGGAGGCCCTGGCGCATGAATCTGGGCAGCGGGAACGACCTCGGACGACCAGGGGCCGAGAAAACCACCGTCTCATGGGGCCGGACACTCAGGGTCAGGGAAAAATCCAATATATATCTGGTGATATCTTGGGTGCTATTACAGATAGCGCAATAAATCAAAGTGAATTATCTGCAGGAGGCCCTGGCGCATGAATCTGGGCAGCGGGAACGACCTCGGACCACCAGGCGCCGAGAAGACCACAGTCTCATGGGTACGGACACTCAGGGTCAGGGAAAAATCCCA